>NW_012151396.1:1572894-1604817 GCF_000956105.1 Propithecus coquereli | reverse complement strand
ATATTACCTTTTCTTTTTGTGAGGTATCATTGTGAACTCATGTCTTCATAGATTATACATTTTTCAATTATCTAAAGTCTTTATTCATCTTCGGGTGCTCAAATTGTCAACACTTCATTCAATGGGAGTCTTTTCTGTGTACCTTTGATATGATTCCATCGACCTTGGAAACATATTTTCTTTCTGGCACCGGCATATGTTCCAGATGCACCTTGGACAGATGGATTTATCATAAGCTTGTTTTTATATTATGATATAAAATATCTCTGTGCATTTAATATATTATGCCATTTATACTGCAGTATTTATATTGTTCCAATGCTTACTATTTCTCTCAGGTGGCATTCTCTGGACCCAAGAGTAGTCAAAATCTTTAGATTTCCTATAGGGAAATTCAGAAGATGATGCCTCTCTTAGAATTTCTCATGACTAGTAGGGAACAGTATATGTAGATACATGCTGTAAGGTTTGATCAAAAATCTCTTTTTGAATAATGTGACAAAATTAATTTTACCTCACATGCCTTTGTTTTTATTCCTATTTTAACAATGAGAATCCTTAGTGTGAAATCCAACATTTCAGAGGGTAATGGAAAATACATATACCCATTTCCATAATAAATTTTGACTTCCAAAAATTCATTAACAATGCTAGGAAAGATTAACAAAGTGCATATAAATATTAAATAAAATAAAGTCATTTAAACCTTAAAACATTTCAATGACAGTCCTAAATTCCTATTACATTTGCGTAAGACTTTATCTACTTTGTTTCAGTGAAGAAAAGCAAATATTTGCAGGAAACTAGATTATGCTATGTCCCAAATTCTCAATTTTGTATTACTAGTAACTGCTTATTTCCATGAAGAAAAACAAAATATTCTTCTCAAAAATGAAGGTAAAACAATAAACTTTTCAGTTTTATTATACAATGTATAGCTTTTAATCACATTTTAAAATTTAACTGGAATTGAACAGTCATCTTTAAAAGTAGAAAACATGTTTTAGGAAAATATTTTTTGGAAATACAAAAAGATTCATAAACAATTATTTAACAAATGCATGGGGGATGGGGAGATATCGATCCCTCCCACCTTTCTAAAATCTAAACTTTTGCTATTAGAAGATTTAAAACTGACTCTTGAAAAAATAAAGACCTTTTAGCCTTGGATTACTTAATCCTTTTATCACTTTCTTGGCTTGCAGCCTGCCCTTATCACCCCATTAGTTAAATTTCTTTCTAAATATAAGATGGTGCTTTTAAAAAGAGAGAGAATTTTTAGATTAACAAGTTCAGTTCTCAAAATTTTTAACTTCATAAAAATGATTCACAGCCATTCTGTCTTTTTAGCTAGAAACACATACATTTAAGCAAAGAACATAAACAGAAGTCTTCATATTTTCACCAACAGAATGTCTTGTTTTCCATTTTCTAAAAACTGTGCTTTGGGAAGCAGCTGTGCTGGGTATCCCCAGCTTGGCATCCCATATCCGTTTGTCCTTCCTCACCTTGTCTCACTCCAGGACACTGATTTATTGCCACATGAACGGGGATTTTCCTCTCCCTCTGATTGGCCAATGGAAATCCCAGCAGATGGTCAGAGAAGGGGGTAGCGAGACGAAGGCACTTATTTCCCCCAATCCCTGCGCAGTCTCCTCAGGTGAGAGGTGTCCCTCCAGACCTTTCCCTCATGCCCTACACCCTCCTTGTCCTGGTAACTGAAGTGGTGACTTTCTAGTGGAAAGTCACATCGTTAACCTTCTACTTGGAAAGCAACAAGCTCCAAATCCTCTTTAAAGGAAAATAAACTCTTGTAGACTAAAAGATTGAATAAAAGTATTTTTACTATGTTACATAAGTATACAAAAATATAAAAACATGAATCTAGATATAAATTCCTCACGGACTTGACTTATATAAAACAAAAAAACCCACAAATTTAGTTACAAATTAAATAGAAATAAAATTATACATCATTTAAAATGAAATTCAAGATATTGCTTAAACTTGGTGAGTAATGTCGTGCTGAAATTGCATCACCCTCTCAGATTTGTATTTTACTGCTGTTCACTGTTTCTCTAGGATTCACTGCACTGGTTCTCCCACATGGGAGGGCAGTCACGTGATGCTTACAATTATTTTGTGTGGATTTTCTTTGAAGCTTTCACTTGTACCTTCCCATATGACCTTCACTTATGGCAGATATATTACTTTGCCTGTTTTTGTGCCTCTTTTATTTTCTCTATAGCTTGTGGCAATTAAAATGGTACTACTTGGAGAGTTTTGTCATTTAAATTACAGTCGGAATTGCAACTGCTGAAATTACGTGTCAGTGGTTTGGTATATGGTGGTCATCCATGATCTCAAATATATAATCAAAACTAAAACCACAAATTACATATTTGAAACTCCCAAAGATCCCTGATAATATATATCCTCAGATCTTGTCTTGATAACTGCTTGCATAGATTATTATAACTGCCCCCTACTTATCAACATTCACTTTGCTCCTCTGAAATCTGTGTTCCGTGCTGAAGCCTACCCACCCCACCAGAAGAATTTCATACCACTCACAACTTTGACTTTCATGTTTTAAGTAAATGTTGATTTACTTAAAACACTTCATTCACAGTAGATTTTGTGATATCTCCAGGTCTGTATTCCTGATGCACCATCTGTTTGGAACACTTTCCTTACATTTATGAACCTAATAATTCTTACTTTTCCTTCCAGTATCAAATTGGGTATTATTTTTTTCCAACTTTCCTTGACTAGGCAAAATAGTTTTTACTGTCTCTTTTCAATCTCTCTCTCTCCTCCTTTCCTAATGTCGTGAACATGAGAGAAAATGTACTAAATGTACTTCTTGGGGTAAAGCCAGTTAGCAAACACAGATGGCCCATGATCTCTCTCAATCTTTTAAAAATTTTCCAGTCTGAGCTCAGCCTGACTCTGGTTTCTCTCCCCTATGGCAGCTACTTTGAATAAAGTCTTTCTTGCCTATTTAGCTTCGTCTGGGGCAATTTTTGCTTTGACACCGTGCAGAAGAATCTCGATACATGTAGAAATGATATACGGCTTCACAGAAATAGTGGCAGAGTACACAGAGAAGGAACTGTGTTTTAGGGAATTTGAAAATTGAATTAACATGACTTAGGAAATGACCAAATGATATTGATAAAGAAGATAAAGTAGATTAGGGTGATACTAGTTTTCTGTTCTGTTGAACAGGGTGAGCTGTGCCACCTTTCAGTGTTGAAGGATTTCTGAGGAAAAAGTACATTTGTATATAAAGGAGGCCTTGGGATGACATAAATTTGAGGCACCTGTGGAACAACAGATTATTAAAGTCGAGGAGTGAAGCTGGAGATGCAGAAGTTATCAGTATGCTCTGGGTAAAATCTAAAGATTTGGGTTTGAATATGATTATCTAGGAAAAAATGGGGAATAAGACCTCATGAGTATCCGCACTCATGTGGCACTTACAAGAGGAAGAATTTAAGAACACAAGGAGAAAAATGTATAAAAGATTGCAAGAGAGAAGAGGCTGGTGTCAAAGAAGTTAAGGAAAACACCATGTCACAAAAAAAGGTATGACCACAATGTCAAATACAAGAGACGGGCTGTGAGGGGTCCCTCAGCGTTAGGGGCTGGCAGCTGACCTTGAGGACGGTGGTGTCAGGAGAGTGACAGAGGTGAACAGTGAAGAAGGGAGCCCCGGAAACTGAGGCAGCGTAAGGAATTAGAGACCAAGCAAAACACACTCCCCGTTCTGCGTCCACAGCAGGACGGCATTTCCTCAGAGCGCCCTCTGAAAGCCCCAGATTCATCTCGGGCTTGGGTGTCCTGTCACCCAAGTAAAGATCAATCTATCTTCTTTCAAAACTGTACTCTGAGTCATTTATGACTCCTTTCTTAACATTTCTCTTTTATTATAGCTACTGAAATAGTTACTCAGGTTGGTTCTTTTTCTTCAAACCTGTATTTTTCCCCTTTTCATGATCTGGTAAAAGATTGTGCTCATTGTGTGCATCCACGCACTGTACCATACGAGTGTCTGGTTATATTGAATTAAATCAAAAACAATCCCAAATACGAAATTTCCAATAAAGCCCTGATTGCATGTACGATCTTGCCGATTACGTCTTGGTAACAAAGGAGGACATGTTCCTGTTAAGCTTATGCAAATGATTATATTGCCACGAAATTAAGAATACTCAGTACGATTTTCTCACTTCTGAAGAGGGTAAGCAGAGAGATTATAATACTATTTAAAAACATTTTATTTCAATTTATAGAAAATATAATAATAAGTCTGTTGGGCTACTGGTAAAGAATTTTTTTTTGTGATAGAAGTAGGCCCATGAGAAAAAATTGCCTTCCTGCTTGCCTTGGGATAAACTCTGTGAGATTGTGGTGGCTGATTTATTTTTAATTCCTCTGAGAACAAGTTTCAGGTTGAAAGTCAAGATCTTGGAGTTTGAAGAAAGATGGAAAACCCCCAGGTAAAAGATGAACTTGTAGAGCCTCCTGTAACTGATTTGCCAGTCGATGTTTAAGTGAGATAATAAATGTTGTTTAAGCCAATTTTAATCAAGCATATTGTTACTGTGGCCAAAAGCAATCTAACTTAAACAACATGTTGCCTGTGATACTACCTAGTGGATAAATGTGTAATTCCAAAGGCAAAACCTGTAAGACTGGGTAACTTCCAAGGGGTAACATGCTCCCCCACGAATACAGAATTTGCAGAAGGGTGGAGCTGTGGAGATATCCTCTAGAATCTAGGTCGGAACATACTATGAGTTGGCCGTCATATTCCAGGCAGTTATGCAGAGCAATCCTCCAGCCCTTATTCGGGAGCTTTATTTTTTGACAATATAAATCTTAGAGACTTGTTTTCACCTTACACTCATAATTTAGAAGAGGAGACTTTGTCTAAGCCAACGTCTGAAAAGACTATGTTTCCTATTTTGTTCCTAAAATTGAATAGAACTTTTGAAAGTTTGAAATAATATATAGGAAATTTTATTCAGTTCATGCAAAGGGAAGCTTTTTAATCCTCTAGGCCTTAGAGATATCTATAGCAGACATAAATAAATCAATAAAATTTAAAAAAAGAAAGAAAAGAAAAGAAAAGACAAAACCAGAAAACAACAACAAAACGACAAAAAAGACACACAGTTTGGGGCTATCTCTCAATTCGTTATAATGACAATGACTCTCACTCCCACCTGCTAAGGCAAAACAAAGTATATGATTTAAGTTAAGCATTATAGGTTAATATTTATTACTAGCCTATGTTGTTCTTTTATAATTTCCCATGTCTCTTCTCTGTTTAATCTGTAAGTTACCCTTAGCGCTGCTTGGCTACAGTTGTCTAGTGTGAACATGACTTGGTTTGTCCCAGACAGTGCTGGTTTTTACCTGCTGAAATTGGATAATTAACAATATAAATTCCATTGTCAACAGTGTCCCAGTTTAGGAAACTCATATATGATCATTATGAAGGAAAATATTTACAGTAAGACTTTAATCTCTTTCCTGTCTCCTTGTATGTAAAAAAAAAAAATGATCTGGTCAAATTCTCTTGTGCTTATATTAATGAAACTTTCTGACAAACACACTAATGGTGTTCACTATCAGAAAAGCAGAGTATTTATGAAATGTATTAAGTCACATAATCTGATGTATCTAGGAGGCTTATTGTAAACAGAACTGGAATTTATTAATTTATCAGGGCATGGCCTCCTGGAAAATGTCATCTTGGCCTTTTAATTGATGGAGGTATAAATTGGAGATGTTTTATAACTGAAATGGCTCCTTTTAAGAAAACAATATCCTGTATGCATGGCTTAGAACTTTGAAAGTGAAATCTGAGTCACTGTAGTGCATCCTTATGTAATAAGGATGGACCCCGTGAGCTGTGGTAGTGGTCTCGAACTTCTGCATACATTGCTTATGTCTTGTAATTGCCTGTATAGTTTGAATTATCAGTAATTCCTTTGAATGTGATTTGATAATCAGACATTTGGTATTATCTTAACCACCATATTATACCTTAATATTGCCCCCCAACCTTCTGTAGAATGTACTACTGTATACTCTAAAAAATAAAAAAGGCATTCATTACAAAAATGACCTTCCACTGTAAAGGAACCTTCAAGTAGGGTCAGAGATGAGTCTATAAGTATATTTTAATCTTAAGCAAAATTAAATATGACCCATAAATACAGTCATATTCCTGACTATTTTATTTATAGCAACACAATTCAGTATAAATGATAGTCTATCTTGATTTGCTGTCATATTTTCCTTCAGTTAATAAGAAAATCAAAAAAAGTCAAGTATTAAAGAACCCATGAAATTTATTTTATAGTTAATATTTTACATTATATGATCTCTAGGAATATAGAGTGAAAGGAGATGTCTTCTGGCAAAATATCTGTGAAATGCTGCTGGCAAAAAGCCTTTTTTTTTTTTTTTTTTTTTTACTACCTATAGGTACCTAAAATAACACATTGCTCATAGGCAGGTGGGAGAGTCAGGGCTTTTAAGTCACCGTGACACAGAATACTGAGAATCTGATTTGAAAAAGTGCTACTTGGCAGTGGTTTGACTGCCCTTGCTGTTGAACAGCCCCAACTAGAATTTTTGGTTCCAGTACCGGGTTAGGCGTTGCAAGGTATTGCCCTAAGAAGGGAAAGGAAAAGGTTAGTGGTAACACCAGTAGTGGTGCTGCTGTGTTCTTGCGGACACCACGAAGAAACCTTGTCATCTGAAATAAGAGGCGTGGGCAGTGCACAAATACTTGATGTATCATTTTCCCCAAATGATATATTTTACTTCAGTTGCGATCCTTTTCTCTCTAAATGACATATATTTAATTATTTTTAAAACTAAAATTATTGTCATTGTAGTTCTGGTGTCAGTAAACTCTTTTGTCAGGAACAGATAGTAAATACTTTTGGCTTTGAGGCCATATAATCTCTTGCAACTACTTGACTCTGCCACAGTAGTGCAAATGCAGCCTTAAATGATCCAAAACCAAATGTCCATGGCTGTTTTAATTCTACTTTATTCATAAAACAGAGCTATTATTTGCCAAACTCGTTATTTGCCAAACTCTACTCTATGCACATCAACATACTATATTCCATAAGAATTTGTTATATATTTATACTTAATTATTTTTGTCTAGTCTGCTTTTAAAACAAATATAAAAAGCCATATGTTGACCGTTAAATGAGATAATTGTTTGACTTCTTTTACTCAACTCATTGTCAGTTAGAACAACAGAAAAAGCTTTGTTTCCAGAGCCAGTTTAACTCTCCAAAACTTAAAGCTTAGCTCAGAAGGAGTGAGTAGATATGGCACACTATGTCAATTGAAGGACCACCTGTCATTTCCTGAAATTTCGCTTTTGGTAATTGATCACCTGGTATCTTGAAGGCTTTCCTGTTTTCAAGCTCTCCTTACAAATGCTTGGCTTTGAAGGAAGCAATAATTTAAAGCAGTTAGAGAAAGATCACCAACAACTCTGTGAGTCTAAGATAGGGCCCATGAAAGCAGAGGTGAAAATTAATAGGTAACTGAGAATAAAAGTGATCTTTTTTACCAAATTCAAATTTTACTTGAGTTTTTATCCTTTTGTTTGAAAAGGGAATGTTTAACTGAATTGCAGAATTATATGATCATGGCATTTTAATTCTAGAAGGGAACTTAAATATAAGCTAGTCCAACCTCTCCATTTTAAAAATGAGAAAGCAGATCTATTAATAGAAATTAAAATACATTGCAATCCAATCCATAGGAAAGAATCTTTCTGTGTTTATTACTGCTCATGCATAGCCAAAAATGATCCTTAGAAAGTATATTTGTGATCTAAGTAGTGACTCAAATCGCTTTTTACAGAGTGGCAACTGGGAACCAGGATAAAACAGAAAATCTGTCTTTCCAGTAAAATGGTATTTCAATGATTGAGATAGGATTTTTGTGAGATTGGCTTTGGTTGGTTCACAGGACTGAAATGTTAGCTATATAACTAATGCTTTAGGATTTAATTATTACATCAATTTCTTAAAAAGGAATAATGCAACACTTTCACTTTGGGAATTGAGCTTTAGATAAAAGAAAGAAAGAACTTCAGTTCTTATAATTTAGTGGTATTTTATGCTATTTACTATTTTATGTTTAAGTTTCTGCATTTTGTGCATATTGACAGACATAAGGCAGCATTATCAGAACTACACAGGGCCATCAAAGGGCTTATCCTTATCTGTGGGGCACTCAGGGTGACAGCAGAGAAGTAGAGCAATGGACTCAACTTCAGTTCATGTATAGAAACTTCCAAGATAAACCTGGAGGTTCCCAGCAAGTGGGACCTGCTAATCCATTAGAAATTCTCACACCTGGGCAACTTCATGATAATATTTCCCAATCGGTTTATAAATATAAAAATTAACTTAGTAAGTAGATGATTTCAAGCACAAACCCGACTTCATAAAATACAACAACCTTGTAAAGTTTCAAAGTTAGGGTTAAACTAACAACTATGTGAATGATCAAGTGAAATCCACTGGATCTGTTCTGTGGTAATTTCCCTAATCTATTGTGTCCATTAGCCCATAGTCACTTCCACCTGTGCTATCATGGTACACACAAGATAAGATGACTTCTCCAGCCCCGGCCACCAGGGGCACTCCTAATTCAAAGGCTCTAACCAATGACTTGTGGTGTCTGCAAAAAGGATAACAGGCCAATGTAATTACTATTTGGGAAATTGGAAATAGAAAAATTGAGAAGTTGGCTATTTAGCGCTGGCCAAGTGTGCTCATAGCCATATGCAAACTTAGGTAATGAGGAAGCGGCTGGTCTGGAGATATAACAGAGCAGACGTGTAGAAAGAAGCAGAACCGCCATGCAGAAGGTGGGGGTTTCAGTCTTCAGAAGCACAGAGTTCCTGCCAGATTTCCAATTCATAGATTCAGATCGGTGAGGTGTGGGGTCCCTGTTTTGAATTTCTTTCCATCTCACTTCTCCACCTGAACCCTTGCCAAAACTCCCTTTTGCTCCTGATCCTAAGGTAACTGAATGAAGCTCTATGCTTTAAAACTGAAAAAAGGCCCATAGAGTTCAAATACAAAGGGAAACCACATCATAAAAGGAGGGAGACCAATCCCCTAACTTCATGCTATTGTCAGTTAGTGATGATTCCTTTCATTTTTATTAGGGGGTTTTATTCTCCAATACTTTCATTCTATTATTCACTTAGTTTTACAAACCTCAGTTTTTTCTTCGGATTAGACAACTTACTTAGAATTTCTTGTAATCCTTGATTAGAAGGTGAGCAACATCTTCATTCTTCAAATTTCTACCCTCCTTTCTCTCTTCCACATGTAACTACATTTACCTAAGCTGAACATGCACATAATATAATTTCATTGTACAAACAACATGGATAGCACTGTTCTAAAATCTGTGAGGAAAAACAAAGCAATAAAAGATACAGTCTTCTCTTTGGAGAGAAAATATGTGCAAACATGAAATAAGTAAGCAAAATTACAAAAGAATTTATTGTTAATTTATGCAAGAACAAAAAATATATAGAAGATAGATTTGACATAGCTTCAGAAATGGATGTTGCCAGGTGTCAAAGGAAACCTCAGGGATGTGTGGGCCCTTTGCTCTGAAGAGGCCACAAAAAAGATGGTGACCCTTCTTGGTCATTTATGGTCATAACTTGGCACTACTTGCTTACTAAATTCTATTCTCTGCTAATATCTAGGCCAATATGCTTGGCCGCATTTGGAATTCTAATCAATTTTCTTTGGCACATGGACTAGCTGCTTTATCATGTTCTGCTCCTTCCAGCCTGTGAGAGTCACATCCAATCTCGGTAATTGATAGTGTTTAAGCTCCTACTCGCTACTTCATCTGTTCTCTCCACCTCGAGTTAAATTCCCACTAGGTAGAAAACTGTCAGGATCTTGAGTGACAGGATGGCACACTTTGGTAAGAAAGTCTGGAGACAGACTCCCTGTGTTTGAATCAATCCCCTAACACATGCTAGATATGCAACTTAACTCTAGTGCCAACTTACTTAGACTCTCTAGCCCTTAGTTACCTTAGCTATAAAATGAGCACAATAATAACATCTATCTTATAGGAGTAATGTGATATTTACTGAGGTAATTTTTGTAAAGGAATGTTAAATAAATATCTTGGTACTGACTTTTAAATGTCGACTCTGACTGATGTTATTCTCTATGTAACTAAAATATTGAACACTGCTGAAAATGACAACTGTCTGCTAATGGTAGGTGAAACTCGCAGAGGCACTTTGTGTACTGAAATAACTGTTTATTATTTGATATGCCACTATTCATTTCACTAAGCGTTCTTTGCTAAAAGTCATGCTTATCTATTTATTGATTATTTTTCCTTCATCCTTGTTGTTGTCGTTAACAAGACACAGTTACTTTCTTCAACTGACACAATCTTCTTCATTCTGAAGAACACGTATCAGGCATCCTCTCTTTCAAAAAGCCCTTTCTAAATTCACTCTGGCTGGGTGAACTATTCTATCCTCTGCCTATCTTTTCCTGGATAAACTTTGTCATGACATTTTCCACGTTATGCAGAAATGATCAGTTTAGGAAGTTGTAAGTAGACTGAGAGACTCTCCAGGAAAAGGTGATCTCGTTTGCTGATTTGTATCCTCAACACATTTTGTAGTGCAGGGCATGTAAAGGACTATTAATTAATGCTTGCCAAACTGAACTTGACCTTTACTATAATCACAGAAATTACAGAGAGCATTAAGAGAGCTTGCAAGATCAATGGCTGCACATACAAAGGCATGCTTGTTATCACAGAGAATGCTTTTTACAGAAATCAATGAAGAGATCCTGCAAGGGAATGGAGCCAGCAACAAAGTAACATTGTATATATTTCTTACTGTAAAATTACATTTAGCTTAAAATGAGTGGATGAAGTGTACAGATTTTCTCCAGAACTCTTTATGGACTATTCAGCCCTCCTTTACAAATTACCTCCAAAGAGCTTTTTATCTTTTCAGGAATCTTGGTTTCTGGACTTTTTTCAGTGCTAATTATGATGTAAAATAATTCTTTCTTACAACCACACCATAAAATGCTCAGTCTTCTTGTTCAAGTAATTATTTATGCTAATCATAGTCATTGTATTGAAACTGATGAGAAAAAATACACAAAAGATAACATCTGAACATTTTAATAGTATGTGTTAAACATTAGCTAAAAGTAAGAAGAGCATAAAAAGATGTGTATAACAATGTAATTAGATGACAAAGATATTTCAATTATCTTAGAGAAAGTACAGGCCTTTTTTTAAAAAAGATAGCTTGTAGCACATGTCAAAAGGCAGAAAAGAGTCATGATTTAGAAAAGGCACACTTTAAATAATCAGTTAAAAGACCATCACCAAGCCACAAAGGTTTAGGTCAGACATGAAAGCAAGGATGAGATTTCCTATATAAATACTTCACATAAGTGAATAATTCAGAATCAAAAAATCACGGTCACTCAGAAATGCATTTGTCTAGATTATGAATTACAAATCTGACATGAAGTCTTATGTTGACTTTTATGATTTCTCAAAGATCTTATTTTTCAAATCAATTAAATGTTTTACCCCATATATCATAAGAATTCCTTAAAATCTATAAAATTATTAAATTTTATAATCATGTTTAATAAGGTAACTATATTTTAAAAATGAATATGGTTATAATTGTATTTAATTTATTAAAATTCGTGTTGGCTTCTTTATTAAAGTTGATATATTCCTGCTCAATTTTCATAAAACTTTCAATAACTATAATATGCCAGTGTTCATAAAGTGAAAATAATCAGAGGGGAAGTACAAAATAAGTACATTTTATATTTTTGTTACTTCTTATTACACATTTTCTTTTGAAATTAGACTAAAGCGCCCTTCATAAAATTTTGGGGGTCTGGCTACAGTGTTACATGGGAATTAGATTTATTTGATTGGTAATTTGTTTAGTTTTATCTATTATTAATTAAATTACCTCAAGTTAGTTGCATGAGACCAAGCTGAATGAATGAATCGTAACCTGTAAGTGGAGTTTGGTTTGGTTTTCTGACTCTTCGACGGGCTCAGAGATTCCTGGAGAGTTTTCCGGGAGGTCTGGACTGATACTGGAACCCATATTCCAGAGATGTGCTTGGTTCTGGGGATCTTGTGCCAGTGGCTAATGGGAGTTCTCATTTACCCAGAGTTCCACGGTACTTTGAATAATAAACCCACACAAGAGCCATCTCCTGGGTGGTACTCCTAGGAGCACACAGTCCCCCGGTGAGGATGACTTCCTCAGGAACCACCGTGATGCTCTGTTGTTGAAATAAACCCCAGAGGTTCGGGGAGAAACAGGCTAGGATTCAAAAGCTGAAAGCCAAATATGACTCAGTTTACCTCACCCAGCTCCACCATCTTGGGTGAGCCCTGATTCCTCCCACTGGGCTGGGAGAGAGCATTCCACGTGTGGCGTTGAGGCAACGGCAGCTACGCAAGGAGTCTTTTTTCTCCTTCCTGCCACCTAGTTTCTCATCGGTCATGTAGCCTTTGGGAGGCCGTTGACTAATATAACATTGATTTTAGTCAGCAAAATAGAAGTGGGAAGAAGGTTTTTGTCTTGCTGGCCAAAGAACTGTCTTTTAGAGAGCAGCCTGTCTTTTTCTTTCCTCTTTGGTCAGATTTAAGGCTAGTTGTCACACTCAGTGTTTTATAACTTGCTGACTCTGTAAGTTCTAGAAAACCTAAATACCTCTACAACTTTCAAAAATATTTTTCACGTGTAAAGGTCTAACTTTCTGGAGCGTGGCCATGTTGAAGTTTCAACCATAGAATCACTGAAAGAGAAGTGTTGGTCCCACATGGACATGGCCACGTGGGAGGCTCTATGGGAGGCACATTGAAGAAGCTCGAGGAGTTACCCACACAGCTGTCTCCAAGTGGCTCTCTCATCTTCTAGCAGATATTGGGAGTAAATAAACTGGCTTTCAAGAATCAAAGAACAGGCTGGGCGCCGTGGCTCACGCCTGTACTCCTAGCTCTCTGGGAGGCCGAGGCGGGCGGATTGTTTGAGCTCAGGAGTTCGAAACCAGCCTGAGCAAGAGCGAGACCCCGTCTCTACTAAAAATACAAAGATATTAATCGGACAACTAAAAATATATAGAAAAAAATTAGCCGGGCATGGTGGCACATGCCTGTAGTCCCAGCTACTTGGGAGGCTGAGGCAGAAGGATCACTTGAGCCCAGGAGTTTGAGGTTGCTGTGAGCTAGGATGACGCCATGGCACTCTAGCCCGGGCAACACAGTGAGACTCTGTCTCAAAAAAAAAAAAAAAAAGAATCAAAGAACAGGTAGTCCCACTCTGCGAGTAGTTCAGAAAAGCCTCCCAAAATTTTGCATATGACACCAGGTACATGCATTCTTCTGAAGGGAACTGAATATGGGTGGTAGAGGAGTGAGTGGGGAGGGGGTGACGGTGAGAAATATCTTCTGTCTGCTTTTCCTACTGGCCTGGTACCCTGAAATTGGTCCGAATCCATGTTCAATCAGCTCTTGATTAAGACACATACAAAACAAGACACTAATTGTGTGGCCTAATCTCAGATTAAAAGACTGGATATGGCTGTGTTTAAAATATCAGTGGAGAATCTTAAATATTCTATTAAGTAAGATCCAGTTAATAAAACCAATTCTGTGGGTTCCTAGAAGTGAGACTTGCAATAACATGGCAGCAGGCACAAATCCTAAAATAGAATATTTTTTTTAAAAAAAGAAGGAATGAAAGAAAAGAGTAAAATGAGAGCCCTAAGGAGAATATCCAAGGTGAAGAAAGTGAGAGGAGAGACTTATGGTTCGAAACCACTGATAGCTGAAGAACATAAGACAAAAGGGGAGCTAAAACTGGCCAAGGAACAGACAAAGCCAAAACAAGTTAGCTATTTATATCACAGGCCAGAAAGAACATTTATTATTAAAGCAAGAAAATTAAATTATATCAATCCGAGTACTAGAATGAGGTTTAAAAATAGTTCAGTGCAGAGACAACCCAAGGAAGTATGGTGGATGGCTTAGAAGGAACACAAACTTAGCCATTCTCTAACTGCTGTGCAAGAGGGTGGTTCAATCCTATAAATTACCTGCTACTGTGGCACACAGCAGAATGTGAGTACAGTGATTAATCTGAATTGAAAAACCCTGAGCTACTGCAAATATGGGGGCAGGCGGTGTTTTAAAGCTGTGATATAGGAAGTTTTGAGCTGGTCACGTTTCTGTGTAATGAGAGAATTTGTTTTTAGATTGTACTGTAAATAAGAAGCTACCCTTCCCCCAATGTAATTCCACCCTAGTCTGCAGGAGGAGCAGAATTTAAATCTCCCTGCATCTGCAGCCAAGAAGAGTGCCAGATAAGTACGTATAAATACAAATCTACAGGTCCAATGCATAGAGTAGAGCCGTTTCTCAGTAATAAATATAAAAAGAAGCCAGTGGCTAGTATAGCTTACATACAGGTAAGCACCCTTTGCTGTAGTGTGATCAAATTTATACTGTGGAGCAAGTATAAAAGCAGAACTCAGGAATAAGAACACCGAAAGAATCAGGTGTTAGCCTGTCCAGAAGCCAGAAAACAGAAAACCAGCCAAACATAGAAGAAAGTAAATCTTGACTCTATCAGAAGGGAGACTAGATAAGGGCTTCAACATGTTCCTCAGTGAGGAAGGGCTAGCTAGACATTAATGTTAGAGCTCCCCTCTGTAGCCTACATGTTGGAGAAGCAGCCTATACCCACTGGGATAGGTGTGCTGGTCGTTACAGTATTTACTGGTTGGGAAATAGCTACTATCCTGAGCCAACCAGTGCTGAAAGTTTCCCTTGCTGTGCCAGTCCCTTTCCCTATACGAGCTCCTTGCTGGCTTCTGTTCTGATTGGTCATTGTCTCTGTAAATCAGACCTGTAAAAATCTCCCTTCCCGGGTACTTCTGTTGTATCTCCCTGGTGACTTTGGAGGGACATCTGCCTCTTCCCTACCTTCCTCCCCCATTCAGCCCTGGTGGCCCCTAGTGGGCACTGACAGAGGCCACCACCATAAAACCCACCAAAATACTATCAGGGCCCCTATGGAACTGTGCCCATCACTGCCCACCCACTGGACCCCTTGTAGTCCTGGAAGGACTTCATTGGCGGAGACAAGGCCTTTGGCAGGAGCTGTGGGAGCTTGCTGAGCAAAAGGTCATTGTCAACTGTTGTTAAATATTTTCAACACCATTCCTGTTATGTCCGCTGTAATAGTAACTTACATGTCATTCTCCATCAGACTGTTGAGAAGCATTTGCGTGTTGTGATGAAGAGTGCAAGCTTTGGGGTCAGATTTCCTGTTTTAAAGTTAGCTTTACTAATTGTGTACATCCTTGGCATGGTTACTCAGCCTCTTTAATTTTCACTTTCTTTACTCATAGCATGGGAATAATGTCATTTATTAAGTCAAGATTGTGGGGAGGAGTGACTGTGATAATCACATAGAGTGACGAACAGAGTGACTGGAGGTACAGTGTGGGTTTAGTTATTGCTGTTGTTGACTGGGCGGCATTAACACTGCTACCATTACTGAGGACCTCATATTCCACCTGCAGGGGTCGGGTGCTGTCCTGCCCGTGGCCAGGATTTGGCCTGGGTGTGACATGGAGGCAAGGCCAGGGAGTCTATATCAACGTTCAGTACTACCAAAAATCCTTTCTGTATGCACAAAGATTTTATTTCGGGATTTCTCACATGTTATTTCTTAAGCCATGTCTTTAGCTCCTTTAACCTATCCAGGTCGTTGTTGCTTTCCACTGCAACAATGCTGCCTGATATTTGTAAGATTTCTTGGGAACTAACCTTTTCATTATGTCAATGATCAGTTCTTCCACTGAAGTCTTTTGGGAAAAGTCCCTTTTGGAAATGCTTGTCGTTACAAGAATCTCTTGGTTCTGTCCTGTCTTGTTGATATACTATTGATTATCCCTGGTTTTGCATGCCATTTTCAGGTGTGGACATATTGTGTCAAAGATAAACAAGTCCTCTCTCTTCCAACTTCTGCCCTGCATTTGACCATCATCACCACCCACAGAGCCAGGCCAGCATATGACTGACCACAGATCCTTGTGTCATGCCAAAACTCCATAGTTTTATTTATATGGCACAGAAGGCCACATCTTTGTGGAATTGTTTCCTAAGGATATTCTTAGATAGACATGTCTTGAAGGAACTGCTCTCAACTCTACTCTTTCAAACCAACATAAAATTCCAGGATATTTTTGAGATAGAAGAGTAAATTGAAGATAATAAAATCTAGCAATTTTACACCCATTGAAGTATTCTCTTTCTTAATATCTGTGACTATTAGTCATTAAACCTCTCCTTAAAAATGTCTAAAATATCTCACTCATAGTGAATATATTCACCTTAATATCAGAATGTTTTTCTTATATTGAATTGAAGTATTAATACACCTTTCAGTAATTTAAACTCAAGCAATAGAGTTCTTAGTCTAGCCTCTGCCCCAAATCATCTCTATAACATAGATAACCAGGCTTCATCATTCTAGTGTGTAACCTTTCTTTCAAGAAAAGTATTTTCTTTTTAACTCTAGTAGATGCTGGAAACAGGCTGGAGTATCAAAAATACCAAAGGGAGAGTTTCTGAACCTCGAGGGGTTAATGGTCCACTAGGAAAGGCAGACAGACGTGTTAGCAAACTGCCTCAATTATAGTGTGGGAAGAGAGTGCAAAATGAATGCAACGTACAACGCACAATGACTCCAGAGAATGCGAATACCACTTGGCCCTGAGTAATCGTGGAAGGGTTTATGAAGAAACGAGGTCTCTAGTGAGCCATAAAGGAGCAAAAGTGATCTGGATGGGGCAGAGAGCTATAGAGATTGAGGAATTTAGAGGGTGCAACATAAGCAAAGGCACAGACAGATAGACAACACCAAGACTTCAGAGAAGAACAAGCACTTCAGAGTTGCTGAAACATAAAGTCAAAGGTAAACACTTTGCCCCAGGGCTTCAATCTCTTACAGTCAACTTTCTCTGCGACATAGCCACATGGGGGTCCTATAGCAATGCAAACTCTACATTCCACGTCAAACAGAAGTCATAGTCTTCCCAAAGCTTGCTCTGCCTTCTGCATTTCCCTCGTAATTAATGGCACCACCATCATGATTAAAGTACAGATTGGAGAGTCGACCTAGCAGGCTTGACCACTTCTATTTCAGTGGTTACAGATGGGTTACTTAACTTCTCTGAGCTTTAAAACCTCATTTGCAAAAATGAATATAATTAAAAGTACCCCATTTTATTGAATTACCGGAAGTATGAAACGAGCATCCTATGAGTAGGGTAACATAGCACCTTGTCTGTAAGTTCAATAAATTACATGATTAGCATTATTTATATTAATGATAATAACATTAATATTAATATAAATTGTTAATATTAATAAAACTGATATTTAACGCTATATTCTAGTTAAAAACTGGGATATAAGTAGAAACTCTTATCACTTCTTCATTGACCTCCAGTTCCCCTATGAATGTGTGCGAAAGCTCCTACTTCTGAATTTTTTTTGTTGTTCTTTTTTTTTATTACCATGATGAATTCTTCTCTAATACACATACACATAATCCTGTTGCTTTTGGCCAGTATGGGATCTTTAGATATATTTTCCTTAAAGGACATACCATGTCAGGGCCCATTAATCAGCTTGTTTTAGCAGCACTTTCCAGTTTATGCTCACATCTAAGATAATGTGTGACCCAAATTATTAAAAAAAAGCACCAACCGGAGAAACAATTACAAGTGGTAAGGCACTCTAGAGGATGTGAACATTCTTTAAGGTAAATCTTTCCCTTGACAGAAGCTTTTAACGGTGCTTTTAAAATCAAACTTAAGCAACACTCTTTCCTCTTTGAGTGCTTTTTTGCGTTATATCCCATTTCCAAGCACACTTTATTTGGAGTAATCAACCTTGGATGCACCTGACTGGTTACAGCCTGCTTCAGTCTTGCCCACAGCTCCTCACTGCTTCTTAGATGGAGTGAAAGTTCTGGGGAATGGCGTACAAGGTAGTCCATGAGTTCTCAACCAAACCCCTTCTCCATTTTTGGCTTTGTCCCTGACATTCTGGGCTTTGCATTACACTTTCGTGTTCCTAACTGCTTGTAGTACTCAACACACACTCTGTTCCTTCCCACCTCATGCCTGATCCCCCGAGTGTGGTATGATGGCCTTCACTCATGTTACAGCTTAACTCTTACTCATCCGACAAAACTTGGTTGGGGACATTTGTGGAATTTGTTTTTCTCCAAACCTCTTGTAATCTGCTGCCTCTAAATTGCATGGTGCATCTGCTATTGTCTCTCTCTCCAACTGTGTTGTAGAGATAACTGTTGCAGTGATTTGTCACACGATTACAGACTTCATTTTACCAAAGAGTTCTTTTTTTTTTCTTACTTTAGTCATAGGCCTCCTGTTAAATAAATAGTAACACTTTTAAGTCTTTGTCTATATTTTGACTATGTCTAAGAAGCTTCTCTCATATAAGCCCAGAAAATAAAACATCACTTGGCTTTCATATTATTCCTCTTAGGCACAATTAGCCTTTTCATTTTCTTATCAATTCTATCATTTTTCAGATTAGACATTTACATTATTGGCTTAAAATTATGTATTTACATGCTCATCTTTCCTTCTAGAAGGTGAGGTTATTCAAAGACGGGGGCCCTTTTGTTTAATTTTATCCCTTCAACTCCTAGTGCAATGTCTATAGATGAAAGAATGTGAGTCAAAATTAAAAGTATCATAATAATAATGAAACAGGGATAATACTTTGCATGTATAGCCACATATCTAATGAGTACCTCAGTCAGAAAGGCAAGCTTAAACCAAACTCTTTAGGTCAATGTAACAACTTCCATGCATGACCCAACCTCCCTGAAATCAAGACGAATTATGAATGCTCGTGTTTTCTCCTGGAAACCACCTTACCTGCAAATCTAACCTAAAATCTATGTGTGTAAAGCTAAGCTTTCCAAAAATGTCACTACTGTGAGATAAGTATTCTGTTGTCTTTAAATTATGCTTAAAAATCTGGATGAAAGGGTGCTGACTATTGACTAAAAATGCATCATTAAAGTTCTGTTCAGCAAATAGAAAATTTAATTTGAGAAAACCACTATCGTTTTTCTCCAGAAATCATTCCCTTGGTTTAACAAGTAATTCTCTTCAGTTCTCACTACAGTAAATGTATTACCGAGCTACCTTACATGATTTAACACGAAATAAACAATGGCTGCATGCAGAGCAAAGAGCAGGATGTAATTTTCCCTGAAGGTAACTTGTCCCTAGATGCTACAGGTCAAAAACAGTGAGATGCCTCTGTGTGTTTTGGGAGTGTTAGTGACTCTTTTGGCTCAGCCTCCTACTCCACCTGCTTGGCCCCTTTTCTGCTTGTCTATCTGCCCTCCCGTCCCGATATCTGCTGCTTTAATGGAGTCCTCTTACAGTGGGGAATACAACTGCCATTGCCATATACAGGCGATATTTCCTGTGGGCATGGGCGAGGGGCAGATAGGATTTAAGTTTTCTTTCCCCCTTTCCCCACATTATGCATATGTAAAAACTTCTTCCTCCAAGGAAAAGTAGAGGCTGGGGTAGTACTCACTCACCTCTTTTTAAAAAGGGTGCAAAACCTAAACTGTCCCTAGGTAACTGAAACACCGAGCTCTCTCCACAAAATGCAGCACTCCATTTCTGTTAAAGTACTTTCTAACCTTACTCTCTCACCTCCACTTCCCCCTGATTAGAAATTAGAACATTAACCCCATCTGATAAACTTCAATTCTCTTGGAAACTGCTTGTCTTATTCTGTCACCTCTACTGTTACTCATCTTATTTCTCCAAGGTTCTTTTGCCCATGGTGGTAATAGATAATTGGATAAACCCATCTCGGCTAATTTGATAGAAAATTCATTGTCCTTTTAAACTTAAATAATGTCTTAAGTTAGCTAAAGAGACTTAAGGGCACTTAAAGGGCTAATGAGGTTGGAATTTGTGAAGACGAAGCAAGACTTTGACAGTTATTTTGGTCAAGAGGACCTCCTGGCTCCCTTGGACTTGTACCAGGTTGACAGCAGCTGTCTTTTCCTATTCAAAACAAGGCCAGGGGGAAAGAGGCCAGTAAGAGCCCCTTTCGGTTATCTCAGGATAGTGTCTGCTTGTTGGCCCTGCCTCGGTGCTCTCCCAGGTCTGCACGGCAGGGATAACCCAGAGGTTAAATGGTTTTGGACAGAGCACTCCCAAGGCTTATGCCTTTAATGGAGAGGATTTTCCTTCTTCTCATAAATCAGAGAGGTTCCCACCAAGATTTTACAACAGTCCATTTCACCCCTGTGTGAGAGAGAAATGTTAGGTTCATTAATCTTTTCCTGCCTAAAAGATTTAAAAGATAAGAGAAGTGCAAGAGTCCCACATAGGCACTTTGTAGGTAAATGCATGGAGTAGAATTTGGAATTACATACTTAGTTTTAATGTAAAATTCAGAAGCCATTAAAACACTCTAAGTATAGGTTGATATCAACACTTTACTTCATTTCAAAGAGGAGAGACAGGAAATAAATATCTGCTTCTGAAAGACGTTGCCAGGAGCTAAGAACAGGGAAGCAACAAAGCAGTAGCTCCCTGTCTCCCAGACTCTACATTATACTGAATGTAGAATTCTAAAAACTTTTATTAGGTGTTATGCTATTAGGGAACTGTTTTTTTTTTTTTTTTTTTTTTTTATTATTCCCGGGTTTTGTGTGGGTACAAACATTATAGGTCTGCGGCCACCCCACCCTGACCGCGCCGGATCCCGTCCGCCCTCGGGAACTGTGTTTTTGAAAAGAAGATGGGATTATGAAAATAATAGAACAGTGGATACACATTTAAAGTTATTAAGGCGTGAGAAGGAAGAAAAGGAAAGGCTTAGGGTACTAGAAAACTTTATTCAAAAATCTCAAAAAAAAGTAAAAAAGAATGTAGTTGTACCACCTACATGAACTCGAAATACTACCGACACTATAAAATCACAAAAGTGAATTTATGACTTAAAATAATTCAAATGCAAATGTCAACATATTAGAAGCTGAAAATAAGTGGGCCCCCTATGTTTCCCTGTGGGGAATAAGAAAATTCTACTTTTAATTTTAAATATATTTTTTCTTTGATTGATATTTGCATTTCTAAACTCTCCTATTTAGCTGAATCTGTTATGATTTTAAATTTTACTTTACTGACAAAAGTCATTAGTTTGGTGAGTAGTAACTTTGGCTTTCTGTGTGACTTCTTGAGTTTAATGAGTTTAATTAAACCTTGTGAACACTGATAGACAAGGTTTTATGCTATTTCTAAATATGAACTGTCCCCATCCTTTTGTGACCCACAGCTTTTTTTCCTGCATTTTTACTCCTTTCCTGCTTTTTAGCAGTGCACGGGGCGGCCAAGTAAAACTTCCATTTACCTGCAAACTGTCAGCATAGTAGATGAGCTTTGTCATCTCCTTCACCGACAAAGGTTTTTGGTTGGGCATATTGGAAGGGCACCTCTCGCTTTGATGACAGCAGCTGACAGTACAAAAGAAAGGAGAACCGTGTACACCTGTCTGATCTCCATATCCCTGATAGGTTGGAATCAAAACCAGGTCTGCCATTCAAACCTGTACAGTGTTTGTTGTTAAGAGGATGTAGCAGGTCAAGGTCCATTCCCTCACTGAGGTTCATATTGCTTATTAAACTAAAGCAGCAAAATTAGAGTTTGAAACAAAGACTCATTTTCTCTGATCCTAAGATTGTCTCTCTAAGCCTCTCAGTCATAATTAAATCATGAGAGTCTACAGTTATTTGTAAGAAGAAAATAGATATTATTTCCTTCTTATAAATCATAATCTATTCAAAATATGATTCATCTTTTGAGTTCCATTTTTGTTACAGAACACATTGTTCCTACCATACTAGTGGTATCATCATTCTATCTAACTTAACTTTTAGACAAAAGATAAGTAGGGAATAATAATAACCAATGTTTTCATAGTTTATAATATTTACATAGTTTACAAGATCTTATAACTTTACAGTTAAATATTATTGTTTTATAGTTAAATTTATTTGAGTTTTTGTTTTGGTTTAAGATATTTCTAAGATCAATGCTGCTTAAATTAAAATTCAGGTAAGAATAAAACATTTTCTGGAAAATGATTCTGAAACCTCACCAAGTAATTTTGACTTTCCTATCTAAGCCCATTTTCCACCTAGAATGTTTTTTTATATTTTTATATAAATTATTTTATATACATATATAATACTGTATAATAGCATGTATGCAATTATATAATAAGATATATATGTATTTTATATAATATGTAAAATATGTTAGTAATATGTCTCAATTTAACTGATAATTATTTTATAGAATTAATCTCTTTTAGAAATTGATACGGGATATAAAGCCAAAATTTCCTAGAACACTTCTCTGAAGCATAACCTGGTGCTTAGTTCCTAAGAGACAACCTCAGGTACATTGCATTCTCAGGAAATGTGGAAAAGCTAAACTATCACCTCCTATATCTAATAACCCTGAAATCTAGGTAGGAGGTTATACATTTAAGTATAATTAGAACAATAAAACTTACCACCCTAATTTGGATCAAGTATTTAAATAATAGAATTTTACCACGTAAAGCATTGTATTAGAAAACATAGAATACAAAAGACAATATTAGATATGACTTCTCAGTTCAAGGACATGCGGTGAAGTATTAATAGATAAGATCTAGTTCCTGCAATAACAAATAGAGCAAGACCAATTCCCAAGTGAGTGCTATAGACAAAAAGAGCTGGATTCAGAAAAGTGAGAGATTATTGGAGGTGAAACGAATGGCGCAAAAAATGCTTTATGAAATAAATATTTTGAATCAGGTGAAAATGGACGTACAATGTTTTGGAATAAAGAAGATGAGAGAGCTTTCAGGGCTAAAAATAAAACTGTAGCTGCAAAAGTGCAAAGAATACGATAAGAATGGTGAGTAGCCCAGTTGGGCCATAGTTGAGGATTGGGAAGGTTGAATAACTGGAGAGATGGATGCTTAAGAAGCTGTTTAAGCCCGTTTTTAAGCTGTGTACTTCTCTTCATTGGCCAACCATAGAACAGTGCTGTTGGTAATCTAGAGAATTTTTTGGGGTGTCAAATATCCAGGCACTAAAATAAAACAACATCAGAGTGAGTACTTTAGAAAAAATATTCTAAAAAGACAGAGTGAACATTTTTCTCTAAATTCTGCAAATGTAAAGACTTCCCCCATAAATTAGAGCAAGCAATTTCAGATTTTAAAAAACATGTACAATAGCTCCAAAAAGAGTGCCCTATGGTGCAAAGGCAATTTATGTAACCGAAGCGTTTGTACCACCGTAATACTCTGAAATAAGAAAAAAAAGAGTGCCCTATCCAAGGCTCTGGAATCGATTCACTTAAAATGAGCAATCCTCAAATCATGAATATATAATTTTGTTTTTTATAATGTAAACATGTTAATGTCCATTTAAAACACATTTCATGTATTTTGTAAATTCTGTTCATGGTCCTTTTCTCTAGCATAAATGAATTATGCATGACTGTAGTGTATAAAAGCATTTTTCTTCCTATGATGTGACTGTATCAAGGAGTCAGGGTTATTTTAAAATACAATTTTGTTAGAAAATGAAAATGTTTTCAAATATTTAAGGGAATAAAATAAAGAAAACCATTCATACAATGGTGATATAGTACCTCTTGTATACTCCTGGATAGAGCTGGAACGCATTCTACTAAGTGAGGTATCCCAAGAATGGAAAGACAAGCACCACATGTACTCACCATCAAATTGGTATTAACTGATCAACACATAAGTGCACATATAAGAATAACATCCATTGGATGTTGGGCAGGGGGGAGAGGAGAGGAGGGAGGAGGCGACAGGTATATGCATACACAAAGAGTGCAATGCGCACCACCCGAAGGATGGACATATTTGAAACTCGGACTTAGGGGGGAAGAGGGGGGGCAAGGGCAACATATGTAACCTAAACATCTGTACCCCCATAATATGCTGAAATAAAAAAAAAAACACATTCATTTTGCCATTAATCAACATCTTTCCCACCGTATCTAAAAGTAGTTTTTGACAAAACTCATAGAACCATAATATATGGGCAGAAAATGTTGAATTTTGCAAATTTTAATAAGCGGGGTATAATATCATACTGAAAGAAATGTAACTATAAAGAAAAGAATTGAGTAACAGAGGTAATTTATCAAACAAGAGGATCTCCATTAATCCAAAATTTAGAAATGTTTTGGCTGGGCGCGGTGGCTCACACCTGTAATCCTAGCACTCTGGGAGGCCGAGGCAGGCAGATTGTTTGAGCTCAGGAGTTCGAGACCAGCCTGAGCAAGAGCGAGACCCCCGTCTCTACCAAAAATAGAAAGAAATTAATTGGACAGCTAAAAATATACAGAAAAAAATTAGCCGTGCATGGTGGCGCATGCCTGTAGTCCCAGCTACTTGGGAGGCTGAGGCAGGAGGATTGCTTGAGTCCAGGAGTCTGAGGTTGCTGTGAGCTAGGCTAATGCTACGGCACTCACTCTAGCCCGGGCAAAAGAGTGAGACTCTGTCTCCAAAAAAAAAAAAAAAAAAAAAGAAATGTTTTATAAATACTATGAAGAAATTATGCATTACTAGGATAAAAATTCTATTGCAGTCATTCACTTATTGTCAAATGAGTTTTTGTTGTTGGATTTTTACATTATAAAGACATGCGTTGGACTGTGGAACTTTCTCTCTTTCCTCACTTCGTATATATAGTCTGTCCTCATAATAGTATTTTATTGATCACTCATATAACATCCACACTAATTTATTAGTCAGAAAAAATATATTAGGTGAAGTAAATGATGTTTTATTAAAAACTAATATTGAGAAAGAAGTTAAGTATGAGGATAGGAGAAGTGAAACATGCAAATTCAATAACAGAGCTTAAGGAAAATGAAGATTTTAAAGTAATTTTTGGCAAGTGTTGCAATATTTAGCTGAATGTTTTTATATGTAATTAGACTATGAAATAAAGCCAGCTGGCTTTGTAAAGTTTTAAATACCGTGTGAACACAGAGGCATATGGTCTTTTGGTGGTGTCAGCTGATTTCAGTTTAGGTGGTGTACTTACATGTTCCTAATAGTTACAGGGTATTGAAAAGATTTTTCAGTGGCTATAAATAATTATTAATATAGATTAATATTTATCTGACCCATGCCAATCATTTAACCACTTCTGTATATTTTGCAAATATGACAAAATGCCCCTCATATAGGTTTGTCAGTCATCTAATAAGTTACTAGATAGCATTCGTTTAAGGAGTTTTGAATGTTTAAGCATAATTAAATGTAACTCAGAAACTGGAGCTTGCCTAGAAAGTATCTTTAGTTTTGGAAGATGTGTTGAAACAAAAATGATCTAGCTGCAGATTTAATAAAGGCTGATGTTGCTGGAACATACCATATATTATCGATCTCCCTTCTCAACCTTTACAAATGACTAAGTTTTCATAAACATGCATCTTCTCATCCCTTTCAAAGCTCCCTCAATCAGAATTAATAAGTAGGTAAATAAATTAATTAAAATAAAATGAAAAATAAAATATTATTTAATAATGGTGGTTTTATTTCCACATTAGACTGCACATATTATCTTAGGTTGAGGAAACTTAATGCGTTACAGTTAATTTAAACATGTTTAATCTTTAAACTACTGACCACTTTTCCATTTTCCCAGTATCTTAATTAGAATAAGGTAATTATAGAGTGCACAAATTCATTCAGAGCTACACAAGCTTTTTTGCACATTAGCTCTGTATTAGAAAAGACAAATGTCTGAAGTTTGCCATTCACTTTCAAATAAATGACACTGAGTTTACTATACTCTTCTTTACATTGAAAGACTATGGCTGATACCATAAATTTCCTTTATTGCTTCTGTTACCTTCAATGTGAAATATGTAGACATATTTTCAAAAGAGAACTATTTGGAAACTATATAACCACTTACCTTTCAAATCTCCTTCACAACAGGCCTCCTCTGTCCTGGTCTTTTCCCCATTTCAACACATTTTATACTATGCTGCTAGAAAATTCTCTCTTGAAAAATTTTTCAACTATTCTCAATATTGCCATTGTTTTAAAAAATAAAGCAAAAAAAAAAAAAATAACCTGGCAGTTAGTTTAACGTTCCATGCTTTGTCTTCAATGTTCAACTTCTCAATTTCTTTATGTTTTATGATACATCTTTACAAATGATCTACGTCAGCCAAATTGCACTGTTCACTGTTCTGCCGCTCTCCTTTGCCCCCACTTCTCAGGGCCTGATCCCTCACCTTTCCATAGGCCTCTCCCATGTTTGCATACCTAATTATTTCATCATTCAAGGCTATTCTACACTCTCTGCCCTCTGTGGGCTTTCTCTGATCTCCAGCACATACGATGCCCCACATTACCCTGTCATGGTGCTTCACATCCATTACTTAACCTGTTCATTTACAGCTATAAATGTGTCCAGTTATATCTGTAGATTGGCTTGTTGGATTAGAAGTTTCCTGAAAACACTCCCTGTGCCTTCTAATCTCTTTTGAAATATCTGTCACTCAGTATTATTTGATAAATGATTTTGTCCCCTTGTCATGTTTCACATCTGGCCTGTCCAAACATGTACCGTAGCCCAGAAGCAACAGATAGTTTACCTTAGGTGGTTCACTCGCTTGTTTTGTTAGTATTTGATAATAATAAATAACTACTCTATTGGTGTCGATTCTATAAATAAGAGAATTATGCATTTGTTTTCTAATTTTTGGAAAGATTATGGTTTAAGATATAAAACTAAGCATCTTCTCTCAATTTTCATCAATCCAGTAAAGCACATTTGGTGCTAAATTTTCTAAAAAATGACCTATAATGTTCCTAACTCTTTTTGCATTTGTAATTAAGAACAACTTTAATTTTTCATTTCTGCTATATATTGGATATTTGCTTTTTCATCAAGATGTTTGCATATAAGAGTTTCAGCATTAATTCTCACTTTCACATAGCTATGTTATCTCTTAGCAAAAGTTATCTATTTTCCTATCAGTGGATATTAATATGAGTTGAAGGTGTAAAATAAACATTATAGCTTCTCTAATACATTACTGAATATAGAAGTATCGCAAATTCCTATTTGTACAAAATTGACAAAAAACCATGAAATTGCTACATAGCAATTGCCTTGAGTTGTTCAGGCTATTTCAGTGGAGTCTGCTTGTTTATTAAAATCAATATAAAATTTTGCAGCCTCTTTTAAAAAAGGAATGGCATATAGAAATAAGATAATCTTATTTTAAGAACAACAGTTTGCTTTGGATGAGTCTTTTTAACCTCTTTCACACTCTAGACATTAACATCATCAGATTTAGCCACACACAGAGCTCCTAGAGAAAAGGATTAAAAGTAAAATGACAGGTGAACTTTTAAAATTAATTTTAATATGCCAGCCAACATTTGCCAATGTAGTATTAGAGCCTTTATAATTATAAACAGAAATAAAAAGAGCTTGAGTTGCATGAGTCAACAAATAAATGAAAATATTCTTATAGAGAAAAATAACAACAAAAATTCAAGAGTAAGCACAAAGAAAGTTGCTGTTTCTTTCCTCCCAGATCATCTTTGCTGCATGGGCTGAACCTAATGGTTTTTATCTTACACATTGGAGATATTCATTGTGACCTAATTCTGTGACATATTCAAAGAAATAAATATGAAACTCTTTTTGAGATTTCTCAGGCAAATATACACTGAAAGAAATGAATATAGCCCTCTCCTCTCCCTAGTGGCAAATAGCAGTATAAAGAATAAAGTACTAAAGGAATCTCACCTACGCAAACAATGAATAGATGGAGAATGAATAAGTGGAGTATTTGGTGAACAATAGAGTGAAATTCTTTATAAATACTTATGAAAACATGAATTTTACATTATGCTTCCCTCTTCTGAAGTTCTTAGATATCTTTGTCAATGAGTCAAGAGGAATTCTATTCTATTTTATTGAATCCATGGGTATAATGCTCATGATCATGATTTCACCCACGAATTTGAAGTGTACAGTCTAATTACATGATTTAAAATTTGGTTTGCCCATGGTGAGGATCCTTCTTTAATCTTTCTGACACATTGCTAAAATATTAAAGTATTTAGGCAATAACGTCCCATAAATATCACTGCCAGAGAAATGTCTCACTGCTACCAGATTGTCAGTGTGCTGGAGGCAGGGGTTTTGCTTTTTCTTTATTGCTGTGTCTTTAGGAACAATGTGTGGCTCCTGATGGTCACCTCGCACGAAGGAAGGGATTGTTGCACAGGAGCGGGGATGTGGGACTGTGCCACACAAAATACTTGCTTTTGTTCAGCATCAATTCAGTGAGCAAATGATTCTTTCCATGAAGAAAACAAATTCTGTAAATTCTCCTTATCATTGTGTTAAAGGAAACACCCCACTAAGCAACAGCGAAAGACACAACAGACAGAACACGAGCGCGGAGCTCTCCCATCTGTTACTCATTTCTAACATCGAGGGTGGACGTTTGGCAGAATACTTTGGGGGAAGGAAAGCCTTCCGCAGAAAACAAAAGATGGAGCACCAAGTGACTGTGCTTTGAATAAGTCTATTACCAAACAAAAAATTGTTATGAGATGAATAATAAAGGACTTGAAGCAAAAATAAACATTTCAGGGCAGAATATATCAGGGGTGAGTAGACCAAGAAAACTTGCACAGTCTGGATAGGACCATAAAATAATTGTCTAAATGAGAATAAGTGATAGTAACACCACCTATGTAGGGATGATTAAACGGAAATGTTTATCTGAATTATTGTTATACTGTTAATTATATTTATTTATATTTAGGCTTAATGTAGTATAAATTGTATATTGAACTCTTTCTAAAATTTGGCTTTAGTTATTGAAAACTCAACTTATTGTAATCATCATATAATTACAAGTTAAATAAAGCCTACCTCTGTAATTTCGAAAATGTATCTGAAGGAAAGGTGGTGATAGAATTTATTAAACAGTATGGCCAAATTTCCTGTGTCCAGCATGGATAAGAACTGGTAAGAAGTACCCATACAAAATTCTATCTAAATAAAAATAAATCCTGGCTAGGTGGATAATTTGTTACACTTCTATTACCCAGCCTTTTACTCGTTATTGTGATTAAATACAAATTTAGCATAACAATTAGTATAACATTTCATATAATTTTAATTCAAATATTATGAAATGCTAGTTATTATCCAATACTTTTAAAATTTTATTTTATCTTTATTTTGACACATAGTAATTGTACATATATACGGGGTACAATGGGATGTTTTGATATATGTTTACATTGTGTAGTGCTCAAATCAGTGTAATTAGCATATCCATCACCTCAAATATTTGTCACTTCTTTGTGGTAGGAACATTCAAAATCCTCTCTTCTAGCTGTTTTGAGATATACAATACCTATTACCTAATATTTTTTATAAGAATGGTTTAAAGACTCCCACACTGTGGACTATGTAAATGTACACTCATTTGCAAGAGCATTAACCTCAATGTATAAACCATCCTGATATAGCCTCTGTAGGCTACATTATTATTTCTAAACTAATAGAGCCAGAATCCGAGTGCTGACAAAGCAGATGTGTTACATGCAAATATTTGTCTTCTGCTGGTTATATGCTTATTGCCTTCCCCAAATCAAGACTTGATGAATATCTATGTGAGAATGCTAATTAGTTCACCAGTAGAAATAGGAAGGAATTCCAGGTAATGATATCATAAAACAGCTCCAAGCCCTATGTAACTATGTGTATGCGTGTGTATATATCTATATTTGCTGGTTTGCTTGGAATCCTTGTTGAAAATATTATGGACTAAGGAATGATACTCCTGCTTCCACAATCACCTAAGGATAAATATTTAAATTTGGCTGTCTTGGGAATTTAATGGTTTCTAGTAAATCTTTTAAATTATAGTTTCAAGGCACTTTAAATTTAATTAGTAAATCTTTCTGTATGAACTGAAGTTATATCATTTTAACAGCTTTTTAAAACCTACTGAGTTTTCTTTTTAAACTTCTAAAACCCAATGGAAGTTACTTGTTTCTCAAACAACCTCCTGGGTCACATCCCTTTGAATGAGGAAGCAATTGCCCCACCTGTTACCCAATCTTACCATACTATATTGTAGATAATTTTTTTTTTAAAAAAAATTGCAGTGCCTATATGAGAATGGAATAATATAACAATTGAACAAAAAACAGTTTCCAGAATGAGAATATATTCCAAATCATTAGGGAAAGATGGACTATTCACTAAATGGAGGGAAATTAGACATACAAGTGAAAAATATGCAACTGGAAAAAATGTTAAGAACAATTCCTTATTTTAGGTACCCAAGGCTACCCATGACTGAGGTCCAGGAGGGATAGGGAAGTTACAGTTGACCCTGATTAATTGTGCTGAAGTAGTGATTAACTGTGATTAAGTAGTTCAGATGAGGGTGATGGAGACATGACTTGGATGAAGCAGCTGAGTGGATTAGAGACAGAAAGAATGAAGAAGCCAACCTTTTAATCACACCCTCAATTTTACTCATTTCTAAGTAACTGTAATTTTAGTTTTGATTTTCTACTTAATGGAGATGTTCAAAGACTGCTAGAATTTATATGATTTCTAATAAAGATAGAGATTCCATGGGGAGATGGAGTAAAACAAGACAAGGTGGGAAAGACAGGGTGTTTGTGGTTAGTATCCATTTTTGTGGCACTCTGAGGCAAGAGACTAATCTGTATGATTCCTACTTTGTATACTTATCTGGCTTTTCTTTGTGGCCTCATACATGACCTGTTTTTGGGAGTGTTCTGTAAATATTTGAAATGATGAATATTTTTTGTAAATTGATGACAGCATATGATGTTTTTTGTTATTCAAATCTTCCTAAATCCTTAGTTTTTATTAGTTTTCTTTATATACATCTGAGAAAGATATCATGAATTCTTTTTTTTTTTAATTTCAGAATATCACTGGGGTACAAATGCTTTAGTTACATATATTGCCTTTGCACCACCCGAGTCAGAGCTACAAGCATGCCCATCCCCCAGACAGTGCACACCACACCCATTAGGTGTGAATTTACCCATCTCTTCCTCCCCCTTCCCACCTACCCAATGCCCTATGAATGTTACTTCCATATGTGCATATAAGTGTTGATCAATTAGTACCAATTTAATGGTGAGTACATGTGGTGATTGTTTTCCCATTCTTGTGATACTTCACTTAGAAAAATGGGCTCCAGCTCTATCCAGGATAGTACAAGGGTTATCATTTTTTATGGCTATTATTCCATGGTATACATGATAAAAATTTTAAAAACAAACAAAATAATGAATTTTAGCTAAATTTAGTATCTATCGATTTAAAATATATCAAAGTTACAGTTAGATAGTAGTCATTACTTTGTTCCTATTATAATTTGTCCTTGTTTTAACCCAAAAGATAAAAAAAATATAAAAATAACCCAGAAAGTTCATTAGTCTAGTCAGAACATATTTATTTGGTAGCATCTATATCAAAGCTACTGTTTTAGTCACTGTGGCTGTAGCAGTAAGTACCATATTCTTGACTTTATGGAACTTGCATTCCAAGGGGAAGGGTGGAAGTTTGTTAAGAAA
>NW_012151396.1:1560950-1563289 GCF_000956105.1 Propithecus coquereli | reverse complement strand
GCAAAGTGAAATTATTTACATATTTCCAAAGCTGGCTTCATGTATATTTTTATCACTATCATATGGAATAAGCAAAGCTCAAGTTATCATCAAAAAGGTTTAAACATTAGAAAATAAGTAAAGGATTTTCTTTGTAGTCAAGAGAAATTACTTAGAAACACTATCAAAGTGACTATTTTGCTGATATAAATTAATTTGTTCTTCACAATTTATTTGTATTTTCTGTCTAAACAAGATGATTCACCAGATTAGAGTAATAGAATGCACAAATGCAAGAAAATAAATGGACTTTAAACCAATAATTGTATGTTTTTTCACCCAGTTGCTTTGGTATATTTTGCCAGAATATTTTTTCAGTCATAGCATGTTTAGTTAAAAACCACCAGGAAATTATGCATGAGTTCAGATCATACATAGCCTTTATTAATATAATGCATTTGCAATGTACTCTACCTCAATTTCAGACTAAAATATTAGATTTGGATGGAATCTCAGGATCCTCTGTCCATATCTTCAATTTATAGATGACAGAGTTGAGGTCCAGATAAGTCAATGGTCATAGCTATTTGGCAATGGAGCCAAGATCAGAAAAGTCCCTGGTTTGTGTCCATTCTGAAACACCTGAACAGTTTATGTTCTTAAGGAACGTTAAATATAAATATGTCCATGGGTTAAACTGCCTATAAAGCTTCATTAAAGCTAAATAATAAAGTATTCATGGGGTAATTATTATAGAGGGAGGGCACAAAAGTTCTCATGTCAAATCGTAATAGCAGAAAAATATTATAACAAGATTCTGGTAGTCAAAAACAATCACAGAAGAGACTCCTGAAAAGACTGTTCTTTCAATGTGTTGAATAACAATTTATAGAAGCTTTTATGTGCAAAAGAGTTTTACTCCAAAAATTGTACTTTTCATTGAGAATACAAAGATTAATAACATAGTTCTGCTTTTAGGCCCTCAAAGCCTTTATTGGGAGACAGATATGTAAAAATACATTAAGGGCAATAAGGAAAGTGCTGTCATTAAAGTGTGTGGGAATTTCTATGGAAACATTTTATTACATGTGAGCTCAAGGAATACTTCACAAAGAAAGTAACCTTTTAGTAGAGGTTTGAAGAGGGGTGGTGTGGAGGTCAGGGGAGAGTGTAAAGATGGAAGGTGGAAGAGGGTTCTGGAAAAAGAGCGGGGAGTACAACTAAGAGGCAGTAGAGACAGTGAAGTTGGTGACGCACCAGCAGTGATGTGGGAATGTGTCTCGCGGGAGATCAGACCAAAAAGTGGCAGGGCCACCACTTCATTGACTGCTTCCCATCAAGAGCATGCCGACTTCCAGCCCTGCTCCCAAACCTGGGGCATTCAGCAGGAAGAAGGGAGGCCAGGCCCCTTCTGCACCTGGTAAGTGCGGCCTGCCACATTGAAGGCTGAAATTTATCTTGCAACATGGGGAGAGGGGTTCAAGGGTTCTGAGCTGGGTAGTTTGTTCATAAGGCTGGAATTTTAGAATGCTGACTCTGGCAGTTCTGATGAAGGTAAATTGAAGGGGGATTATTTTCTAGGCAGAGGATCATTATGAACTCAGTTCTCAGACTGAGAATTCCTTTTTAAAAGATAGTTCCATAGTATTCAGGAAATCTGACCATGACCGGGATGCAAGAAATGCAGGCCTGTTCTGTCCCACTCTTTCCTTTTCCTAAAAAACAGCCCAAACAAACAAAAAACACTCCTTGTTTGAAAGGAAAACCATTGCTTTCCTTCTCCAGGGAGATCTGGGAAAGGAGTTCAAGCAGTTTTCTAAGTGGCAAAAAGATGCTGACTGTTGGAGAAGAGATGAGCAGGGTCACTGTCTCTGTTAGCTCTGCCACTGAGAAATGCTGTTGATCCCGGGATTCTTCGGAAATGTCACTCTCTTGTCTTCCCAAACCTTCAATGTCTCATGCAGCCTTAGGGGAGAATTTCATCTTCCTGTCTACTCTCATAAAATCAGATTATTTGGACTCATCATCTGAACTCCTACCTCTGAAGGTTGACTTACCCAAAGTGACTTGCCTTTTCCTTCATTTTTATTTCTCTACTATTTCTTCAAAAACCTGTTTATATTCTACTTTTTTCATTTAGGTTCTCCTCATTTTCTTACTTCTTTCACTGAACTTCTGTAACTTACTACAGAAATGCTTTTATGCTTTTCTTGTCATTTGTCATTTAGTAATCCCAGAATGTAGTATGGTGACTCAAATATAATAGGTGTTTAGCAATATTTGTGGAAAACAAAGAGTATGAGATGTGAAAAGAAGAATAAATAGTCCTTGATTTGGTTCAGTTGTTAAGCAAATGCTCA
>NW_012151396.1:1560428-1560900 GCF_000956105.1 Propithecus coquereli | reverse complement strand
TCTGTAGGAGCCCATGAAGGACAGCCAGTTTTTCCACAGAATTTTTCTGGGTACTGAATTGGATGGGAGTCTGGAGAGCTGGGCTGAAAAGAAAGATGGGACTCTGCTCAGCCTCAAAGTATTTGAAGTCAAAGTCCTGGCAATAAACCCACAGATAACTGCCCACCAGACATTTGAAACAGGAGTTGACTCATTATAATAGAAAATGCAACCACAGCCTGACCCAGCTCAATTTTTGAGCAAATTAAGATAACTAATAACCAATACTATCTTTTTGACAGATGAAAGGGAGGGCCATCTCTGGGGGACAAATAACTTAAGTATTTATGGATCTATTAACAATATCCAGAATACGATCAAATATCATGTCATTAATTTTAAATTTTATTCCATTGTTGTCATAGAACTTATTTTCTAAAACTTGAATCGTATTAAATTCATTGGCATTCCTTATGTGGCCCAGAATATGTTC
>NW_012151396.1:1543311-1549286 GCF_000956105.1 Propithecus coquereli | reverse complement strand
ATTAAGTAAATAAAAATGATAAATATTTTAGATGGTTTCCTTTCAAGATACAGTTTCAAGGCACTAATAAAAAAGATAATGCAACATTTGAGTAACTGGAAGAATGTCAGTGAGGCTGGGTTATGAGAGACAAACTAGAAATGTAGGCAGAGACCTGATCACGCTTGATCTCCAAGGTTCCCTGATAGATTCTGATGTTATTCTCCAGTGACATGGGTTACTTTTTCACATCTGACATTTAAAATCTTGGTAGTCTTATGCAAGCTAATTATACTGTATCAACACAACAGTTTTTCCATCTGTGCTATGAGGCTAATAACAATCACGATTTCCTAGAGGAAAACTAAATGAGATCGTGTATATTACCTAAGTAAAATGTTTAGCACGTATCATTCAATAAATATGCACTATGAATAATATAAAAAGTATTTTGCATGGCAACCCAGGCAGACAGAAGAAATTGTAGGCTGTTAATAATCACATCAGTAAAGGAAGGTATCTTCTGTGCATGGTCATTAAATATATACTGTGATTACTTGAGAATATTTGCTTGCCTAAAATATTCTCTCCCTAGCCAGATTCCCTCACTGTCTCTGACTAAATATAGAACCACTAAAAATAGAACCACAGAATCACAGTATCATCTTCTCAGGCAATTCCAGCCCACTCTGTCAGGCAGAAGCAGTCTCTTTCTCTTCTGGCTGCATTCCTTGTAGGGTGTGAGCTTCTTGCATGAAAGTGAAGATCCTTGTTCATCTCTGCTGTCCTGAAACCTAGTGCTGGGGGCAATGCTTTGCCCGAGTCCTGGTGGGGACTCCGTTACTACAAAACCTTCCCTCGGTATACTCCTTTATTCAGAAGCCACCGGAAGAGAAAGACTAAGTACACTGCACTCAAGGCCTGCCTTCTTTGTCCTCTAAGGAGCAAGGTGTGCCCAGGAATTGGACATTCCACCTCAGCAGCAGAACCCCCTCTGCCGCTCATCAGTGGGTAACTGCCTCACTTGAGGATTCAGTTGCCAGTCCTTCAGCCATCCCACTAAACCACAATTTCTAACAGAGCCTTTATAAGTAACAGAGCTGATATTAATATTTTAGCCATGATATGCTATTCTTTGTTTATCTCTTAATTTGTTCAGAATAAAGGAAGAGGAGTACTGCTGACTGGCCTGCCGGAGGCTTCTGCACCAACTGAAAGTAGGCATTCACTGGAATTTTTGCTAAATGAATGGATACAACATTTAATCGAACTCAGTGAGAGGAAAAATTAATTAGCCTTAAAGTCTCATAAATATAGCTATACTTTAAAAAATGTCTTGTGCTTAGAAAAGCTACTGATTTCATAAATTTTCTGCAATGGAATGAGCTTTGTGAATATTTATCTCCTGAATATTATGTGGAAGACATATTAGTTAGTTAAATAATGAGCCACACAGATTCAGTGGCAAAAATGGCAATAACCCAGAGATTTTAAATGATTATAATCACAAGTGTAAGGCAACTAGAAAAACCTACATCTTGAATGAGAAAGGAGAATGAAAATGATGCCGATTTCAGTATAAGCTGATTGCAGGGTGGTCTATTTTTTGTACCAGCACAAAATCTTTTGTGACACGACCATCCCAGAAGATCCTTTTCGACAACCCTTAGCACTGCTTACATTTATTTTTAGGATACTCTAAAAGCTCACTTTATTTCAATGGTTAAAAGCATTTTGAATATTTCTATTCACCCATAACGTTACTGTTAGAAACCATATGGGCATAGGATATGCTTAAAGAAACAGCTTCTGTCTCACATGAACAGTGTGAGGGAGGTTAAACTGAAGTGTTACTTCTAACATAGGCACAAATTTAAAAATCTAGTTATTTACCTCTTAAATAACACATTCGGTTTTTGCAATTTTACCTTGAGGAAGTAAAAGTGAGGGGCTAGGTTGAAATTAAGATTTTTTTCTTAAAGAAAATAACATTTACATGGACTTCATTTCACACAGAGGATGTCAAAAAAAATTCGTAAACAACTAAGCATGAAAATTCCTTGTGGATTTCCCAAGAATTAATATTGTTTTACACTCAGCTTAACTCTGAGGTGCGCTTTAGTTATTCAATGTTGCCCTTCTCTAGTACTTTTATTAATTTCTCTTCATCCATCCCCCCGACACACACTAAGCTGCAGATGCTCTGCGGACTGATTTTGCATGCCGCCTCTTCTTTATTTTCCACTTTTGTGGAATCCTCACAGGTGCTTTTGTACTTAACCTCAAACAGAGATCTTTGTCACTTTTCTAATCTGAAAAGGAGGCAAAATGTGAATAAGAAACTAAATGGCCACGATCTAGAATAAACCAAAAAAGCTCTGAAGTAATTCAAATAAATAAGAACGCTTTGCTCTTAAAGGAGTTAATATTATTTGAATGAGAATTATATTTCAGGCAAAGCTTCCAACCATGTACATTTTTGGATTATTTGACCCTTGGAAAATTTCATCTTCTGAGAAGGTTTTGATTACTTTATGTACAATAAAAAAAAATATTTATGCTTTAGTTAACATAGGCTAAGTGTCATTTTATCCCCCTGTACTTCCACTTTTTCCTCACCCGTAACATTTCATGGAAGTGGCAGATCACCAAAGATAACCATATTCAACTAAGAAAATTTTGTGGTTTATAGTATTTAAATTTTCCAGAATTATTATATGACCAAGTCCCCACTTTTCCAAATGACTTAGACTTAGGATGCTTTTCAAGAAACGTTTACCCCTCGCAGCTCTGAGCTTCTTGAGTTCAGTTTACAAAATCACTGTGGAAAAGACCACTGTCTATTTTGTGGTATAGTCTGTGAAATCTTTCCCCTTCTGAAAAGATAACAAAATCAATTCCCAGGATTCTCCATGAAATGTAAATTGAGTCAAGCATGGTGACCTCAGAGTTCAACCTGGTTTTTGTTGTGGTGGTTGTTGGTTTCATTCATTTATTAACAAATATGTGTTCAGAATGTTCCAGGTGCTCTACTAGGTACTGAAATGTTCTCTCATGTTACACAGATCAACTCTAAAATGAAATCTTGTTTATTCTGACATGCCAGAGTAGACATGTGGAACTTTCTAAAACCACAGAATTATATTCTCTCTAAAGCTGTCTGCTAACTACCCCTCACTTCCTCCTCTGCCTTATCGTTATTTGCATTTTTTTTTTCCTTCTAGGCTGCGAGCTATTCCAGAGCAGGTACTTTTTATGACTAACATGTAATAGTTCCCCCCAAAATATATGGGAAAATAATAACTTCATGTGGTTAATAATTTAAATATATAAGCCCATTTTAATTAGAAAAAATAGACAAAATGGTAGCCTAAAACATTTATACATGTTTCATGGTAGTAAAATTTTAAAAATGAATAGAGCTGATTTTCAGAGTAAATTACGTAGTATCTGTCTCTAAAAGATTAGATATAACTTCATGTTTTCTATAATTTAATACAAATCATAGTTAATAGTGCTTAATTAGAATATGTAATAGAGTCATCAAATAGTGTCCTAAAAACCTTCAGGAAAGCTTTAGTTTACAGTTGCATTAATATTTTAACTGGCACTAATCAGTTCCAGGTGCTGGTATGGAAATTTATTTCAAGACATCAGAGCTCAGCTTCCAAAGTAACAAAACCACAAACACTCAGTAGTAATCATCATTCTCTGTGTGTCAAGAGTTCAGGAAATCAGGGAATTAATAGAGTAGCTAACTGGAAAATCTGCATAAAAATAATACACACAAAATCCTGGCACATATTTTCCCTGGGATACATACAGTCCATATATTTCAAAGCGATTTCATTTTTTCATCTTTTTTTTTTTTTGATAACAACAATCCTGTTTGAATGTTAACACCCAGACATTTTTCATAATAAGTGTGTATTTCTGTTTTAAAATTTCAGTTATTATAGTTAATGAGCTCTCGGGGAAATGCAGTGGTAGTTGAAATATATTTAGTGTCCCTGATTAATAGAAATACAAATTAATTTTAGTCAATTATTGGTACGACTTTTAAGTTTATGAAAATGGCATACATGACATTTGGAAAATAATAACTTTTGAAATCCTTGAAATGTGTAGCAGTTCCAGGTAAAACAGCTTTTAGATTCAGTTATATGAAAACCAAATAAATACAAAATTAGAAATTTTATTGGAAAACTGTTCTGAAAGCAATCTATTTTTCTTTGTTTGGGAGGAGGCAGTAATAGCATAGTGCATTGTATATGCAGGAGTCACATTTCTGTCCTTTTTAACAATATGGAACATGGACATACTTTTTGTGAAAAAATCCACAACACTTCTAGAGAGAGGTTGACACCCATACACACAATGTTAGGAATCATTTTATTTTAATATTAACAGAAAAACTAAGTATAATACCTTTGATGCTGTATTTACTGGGTGGCTACTCTATACCAGGTTAATAAGGAGACTTCAAAATTGATCCCTAAGCATTTGGTCTACCGTATCATAGTGTCTTTTAGTTAGTAATACTGCTAAGTAAGCATTTAGTAATGATTGATCTTATTTCAAAATAACAGAAGACCCACTTACAGTAGAAAAATAGCAGTTAGTAAATAAGTAGAATTATATACTTATTGCTGTTTTGGACAAGTTGGAGCAAGGGAAACATACTTACACTCCTCAGAATGGTACAAGTACCATGAAACCACCATCATAATGGGATGGATTGGCTCTGAATCATTTGTATCTATGGTCATTGGGTTTAGTGTGCTTTGTTTTAGATCATGGGATTGTAGAAAGTATCTTTAAATTTTCCCATTAAGGATAATTTAATATAGAAAGAAATATCTCTTAGAGTTTCAAGGGATTATAAACTACTACATTGGCCAAACAAAAATTCTCAAGAACAATTCAATCATGATCATACTTAGTTTGTCAGTTATTTGTTCATTCTTAGCTCCAAATTCTCTATTCTTTGTCCAAATTTGTGATCCTAGACCAAATTCTGCAAACTGTTTTTCCTTTACCTGTTGGCCCCTTGTCAGTGTCTGCTTATGGGGGTCTGAAGGGGGAAGAAAGGGCTTTCTTTTCTTCCTCTTGAATGGTTTTTGTTTCTGTTTCTTCCTGTGGTGGCCTAGTGGCCACTGAGTACTACTGATCCCTATGTCACTGGGCTGTGCCAGAGCCTAGAGGCAGCCTCCACCCACTAAACAGTGGGTGATGTGTTCCTACAGCAGCCACACCGTCTCCTAATTTAGGACATTCAGGCATCCAAATCACCTTGCGGGCCCTCCTCTAAGTTTCTCAGCATCTTGTTAGTTCATGTTTCCCGCAGTTGTGGGGCTGGCCATAGATCTCCACAGCTGCCATCTCTCTTCTGTGTTAAACTTCTCTTTTGCCTCTTTTATTAGATAACTGCCTTTTACCTAGTTAACAGTTCTACATGTTACATTTTCACTGTTCAAATTCCTGGTGTACTTTTAATTTCCAGCCTGTACGCTCTCTGAGTGATACAGATGGATAATTGAAGGTTTTTCCTTGAAAACAATGGTTTTCAAGATTTGGTTAAATGGAGACAAGGTTTATTAGCTAACTTCTGTATTTATTTTTTATTAAATGATCTTATTTATCTCTTACATTTCTCTACTCAGAAACTCACCAAAAAAAAAAAAAATGAACAAATAAACAAATCTTTCTTTCTCATATGAATTCAACTTTATCAATCTTATATTCAGGTTGGTCTGAATGGTGAGTTACAAACCAGTGACATGTCACTCAGAATGATCCTTATTCCCTAAAAACATGTGATTAATTGATAGGTGTCTATAACCATTCGGAACGCTATGTTTAATTCACTGCGCGCCTGAAATAAAATTCTTTACTAATGGGATGTTAGGATTTAACAATTATGCTTCAATAATTTATCAATAAGAAGAGTTATCAAGATTTCCTGCTTCAGGGGTCAGGAACAAATATCCCCTCTC
>NW_012151396.1:1541311-1543261 GCF_000956105.1 Propithecus coquereli | reverse complement strand
TGAGTTACCGTTATATGGCTTTCTGCTATATTAAACTCTATATGTTTTTATCTTTCTAGAAAAATCACAATTAAAACAAGAAAAGATGGTATTGAGACATGATAACAGAAGCAGAGATAGCAGGCAGCTCTTCTGGAAGGGAGAGGTATAGCTATTAATTAGAAATATTTATATCCAATTATACCTTTCACAAAGTAAAGCAGCAACAGGCTTCCGTTTTATTTTAAATCAACTCTGCCTTCCCATCTCCTTGAAAAATCACCCCCTTTTTTTTTTACCTATTAAAACTCCTTAAGCTTTATAAAAAGAAGTTCTGTGAATTCTCCATGGTAAACAAAATTCTTTGAAAATCTTAAAGTCAAACAAATATGACTTTTGACACAAACTAAGTATGTTACACTGAATAATAATGGCAAATTGGTGATAAATGCACATTTGACAATATACTCAAGTTCATGTTAATATTGAATCCAATGGATATCCTTATTTAAGGCTCAAATAATCATACATATAATCAGAAACTGGGTTATGTTATTCTTATAAATACTACAGTCCACAGAATGATAAAGAGAGTGTTTTTAATCTTGAGGAAAAAAATCAGGGTCTAAAAGAATTTTTTTTTAATGAAGCAGAGACCTGAAAATCCCTGTGCAGACCTGTAAGAGAGCGCAATTCTATAAATTCGGGGAAAAATGCAGCGATGAAACTGATACAATCTCCCTGATTGCCTATGTAGAGTTGCCTATAAAGAGAGAGGATTGAAGTCTTATTTCCCCTGCAAACATATACTTTAAAAATAAGATTGCCTAATAGCTCCCTGCTGCTTTTATCAGAAAGGCAGTTAGAAATCACACAAACTCCACTTCATATTTCATCTCCCATGCTCCATTTAGTAATATAATCTCAAATAAGTCCACATGGTGAGGATAATTCTGCTCCTCATAATAAAAAAGCAGTTTCCATTTCTGAAGAAGATATTCAAAACACGCAAAGTGAAATTATTTACATATTTCCAAAGCTGGCTTCATGTATATTTTTATCACTATCATATGGAATAAGCAAAGCTCAAGTTATCATCAAAAAGGTTTAAACATTAGAAAATAAGTAAAGGATTTTCTTTGTAGTCAAGAGAAATTACTTAGAAACACTATCAAAGTGACTATTTTGCTGATATAAATTAATTTGTTCTTCACAATTTATTTGTATTTTCTGTCTAAACAAGATGATTCACCAGATTAGAGTAATAGAATGCACAAATGCAAGAAAATAAATGGACTTTAAACCAATAATTGTATGTTTTTTCACCCAGTTGCTTTGGTATATTTTGCCAGAATATTTTTTCAGTCATAGCATGTTTAGTTAAAAACCACCAGGAAATTATGCATGAGTTCAGATCATACATAGCCTTTATTAATATAATGCATTTGCAATGTACTCTACCTCAATTTCAGACTAAAATATTAGATTTGGATGGAATCTCAGGATCCTCTGTCCATATCTTCAATTTATAGATGACAGAGTTGAGGTCCAGATAAGTCAATGGTCATAGCTATTTGGCAATGGAGCCAAGATCAGAAAAGTCCCTGGTTTGTGTCCATTCTGAAACACCTGAACAGTTTATGTTCTTAAGGAACGTTAAATATAAATATGTCCATGGGTTAAACTGCCTATAAAGCTTCATTAAAGCTAAATAATAAAGTATTCATGGGGTAATTATTATAGAGGGAGGGCACAAAAGTTCTCATGTCAAATCGTAATAGCAGAAAAATATTATAACAAGATTCTGGTAGTCAAAAACAATCACAGAAGAGACTCCTGAAAAGACTGTTCTTTCAATGTGTTGAATAACAATTTATAGAAGCTTTTATGTGCAAAAGAGTTTTACTCCAAAAATTGTACTTTTCATTGAGAATACAAAGATTAATAACATAGTTCTGCTTTTAGGCCCTC
>NW_012151396.1:1536377-1537335 GCF_000956105.1 Propithecus coquereli | reverse complement strand
TGAGCCACCACGCCCGGCCAGAACCAATTATTTTTTAAACCTTCACTCTCAACTCCACGGTTATTAGATTCCCAAACTATATGTTGGAAATGACAAGTTTGTTCCCCTGTAGCAAATTAAGGATGATGCAGTATGTCACTCATTAATCCTGAGCCCACGAAACCGAACATGGTGTACCTACTTCATTCCCTTTGTCCTCACACCCTGCTATCAATGGGGTGAAGATTGAGGTTCAAGCACATTCTAACACTGATCAAAACCTCCTCGGGTCACTTTTTCAAATAAAAAAATGGTATTTTTTGAGTTCACGCATTCTGGAAAATTTGTAAAATGATTTTTTTTCAGATTAGCTTTACTTAAGAACTTCTAGCATTTTGCATCTTGGAATCAAAAGATTGGAGAGAGAGCTTCATATTTTAACGTAGCATGGACAGCAAATAAGGAACTAAATTGCTTTATTCTTTTATTTTTTAAATCGTGCTCATACCAAAGGCTATTTTTATTAAGAATTGCTTAGGAGAAAAAAAAAAAAAAGAATTGCTTAGGAGGAGATACAAAGCACAGATAATGGAATTCCTGATACAAGCAGATGCCAATAATGGAAGAGCATGGAAAACACCCAAGAGGAAGTTCTTCTGTAGAGAAAAGTTTTATATTTAACATCTTCATATTTAAAGCTGGCAGAAGATTAATAGTATATAACTGTCAACCAAGTCTAGGATGGAATTACACCACTAAGGAGGCAGAATGCCATATGTCTTCCAATATTCAGGTACTATAATGACATTAGAAGGGTGATTAAGGAGCAACCACACAGCGTCCAGGTGTAACATGGCATATGGTACATTTCCTGGTGCACTGTGCATCTCAATGCTCTTGTCAGCTAAAACCACTAATAAACTTTTATTGCCACTTTTATGTATATGCAAATATGGATTTTTGTGTAAGTAAACTCTCA
>NW_012151396.1:1531757-1532567 GCF_000956105.1 Propithecus coquereli | reverse complement strand
TATAGGATTAAGCTAAATATGTTAGTAATTTCATTATAAGACTTAACATATTTATTGCAGGTTATATTTCATTAAAATTTGTCAGCACCTATAATTAAAAACTTATACAAACTATTACAAAGTCTAGTTAAGAAGAATACCCTAGAAAAGGTGAGACTTGCACTAAACCTCCAGTTTGACATCAACTAACTCTCTGTCACTCTCGTTTAGCTTTAATTCTTCTATCTTGTTCATATGGATAACATAAAAGAAATATGAAAAATTGTGTACTAAAATACACAGGTTACAGTTACTGTGGTCTGAAAGTTTGTGCCTCCCACAAACATTCATATGTTGAAATTCAATTCCCAAGGTAATGGTATTAAGAGGTGGCACTTTTGGAAGGTGATCAGGTTATAAGGGCTCTGTCCTTTTGAATAGGGTTAGTGCCATTATAAAAGAGGCCTGAGGGAGCTTGTTCGCACCTTCTGCCATCTGAGGACACAGCAGCAGGCACCATCCATGAGGAATAATCCCACACCACACACTGAATTTGCTGGAGCCTTGATCTTAGACTTTCTAGCCTCCAGAACAGTGAGCAATACATTTCTGTTGTTTAGGAATTACCCAGTCTGAGGTATTTTGTTATAGCAGCATGAATGGACTAAGACAAAGATTTCTATTGAATTCGCCTGATTTTTCAAGGAAAATAAGTTACCTCTGTCAGCCTTTTAAAAAATGAATTATATCTACCTTCTTATTATCACAATATTAAAAAAAGATGACAAATATATCTTTGAAATAATTGTTTTGGTTTTTATCTTACCTCCT
>NW_012151396.1:1526143-1528492 GCF_000956105.1 Propithecus coquereli | reverse complement strand
TTTTTTTTTTTATGAATAAAATCTTGGATCTCTTACAAAAACAGAGACAAGAAAATTATGTGTCTAACTAGCAACGTATCATCTCAGGTCTTACTTAAATGATGGTCTCCTATGCTTACCTATTTCTATTAAAAATTGAAGTGTTTCTTTTTTTCCTAATGATAAAATCAAACCAGAGGATGCATCTTTATATTCATCTTAGTTTACCTAAATATAGATTTCATAATCTTGGAATGAATAAGATGCCTGAGTAGAAAAACGGCAACAACAACATGTAGCTTCAGTATTCCAGTGCCTTTTAATTTAAGGTATATGAAATTTTAAGAAAAATAGAGAAGAACAATGGTAAAAACAAAAGAGTAGACAAGCACATTTTAGCATCAGTATTTGGTGAAAATATCCAAGGAATGGTGGCATAAAAACATCTGAACTCTGTTTTCAGTAAGGGACAAAAAAATGGACCTTGTGTAACTCAAAAACTAAGTCTAAATAATGTAAGTGAATGCCTTGAGTAAGACTAAAGGCACTTTTACTACAGAGGCGATTGCATAAGGGATTCTTGCCACATAGGTCCCTTAATGTTGGGTTGCATGTTTTCTCAAAATCGGAGTATGTAACCTTCCACTAAGATTAATACTCAAGAAATGTGATCCCAAACCAAACTGGAAGTCCATAAACTTAAGAACAAAGCATTATCTTTGGTCAAGTACATCTTTGGTCTACTTTTTAATCCAACAGAGAGAACGTTGTTTTGATCTATTTTGAGAAGAGATGATTACATTATTGACTTCTACCTCATGTGTTTTGAGGCAGAAATAAGTGGAAAGGAAACTTAGACACACTTTTCAAAACTGGTTTTAAAGAGCACAGATCTATAAGGTTCAGTTCAATCAATACACAGAAAAAGGAATTCAATCTCATCAGATGCCCATCAATGTCTCATTTGATGGGCAGAGGAGAACAGCTTTAACAGGACAATATCTTCATGGCTATGGTGACCTAGAATAATGGAATACAATTCACTGATGGCAGCTTTCAGTTCTAAAAAACAATTGAGTAATAGCTTTTAAAAAGAAAATCAACCAGGAATAACTGTGCTGAAATGCTAGCCATCAATACATATTTGAAATGCTTTAATGTATGAAAGCATACTAAAATATCATTGTTCTCAATAGGAGAAAGATTGATAAAGAATTATCTTCATTAGGCATGGGAATTAGGCACCAAATTGATCTGTTTTAGTTGATTCTCTAAGAAGAGACTTGGGACATTCTAAGTTTCCTAAGACTTCACAGAGATGATGCCCCTGAGGGGTTCTCCCTTATCATTAAATTGATAAAATTAGATAGGCAAGCCTACTTTTTAAAATTCAAGTTTCTCTCCTTATTGTATATTTTAATTCAGACTGTATCAATTCTCTGCTTGGATGTCTGGTCTAATGAAACTTGCTTCCCATTAAGTGGCCACTGACAGCTTGAGAGTCATTATACTGTGATGCAGAAAATGACCAACTTTTAAATGGGTTAATGATCAAAGATTAATGGAAAAACTCATTGAAAGAAAGACAATTTCTATTAGTACTATTGACTTCACAATGGTCAATTGACCCTTTCCTACTTTTTAAAAATGAAATGCTTCTCTTAACATTTAATTCTGAAAGTCGTGTTTTCCAAATTCTTGCCCATTTCATTCCTGTTTGGAATATTAACTCTTCTAGGTTTTGAAACCAACCCACTTGTGCTCTTTACTGTCACATTATACATCTTTCTGGATCACCTACTCACCACTATACTGAACAGACTGATCTCTTCACTTACATCTTTCTAATTTGACTCTTACTTGCTTTTGCATGTTTCCCTCGAGCATCTGCATTTGTTGGCATAATTACATAGCAGTATCAGATTTTGATGCATGGGCTGTTATTCTGTCATGGGGACCAAAGCATTTGGCCACACATTTAAAAGTCTGGAGGAAAAGCTTACACTACTTTGAAAGGATTGGTGCTGATGGCTCCAACTGCAGATATGTTTTTCATTTGCTTTAACAATGTAAACATACAAATAAAGTTTTATTTCACCCAGAACTTGTCATGTTCTGTAATTCCAAACATGGTATTATACTGTAGGTCCCCTTCCCCTTCCTCACCACTTTCTTTAAAAAGACGTTTTTTAGAGCGAGAGGCCCACTACAGTGGGGAACAGGAGTTCTTGGTCATTGTGGTGGTCAGTATAGGTTCAACTATGTGGAAATATTTATAAGCCATGGAGTGGAGATAAAAACAAACAAAAAACACCCCTTTTTAAATAGCAAGCAAACAATAAGAGCATCCTTATATGAATTTTTCCTAGG
>NW_012151396.1:1519028-1525723 GCF_000956105.1 Propithecus coquereli | reverse complement strand
GTCAGTAGACCCAAGTTTGTTATTTCCTGCTAAATTATTTACTTCCTTGGATTTGGGGATAAGAAGAAATCGATTCTACTATTCGTTCTTGTTTGTAAATATCAGATCCCTCTTCTGGCTAATGTAAGCAGAGATGAAATTTATTTAAGGATATCAGGAGACTCACAGAATCAACTGAAAGCTGGAAAACCATGCTCAGAAGATGGGAAAAACATAGGCGCACGCACACGCGCGCGCGAATCCCCCCCCCGACAGCTACAGGAAACACATTCAATTCATGATACAGAAATCGTCTTAAGGCACATGCTGACATGGTGGCGTGGTGGCACTAGCAGTGAACCTGGCCAGTGGGCACCGGGCATAGGCATATTGCACGGGGAGAGTGTGGATTATATGGCTACAACCTGGCTGCCAGGGAGCAGAAAGAGGAAGTGACAGACAGTTTAGAACAGAAAGCAAAAAACTCTTCCATCAATGCTCTGTGCAATATGAAATCCCTAATACATGAAAAGAGTTCACATTATGGGAGACAAACAAAACACATCACAACCGGTAAATATATACTAAAGAATGCAAACCCTCAAGGCCTTGCCTTCCCACCAAATAATAACACTAATTATGTGTTGTCCCATTTATTGTACATGAAGTTAAGGGAGAACCAGCCATCATCTTTGACCCCCTATGCTTTGATGCCTAGATACTGCCTTCAAATGGTATTTGAAAATATATGCATAACGAATTTGTTCGTTTGTCTTCAAGGAATCTCCAATCCTCAAATAACACATTAAAATGCTTTCTTGTTGTGGTAGGCAGATTAATGCTCATCACCCCACCCAGCAAGATGTCTACCCTCTAATCTCCGTAACCTATGATTATGTTACTTTGCCTGAAAAAGTGGTGTTGCAGATAGGATAAGGTTAAGGACCTTAATATGGGGAGATTATTCTGGATTATCTGGGTTGGCTCAATCTAGATACAAGAATCCTTGAAAATCAGAGAACCTCTTCCAGCTGTGGTTAGAGAGAGATGTGATAATAGGAACAGGATCAGGCAGATGCAACATTATTGGCTTTGAAGATGAAAGAAGGAGGCCATGGACCAAGGTGCAGGTAGCCTCACAGGGGTCCCCAATTTATGGTGAGTTATTATTTCATTATATATCGCAATGTAATAATAATAGAAATAAAGTTCACAATAAGTGTAATGTGCTTGAATCATCCCAAAACCATCCTGCCACTCCCTGGTCCATGGAAAAATTGTCTTCCATGAAAATGGTCTCCAGTGCCGAAAAGGTTAGGGACTGCTGTGAAGCTGGGAAAGGGAAGGGAAAGGATTCTCCCTGTATCTTCCAGAAAGGAATGCAGCCCTGCTAACACCTTGAATTAAGCCCAGTGAGAGCCGTTTAAATTCTGACCTCCAGAACTGTGAGATGATAAAATTTCGTTTTAAGATGCTAAGTTTGGAGTAGTTTGTTACTGTGATAACTTGTTATTGCAGCAATAGAAAATAACAGTTGTTCTGTAAGTGGGTAGCAAGTTTTCCTCTCCTTGCCTCACATTTGAACGAGGTGTGACTCAGGAAGGGTAAAGGCTTTACCACAAAATGAAATTCAGCTGTTAACAGCTAAAGTGTCTACTTCTCCAAATTTCTTGCAACAAGGTTACATGAGATAAATTATAACACTCTTCTATTGCACATGCATCACTGTGAAATTATCAGTTTGGGGGATTTTTTTTACACAGTACACATCATTGGAAAGAGTTTCAGAAAAACAAATATTTCACGTTGCTTATTAAAAATCCATAGTTTCTAAAAACAAATATGAATGTTGATACCAAGAGAAAGGCATCATTGATATGCATAGTGTGCTTTGGTCTTCTGTTTCAAAACAAAAATGCAGACAACAGATTTATCTGTAATTGAAGCTGTTTTATTATCTGATCTTGTAAAACTAACGCCATTATCCCTTGTGTAAGAATTTTCATGCATACAAGATGGAGGAAAAACCTCCATCTTAGGGCAAGGGTATATTGCAAGTCACATGCTCTGTAAGACAGTGCTATTTTAGTAGAAGTAATTCCCCAAAAGCAAAGAAAAAAAGGAGGAGGAGGAGGAGGGGAAATATTAATGCGTGCTGCAATTACAGAATCCTAGAGTTGGAAGGAAGCTTGATGACAATTCATCTCCACTACTTCCCCATGCTAAACTTACATTATAAATTTGTAACCTCCCTGTCCAAGGGAAATAAAATATGGACAATTATTCTTTCATGACTGTCAGTCGTCGATAATGTAAAATGTTGTGGATGACTTCAATTTCATGTAATTATCCATGGTAACAATGTTTAACATTTGGAAAGTACGTGATTTTTTATTCTGTTTTATGGTCCTTTTTGAATTTGTAGTAATATATCCATTTCTCAAATGTAGAGAAAATTCACATGAAAAAGATACATAATGAAGTTGCAGACTCCGTCTCATCAAAGAAAGGTAAATATACTAGCCGTATGTGTCCGTGTGTGTGTTCTGATAAGGAAGGAAGCATGCAAAAATACAACTTGACACATCTTACCAAATGACTTTGTAGAAGTAACATGGCAAAAGTTAAGATTGTGAATGGTGGAGACGCAGTGACAGATTTCAAATCTTGCCTCTGCTACGCACTGGCTGTGTGACCTTGGGAAGCTTGTTATACGTCTGGTGCCTAAGTTTCCTCATCTGTAAAGTATACTGGATAATCATAGCAGGCTTGTAGGTTTGCTGTATAGATTAAATGAGTTGATATTTGTAAAGTATATACACTAGTTCTTGGGACATATTAAGTACCATACATGGGTTTGCTAAATGACTAAAATAAGCAGGATGCATGGGTCCCTTTTCATCTCCCTTAATGATGCCTACAATCCAAACTGAAAGACAAGTTTGAATGTGTGTCTTTCATTTTCAGATCAAGTTATGTAGGCTCATACTTAGTATAGTTTTCTTTTTTTTTGGTCTCAACATGAGTTACTCTCTGACTTTGTTCTTTGGGCTTCTTAGTATTTGTTCAATTCTGTCAGTGTGGTTCTAGGATAAAATCTGTACAAAGCACCCTGTAACATGTTCAATGCATAGGAGGTATGAAAAACTAAAAGTGTATAATATATTAATTTTTATTTCAGTATGTCAGTTTCTCATTAAAAATGGCTAGGTCTAATGACTTGTAGAGATCAAATTCTTTACTTAATATATATGGAAAAGGAGATCTTCATTTCCTAGTAACTAAATGTCATGTTTAAAGTTTAATGTGCACAATTTTGTTGTCAGTAAAAACAACATTCCTTTTAATCTGATATCATACCCCTAAATAAAGAGCAATAGGGAGTTTCTGGCTTTTCTTCACTATGTCCCTCTAACTTACATTTTTTACAAACTCATCCTAAAGCATCTCTATGTATACTTCACCCCAGGAATAGAAATATGCCACATGAAAAATACCTTGCCTACATTAGGTGTTTTCTGAGTAAGGTATAATTATCTTCCACTGTCTCTTTTATAAATTAAAAATAGTTTCAGCTCATCTATAAAAACTCCAGAAAATTCTGCTTAATGGTAAAGGTCAGTGAAACAACTGACAGAGAGGTACTTAGGATAAATATAAAAATCTTTTTCATCTAATAAAATAATCTAAACTTTCTATGATATACTAACAATTATAGGAAAAAATTGTTTTAAAAATGAGAAAAGAGAAGCTTCATCATTTCAATTCTTACATGGTTTATTACATTATCAAGTCTTTTTCAAAGTGTTTCACTAAAGTTCACTTTAATCTACAGTTTAGGCTTCAGTATTATTTCCATAGCTTCAGAAAAGTAGAACTCTTTTATCTTTCTCAGCCTTAAAAAAGAAATTGTCAGAACTGCAAGGAACATGGAATTCAACAGAGAAGCAGGAGCTTCATTAACCTGCTTAATCATTAATTAACCAAAAAACATTTCTTAAGTTATTAAAATTATATGTGGAATCCCCTTACATGAAACTCTCCTCAGTTTGAACAAGGACTGTGACTTTGCCTGGGGCTCGCCTGCAGTTGGAGGTAAGATTTGTCTTTAGATGTCCATCGGAAATAAGATAAGTGATTTTCTTTAAGACTCCTTAAAACTTTAAAAAATATCACTGTTACTTTTTTTCAGTTCATGGACTTCAGAATTTGTTCTCTTTACAGATACACAAACAGGTTTTGTTTTAACTGCTCCAGGAGCTAAACATAGTGACATTACTGAGGCTTCTCCTAGCCTTTTAATTTTAGAAATCAGTGACATTCTTGGTTGCACTAAATAAGGCTTCAGTGTAGTCATATAAATTTTGACCTTCTCAACATACAGCTGCAGGTTCTTTGAACCAAACTTCTCTGCACATCTATACCCCCATGGGGCCACCAGAGAGAGTGGATACTGTAGGGGAGAAGCCTTACTCTGGACCTCCAGAAAATGGTGGGAGAAATTCTTTGCTGTTTTCAAAGTCAGCATAGTTGGAGGGAGTTTTCGCCTGTTACTGTTTACATCATTTTCTATTTTCATTCAAAATTTGCATACAAGTGTGTTTATAGTCTATGTAACTAAGGGTCAGGTTTTTCTTTTCGACCTACAGGAAGAAGTTTTTTTTGTTGTGTTGTGTTTTGTTTTGTTTTTGGCACTAGCTTTAAATAGGTAAATCCTGGCTTTTACACTTTTACTTTTCTTACTTCCCTTCCTGCATCCCTCTTTACTTTTCCATGAGCTTTCTTTCCAGAAAATCGTGCAGGTGCTGCAGAGCCCCCACTGTGGGCTCCAGGGCGAGTCTGCCTTCTGCTGATGTGCCTGGTGCTCCGAATTGATTCCACCTTCTTCCTGCTCTCCATAGTAGAAACCCCCCGTGGTGCACTGTAGCCAATCCACTTAGTTTTAAAAATAAACCCTGGATTAAACCATTTCATTTTAAGATGAAAATATTGTTTAAGAGATAAGACTATTTAAGCCAAAGTATTTATAACTAATGGAACTTTGGAGTGAACGGAACTTCCTGGTGTCCCTAAGTCACGTTATGGACAACTCTCTGAATGAGGCAGTCCATGCACAAAGAAAAACTGCATAATTTTTGTTTACTAGGTCCTAATGGAAGTTGAGTCACCTTATCCACTCACCTACACTCCTGTTATTTTTCTTTACTCACACTCTGATTCTTATGATTCTTAGTGTTTTTTTTTTTTTTGAGACAGAGTCTCACTCTTTTTGCCTGGGCTAGAGTTGCCTAGCTCACAGCAACCTCAAACTCCTGGGCTCAAGCGATCCTACTGCCTCAGCCTCCCGAGTAGATGGGACTACAGACACACGCCACCATGCTGGCTAATTTTTTCCATATGTATATTTTTAGTTGTCCAGCTAATTTCTTTCTATTTTTTTAGTAGAGATGGGGTCACGTTCTTGCTGAGGCTGCTCTCGAACTTCTGACCTCGAGCGATCCTCCCGCCTCGGCCTCCCAGAATGCTAGGATTACAGGCGTGAGCCACCATGCCTGGCCTGATTCTTAGTGTTTTAATTTAGGACTTCCCAGGGGAGGAGAAGACTGTGGGCCTTTATAAAAACTTAACTCTTATGATGAGGCACAGTGCGTTTTGATGGAGTTAGCAAGGATGGTGGAAAAATTGTTCTCTGGTTCTAGTATAATCCTAAAGGGTATATCTGAATACATATTATAAATACAAGACTCAAATGTCCTTTTTGGACCATGGTCAAATTAGAATATTTCTAATCATCCTTTCTACCAAAAAAAATCTAAGAAAGAACTGGAGATTTTTTAATCAGCATGGTAATACTCTAAGCTGAGGGAGAAGCAACTCAAAAGATCAATCTTTGCAAAATTTTAACCAAATTAGAAGCTCAAAAATGACTGGCCTATGTAACCATCAAACTACCATGATACCTCTCAATGTTTCTATCTTTTGATTGAATGAGATGCCAGTAAAATGCTTGCATTCCTTTGTTGCTGTAAGTTTTGAAATAAATTTGTTTCAACCTCAATGTGATGCACCAATATGTTTAAAATCAAGGTGTTTCTAATAATATACACGTACATAGACAACAGATTCATAGCATTTCTTCCACTTTTGTTGGAAGTGTAAATAAGAAAACTCAATGATATAACTCCTGCCTCTTAAATAAAATAGCTTAAAAAACATTCTGAAGGAAAAATAAACATCATCTTAAGCCTAAAATTATTTCTATTTTTTTGTATGAATGGTTCATAAAAAGACACATAAACAATAGATAAAGACAGCATAAAAGAAAATTTAAGAAAGCACATAAACAACGGACAAATCAAACAGATTCACAATGATTCAGATGGTGGAGTTTTTACCATACAGCAACTAAGTTTTATACTCATGGGTGGCAATAGACACCAAAGTTAAAAATTTCAGCAAAAGTATGAAAACCAAAGAGACATTGAAGAACGGCAAGTATATTAACAGAAGATATTAGGATTGGAAATTACATTACTTATAATTAACAAATCAATGGGCAAGTATAATAGCAAATATAACCATTTGCTGAGATACCACTTTTTAACCACGAGAAGGGCTAAAATGAAAAAAAAATCATAACATCACATTTTGATGAGAATGTGGAGCAACCACATCTGTCATGCATTGCTGGAGGAAGTACATAAGGGTGAGCCATT
>NW_012151396.1:1517452-1517888 GCF_000956105.1 Propithecus coquereli | reverse complement strand
TAGAGTGCAGTGGCATCATCGTAGCTCACTGCAGCCTCAAACTCCTGAGCTCAAGCCATTCACCCGCCTCGGCCTCCTGGACTGCTGGGATGACAAGCATGAGCCACTGCACCCGGCCAAATTAAAACTTCACTTTATCAAAAGGCAGCACTAAGAGAGTTAAAAGTCAAACTACAGGGTGGGAGGAAATATTTACAATTACTAATATATTATTAAAAAACATAAAATAGGCCAGGCACAGTGGTTCACAATCTATAATTCTGGCACTTTGGCAGGCGAGGCAGGAGGATGGCTTTAAGACCAGAAGTTTGAGATCAGTCTGGGAAAAATAGCAAGTCCTTTGTTTCTCAAACAAAACAAAACAAAACAAAACAAAAAAATTAACCAGGCATGGTGGTGCATGCCTGTAGTCCCAGCTACTCAGAAGGCTGAGGCA
>NW_012151396.1:1494374-1515182 GCF_000956105.1 Propithecus coquereli | reverse complement strand
AGGCATCACACTTAAAGGATATAGGCACCTCACAATCTGAATCAAATGTCCTAGGAGCAGTAAAACTGCTAGTAGGAGGAGTGCTGAGGCCAGTCTATAATGAGTAAGTAGTGATTAACTAAAAGAAAAAAAAAAAGAATAAGATTCTTTGAATTTTTCCATGCTTGAGCGTTTTTTCCAATCATGACAACTAATGGCAATTAAATAATAAGTGGTAATAGTCTGTACCCAAAAAGAGGAAGAGTGATTTAGCATAACAGAAAGGAATTAAGATGGTGTTCATTTTTATCTTGCTGTTTTGCATTGAATTCATCAATAATTTTCTAAAGCCTTTCACTGACACTCTTAAATCAATATTACTGGTGTCCTTAGAAGAAAAGTAGAAGAGACACAAAAAGACAGAGGAAGATATTAGAGTGAAGCATCTATAAGTCAAAATACTCCAAGAATTACAAGTAACCACCAGAAGCTAAGGTGAAGCAAGGAAGGATCTTCCTCTAGAGCCTTCGGAGAAGGAACCAACCCTGCTGACACTTTTAGTCCAGACTTCTATCCTGCACGACTAGGAAACGGTAAAATGCTGTTGTTTTCAAGTCACCAGTTTTTGGTACTGTGACTTTTTCTCCTCATTTTGGGTCATTAGAAACTTACCCAGAACTGCAATAGAAGTTACAGGAAATGAATTCAACACACATGGGAAAATCATCACAATCAGTATACAAGGCCCAACAAGCTTGTGATGGATGTTGTATCCTTTCAGTGTCTTGATCAGGCAGTGATTATGTAGCTGAAATTTTTGTTGTTGCTTCTGCCCCACCTTGAAGGCTTATGATAATTCTGAGCTCACCACATTTTGAGGACTGCATTGAGAACATGTTTTTGCATCAAGTAGATTTTCTAATATTTGCACCCATTTGTTCTTGTTCCACGTTTTGGAGCTACAGAGTATACATTTACTATCTATCGATATTACACCTCTTGGAATATTTGAAAGAGCACATCCCCTGTGCCCTAAATCTTCTCTTTATCTCAGTATAATTGGAAGGTAAAGGGCTGAAATGTTCATAGTCACATAGTAAGGGAAGTAACTCACTTTGTCATTATTACAAGCACATACACACACACACACACAGAACTACAACTATCAACTTGCTAAAGCATAATTTTTGAAATAAATCCATTCATTCTTAGCAAGCAATATGATAAAGTCTGAAGGGATAGGATGAAGAGGCTTAAGTCTTACAATAAATTCTTAAAGGATGTTTCAAGTTACAAGAAGCTGCTGCTAGACTGTGAACTGCATGGGGCCACGATTAAGACAAGCCTTTGAACAGTTCATAGTGAGAACCTCAGCATGAATTGAGCAAGCTCTGCATGAAAACTAGCTCAAATTGATTTATAACTTCTGTCCTAGTTGGGAAAAAAAGAAATGCTAAGTAGTCTTTACCCTGTCTTTTGCATAATTATTTGTTAGAATCTATAAAGAATTTTTTAAAAACCATTAAAAAATTACAACGCTTTAAAATACACAGATGCGGAAGTGGTACCAAAGCAAATCTGAGCCACACTACTTCTGACTGCCCTTGGTGCAAACACCTGGTTCTCCACTGCTTGGCGTGTCCAGACACCGAAACATGAAGTGATAATGTGTGTCTCTGTTAACTGCCAGATGGTGTTCCTTCACATTTTGTTTTCACTCAGTCTGTTTTATACTCATAATATGTTCTTTCTTACTCATTAGTCTCTCATAAAATATCTTCGAGTTAGAAATAAAGAGAAACTGTGTTTATGTGTGGGTGCGGATGGACGGATGTGTCTGTGTTTATGTAATAAACAGTTTTTGTCACAAGCACTTCTTTGTAGGCTTATGTTAGGACTGTCTGACCTGTTATTCACCCCCTGGATGAATCTGTGGTTCAATGTATCACTTAACCTAGTAGTCTGTCCTGTCCTGCCTTCATAGGTCGGTCTTCTACTTCATTCTGATGGTATGCATTGTGACACTTCATCTGGTGTTATAATAAAAGCCTTCACAGAGCATGTGATAGAACAATGTGGTTTTTTTGACAGCTAGAATTTTTGAATAATCTGTCTTCTCCAAACACTTGAATATTTATTCCCACTTCTTCACAATGAAAGTAAATGTTCAGTAACTGTGCATAAGAATGGCTCTCTATACATAAGGTCTAACATATCCTGCAGTAATAAACACAATTACCAACTTACTTTAGAGTTTGTGAAAAATGTATAAACCCAGAGGTCTTGATGGAGGCAGTCAACCAGGAATACACAATGATATTTATCCCGAAGCTTCATATTTATGGCATAATGGATCAGTTATTTCTTACAAAATGCTATTTATGAGCTACTCAAATAACATTTTTTTCATAATCAATCTTTACTCCTGGATTGGAATTATACAGGTTTCAGTTTAGGTTGTTGATTCATATGCAAGGCAAACATAAGTCTTTGATGTTCTTTGGCTTTTTAAAAATTATCGTATCAAAATATATGGCATGCATCCGTATTCAGAATATTCACAATGTTTTCTTTAATTCTTTGTTTAATTTTTAAGATGCGTTGATCAGCTATTCAATTTTATACTAGGTTATAATTTTGAAACTTTTTGTAACATTTATTGAAAAGGATTTATTTTTGGTCATTATTACCCTTTACATCGTTTCCATTGAATTAACCATTGCGTTGAGCCATGATTGCAATACTTTTACAGAAACTTTATTAGAGTTTCAATAAATAAATTGTTTATAAAGTGTTGCATGTAACTTATTTTTCTTATTAAAATATCAAACAATCAATTCCCAAAATGCCCTTAACAACTTTTAGATAAATGAGTTCATTTTAAAATAAATTTTGTATTTTAACCTTTTATCAAGTAAAATGTACATAAACTTTCTCATACTTTAGGTATTTTATTATATGCGCATTAATCAGTAGGTATCAGGGATCAAGTATATTTTTCAAATGATAAAATATTTTTATTACTTTATTCTATTACAAAATGTAACTTCAAAAATGCAAATAGCATAAATAAAAATAATCTCAAATAGTACAACTAATTGATAGCCTCTATTTTTATTATCTTAGAATAATTTTTATTTTTAATGGTATGTGTGTATGTATATATGCGTGTATAAATATATATGTACATAGCTATCTATATATTTATGTCTATATCTATCTGTTGATCTGTATGTATGAAATTCAGGACTCCTCTGATTGCTGTAAAGAATTATGCTTATGGGGATAATTGCAGAGGTTAGTCATGAAAGCCTAAGACTAGAGATTTTGGACTTTATCAATCATCGAAGACTAAGTATCTTTAAATCTTTTAATTCCTTTGATTGTCCCCCCTGAGAAGATGATTTTCAAAAAATAATTTTTGTAGTTAAACATTTTGTGGCTGGAGAAACACACACACACGTATACAGAAACATTGATCATGAGTGGTTGAAACCATTTGAACTTATCCTTTGGTGATTTACTATTAAACAAAAGTTTGAAGAAACATTGTCATTCCTATAATCACACAAATCATGAAGACCTGATATGAAACTGAAGTACATACTAGAGCAGCACTTCTTAAATATTAATGAGCATACAAATCACCTGATGATTTTGTTAAAATGCAGATTTTGATTGCGATTGTGTAACCCTGTAGTTGGGGGTTGCATTTCTAACAAGCACCCAGGTGTGTCAGATGCTGCTGCTTGGAGGATCACACTGTAACCAACGAGGTGTTGGCGCTAAGGGAAGTCCTGTTGGGCAGACCCTGACTGGGACTGTCCTGCTGGGCTCTTCTTAGGTTAAAAGATGACTGGATAAAAGTGGCCACAGTCATCGTCACTTAAAGGCTTATTATCTGCTTCATCAGTATTCCAAAACCTTCTTTCCTCTCAGGTTTCCTCCTGTTAGTCCCTTTCTGCCAGTACCAATATCCACACTGGGAAGAAGACTATGGAAGCAAATACACAGGAGGAAGAGCAGATAGAATTCAGATTAATCTATTTTGTTATCCATTGCTATCTCTGATAAAATGTAGTAATAAAGAAGATGACTGATGGCCAAAATATATTCTCAGATATTCTGTGACCATCAAGTTCAATTTAGTAAAAGAGAGAATTACTTTTTAAATGAATTTAGAAACAAATATTGTATAATAAAATATGCGAAACATATTTCACATTTCTCACAAGTGGTGCTAAAAATTCAACTCAAATGAAATGTTCCTACCTGTGGTTTGAGTCTGCATAGAAGAATTTAAGCATCTGTTGTTTACAGCCAAGATATTTTTACTCAGAAAATATTAACAAAGTCAGTACTTTTAAATAAATAAATTAGTACAAGTGGTGAACGTTTTATTTTATATTGCTATATCATTTTATATGCCTCAATAGCAAAAAAAAAAATAGCCTGTCATAAATGATTTCCAAAAATCTTGATTGTTTTTTCTTACTACTTGTAAACAGTTGCTTAAATAATAAAAACTCAATTTCTGGTATTTATTCTAATAAACAAATGAACAAATTGGAACACAAAAGTTTGAAAAGTAATGCATTAGCAAATAAACACTGTGTTAGACGAGGGACTGCAAGTTCTTAAGTTAACAAGTAAGTTATATACCGTTAAAGCTGCAGTCCCCAACCCCAACCACAGGCAGGTACCTGGTCTGCGGCTGTTAGGAAACAGCCACGGTGAGTGGTGGGCAAACAAGGGAAGCTTCATCTGTATTTACAGCTCCTCCCCACGCGCTCATCACCACTTGTGCTCCGCCTCCCGTCAGATTAGCGGGGGCATTAGATTTTCATAGGAGCGCAAACCCTACTGTAAACTAGGCATGGGAGGGATCTAGGTTGCGCCTTCCTTATGAGAATCTAACGCCTGATGATCTGAGGTGGAGCTGAGGCGGTGATGCTAGCGCTGGGGAGTGGCTGCATATACAGATTATCATTAGAAAGGTTTGACTGCACAGAGACCATAATAAATCAATTGCTTGCAGACTCCTATCAAATCCCTATCAGTGAGTGGCAAGTGACAATGTAATAATAATAGAAATAAAGTGCACAATACATGTAATGCACTTGAACCATCCAGAAACAATCCCTCCCACAACCCCAGTCAATGGAAAAATTTTCTTTCATGAAACCAGTCTCTGGCGACAAGTAAAGATTGGGGGGCGCTGTCTTAAAGGATATGGATTCCTCCATTGTGAAGCTTGGAGTGCCTAAGAACCCTGTGACATTGGTTGTGTAGCAGAGAAAGACCCTTGTCATGTGACAACCTTTTCTCCATCTAGAAATGATGGATTTATTAATTGTCACCAAAACACGCTATTATGGTTTGAGTGAGTCAATTGTATTTCCATGGCTCTAAAACAACTGACCACAAAACGAATGACATAAAGCAACTACTTATTTTGCTCAGATTTCCTGGGTCAGAAATTCAAGGTGGGCACAGAAGGGTGGATTATCTCTGTTCCATCGTGCCTGTTGCCTCAGTTAGAGGCATGCTTGGAGACTGAGGGTTGGAATATTCTGAAGGCTCATTCGCTTCAATACTGCACAAGTATTTGTGCCTGGCAGTTGATGCTGAGGGGACTCAAATAGCTGGAAGCTGAGCAGCTGGACTGCTTGGACATCTGTCTTTATGTGGTCTAGTCTGGTGATTCCACCAAGATGGTTTATGGGTACCTGGATTAGCCAGGTGGAACCCGTATTATCATCTTTTCTGATATAGCCTCACACGTCATACAAAGGCACTTCCAGTGTATTCTCTTTATGAGAAAGTGGGGCACTAAGTCCAGCCTATGTTCAAGGAGAGGAAAATTAGACTCCATCCCCTTGTGAAAGATAGGTCAGATATTTTGCACAATGTTTTCAAGCTATCATATATTGCTAAGAGAAAATTCATGTATAATTACCAAAAAAAAAAAAAAAGTGGGAACAAAGAGATGAGATGTTTTTCAGTCTCTATGACTTGTGCTCTTTTTCACTCCACTGAAAAGGAAAAAGTAATTGCATGACATCACCAACAATCTTGAGATAAAAGAAAGAGGCAAGTTATTTTGAGATGAGAAAGCTGTGATTAGTTCAGGCACAGGGAGACTGATCCATTTATGTCTCTCTCTCTTAACATGACTTGTTTGGGAGGATAGGAATTTCCTAACTCTGGTAGAAATTAAAAAATATTTCAAGGCAAGCAGAGGCCTAAGAAGTCAGGAGAAGTAATATTAATATATGGCCCTTACTTTCTCTTGCCTTAACAGAAAAGAAAGGCAATTTATTCAAAATTTCTTTTGACAGATACAACCCTCTTGATTTCCTTATTCTTTTACTAATGTTTTTTTTTTTTTCAAAAAGATTAACCTATCAATTAGTGAGATGCAAACTAGAATGGAATCTCTCCTAATCCTTGGCGGTAAATTTCCATAAAACACAAGGGAAATTGGCCAATGTATGTGACAAAAATTTGCCTCTAAAATCAGAGATTCTTGTGAGTTATTTTTAAATCTCAGACTTCACCTTTGCCTCCTGTGCTATGCAACAGGTAATCATCATAACTGCAGGTAACTATAAAAAAAGAACAATGTGGATCTCTGTCCCAGTCACTTCTAAGTCTATATATGGTAAAATTATTTGGTTAATTTGTATCTCAAACAAAATAGGCAGAAATATCTGGGAAAAGCTACCAGAGCAGGAAAGCTTAAAAACCCAGACATTGCAAAAACATTCCAAATTTTTGTGAAAGCCTTAAATGTAGATGTATATGCATTTACACAATTTAAAAGGTGGTAACAACTTCAATTATATGCCCCAGAGTAGACTAAGAGCTTAGATAAAGAAATCAATAGACTTAAGCAATTTATTAAGAAGAGCATATTATACTCTTAAAGTAAAATTCTATTATGCAAATATTACAAATAAGAAAAGGGATGCTTAAAGTATTTAAATACAAATTATCAGGAAAGTATCAGAGCTGTTACATATACATTTTTTAAAATTCCCATGGTGTACTATTTCTAATGTGTTAGACAGCCTCTGACAATCTAAACTAAATATCAGAATCTTGGGTAATTTGAATCAGTGAGTGCTACCAAAGGAATATTTATGCTTATATAGAGTGACCAAACATACATTTGTATGTTCTTATTTTAAATTGCATCTTTTTAAGTGATAGATTTACAAACCATTCTGTATTTTTCTTAATTGTCAACTTTTTATTAAATTTCTTAACAATGGAATAATTAAAATAGTTTTGCAAGTAATTATATTTTAAAAACCTCTAATTAGAAGGGAGTATGTCAGTACATTTTCCATTATTTTGTGGAAGTACAGACCAAAAATTATGGCACTTTTCCCCAAAGGTGTTCAGTATACAGGAAACAAAATAAAATTGATATGGTTCACCTCAGTTTTATATAAGGACAGAAAGCCTATTTATAATGATCAAAATATTAAGTAGTAATATGCCATGTGATTAAAGCTTCTGGAAAACCGATTTAAAAAGACAATTCTCAGGTAGGTGAAAGTGAACTTACATAATCCATGTGCCTTATTTTTATAAAAGCATTATTTGAGCATTCACTCAGAATCCACAGACTGCATTTTGCATATAATTCTCCTTTAATGAGTTGAAAGGAATAAGATCAAAGTATACTTTTTTTTTTTTTAGATTTCTATTTCTGGTGCTACGGCTGAGTAGATATTCTGAGGAACTGTCTTGCTGTAGAAGAAACAGATCCTGGATAAGGCAAACTTTTCAATGCATTGCTGGTCTTCTATGGATTCCAGATACATCTCCCACCACTGTCTCCTCTCCCCTGCAATGAGGGGAGACCAAGTTGAAAGCCGGCAACTGTGGCCAGAGAGAATGAGCTGTATTTTTCTTAGGGCCAACGACAATATCACTGCAATATTCTGGACTTTGTTAAGTTAAATACTCATGGAATGATTTCACAAGTAGCTAATGAAATAATCAAAAGATACATACTTTCAAAAGAATGAAAGAAGAGATGAATAAGAAAAAAATACAAGAAATGAATAAAAATTTAAAAACACAGCTGTTACATTAAACAGAAAAAGAGAAAAAATATACAGAAATGAGGCAAATGAAAACAAAAAACTAAAATTGTATAAAAGTCCAAATACATGTGTCACAAAATTAAAAAATGGTCTCAACTCACTCGACAAAGGTAAATATCCGCTTATACTATGTGAAACAAATTCTAGCCATATACGATTTAAAAAGCATTAAAAGATCTAAATACTCCTAAAACTATTGAAGAAATTGAGAGTGTAATTACAACTCCTCTGCTCATCCAGATGGCTTCACTGGTAAATTTTGAAATTACAATGAAGAAACAAATAATACTAAATTTCCAAGACAGTTTTTCAGAAAACATGGAGGAGAGACTACTTTATAACTTGTTTCGAGAGGCCATTCTAACTCTCAAAACCAAACCTGTTGAGTGCTTGACAAAAAAAAAAAAAATACAGATGAATATTGCTTAGGAACGTGATATGTGTCTCTAAAGTCTCCCCTATATTTTATATTTGGCTAAAGATAAATTTTAACTTAGTGGCCCTTTCACCATGCAGGTTACAGAATTTACCTCAGAGGATTCCAACAGACTATGTCTAGGATTCAGATAAAAACAAAACAATAAAAAACACTATAAACTGTTGAGTAAATTATTTGACCACAGTTAAAATAGACGTGATATTTATAAAAATAATGCATATTTTGTCTGAAGTTTTAGACCCTGAAATGTATTTTACAAAGAAACAAAAACAAACAAAACAATGAACAAAATAGATACTTAGGGAAAACTGTTGTTCATATGTCGTCTCCCATATGTTTCACTCAGAAATAACTCAAAATTGCTTCTTGAGATATGGGAAAGATGTTCATGTGTAATTAAAGATCAGAGATGCTGCTGATAATAAAAAGTGTGTATAGCTTCATTTTTGGCTTAAGCAGGGCATCATTTTAAACACCAACGTATCTATTTATATATTTATTAATTTTTGGCCTACTGATAATGGTAATTCAGAAACGAATAATGCTTTTACACATTATTAATCCATATGGAAATACTTGCTTTACACACAGGCAATCTTTCATCTTTTTTTTTTTTTTTTTTTACCAAATTGTGAAGAAGGATGCTAAATGACTGGATGTCTCCTATGTAGAAAATATTATCTGAAGATCATTACATGTGTGATCTGATATTACACAGATATTAACTGATATTGACTTGTAAAATACATCTCAGACTCATCTAATCATATTTATAGTACGAAAGGCAAAAGTATTAAAGGACATTTTACAGTTCCTTTAGACAGGCATCCTAAATTATGAAAGTAGGTTAACTGTTATGGGTAGGTTTGGCATCGTATCATTTTAGCTTTCTTAGCTGGAAAATTTACCCCGTTACCTATTGAGAAAAAGTTATTTTAAAGGGAGAGAGAGTAGTAACTTTCTTAATTATAGGAAAGACTTCACAGGTATATGTCAAAGAAAATTCACACATTGCATGAAATTGTTTCATTTCTGGAGTAAATAATAATTCCTTCAGTGCCCTGTTGCCATGGTTATTAATTCATGGCAGGCAGGGGATAAAGGAGCTATAAGGGGGAGATAATAAAGAAAGATTGAAAGTGCTGATTGAAGGTACTTCCCATTTTTCAGTACATATAAATCTGGGCTAATAGTCACCATGAACGCTAACCTTCTATTTTTACCAAAAGGAAAAGAGAGACCCATAACACAGGCAGCAGAAAGTTACTCCACCCAGCTGTGGGCTGCAGCTGCAGTCCTGCAGGCTGGGCTGGGGCTGGGGCACCTGCCCACAGGGCTGGTAACAGGCCTTATACCTCCCTAGCTATTGGCCAGTCCTCCCTTCCTCACTACAGGGGGTTAAGCTGCCAAGGTGTCCACATGACAAAGAAGCTGCTTCGTTACCAGAAGTGATGAGAGAAGAGAGAGGAAAGACCCCTTCTGGAGGCTGCAGTCCTTCCCAACTCCATAATTTAAATGGCACACTCTTATTTCTGTTGTATCCCCTTGGCTGTGTGGTCCAACCCCAGTACAATGTGTGAATATCAGGAGACAGGATCACTGGGGGCCATCCTGCATTCTGGATAGCACAGGAAGCACAGTGAGGTACAAAAGTGTACCATTCAGAATGAATAAGTAGAGTACATAGCAAAAAAAAAGATGGAATTAAGTCAACTGAAAGACTTATTAATATAGACAACAGGCTTAAGATAAATGCAGTAAGAACATAGAAGAGAGTAAAATAGAGATTTGAAAAAACTTTGAAGAACAACGTTCGTATAACACACGCCTAATGGATGACCATGGAAATGGAATCTAACAAAAGGTAGAGAAAAAAATTAAATATGTATTAGGAAATTGTCCTGAATGAAACTCTCCTAGGATATGTAAAAGTGAAGAAATGATGGGTTGCTCAATAAGTACTATTGTGTTTATTGGTTTGGAGAGAAAATAATGCTAAATCCCAATCTTATACCATAAAAATAATAAATTCCATATAAATTGTAGATTTGAATTTTAAAAATAATTAACATTTAAATGTTAACATGAATTAGAGGAAACCTTAAAAGCAAATACCACTAAGAAATATAGAAAATATGTATACATTTTCAGTTGGAAAAGTGTTTTTCTAACATACCAAGAATGATAGAAATAACTTAGAAAAGAAGGTTTATAGTTTTGACTATATAAACTTAAAAAAACCTTCTATATGTTAAAAATGCATAAACAAATTTAAAAGTCAAATATTAACTGAAGAAAATATTTGTAACTTACTTATATGACAATTATAGAATGAGCTCATATATATGTAGGAAAGGGAAAACTATGAAATCAGAATATAAACAAATGGACATTATATTGTCTACATAAAATCTTCTACATTATAGTCAATTGCCAAAATAATAAATTAAAATGGAGAAATAATAGTGAAAAATGATTACCTCACTCCCAACCAAGGTAATGTAAATCAACACAATACTAAATACAATATTTCATGAGTTAAATTATAAATATTTAGCAAATATTTAGAGAAGAAGTACTTTCATATAATAATAATAGAGTGTCAAAATGCATTTTTTTCTTGAAATCCATTCCTTAAGTATTTATCAAAATCCTCAAGTTGGGAACAATTTTACAACTATTGTATTTCTAAGAATTAATATTATTTTTCAAAGATTTAGCTACGAAGATATTTATTGAAGTTTATTTTGAATTATGAAAGCAAGGAAGCATTCTAGATGTCCAACAACTGAAGACTGAGTAATTGTGTATCCGTATCACAGAGTCTTTGTATTAATAGCCACTACAGGAATGGGAATTTAAATGGGCATGAGGGATGTTACTGGTGAGACGAACAAGTTCAAAAACTGATTGATTTATTGTGATGTTGGCGCCCTCTGCGAAGTTACGAAAATCATTGGATTTATACCTGACACAGATACATTTTATATTATTTTAGAAATACTTCCAATTACTTAATGGATACAATGTACATTATTCAGATGACGGTTACACTAAAAGCTCAGACTTCACCACTACCCAATACGTACATGTAACAAAACTGCACTTGTACGGCTTAAATTTCTAGAAATAAATTCAAAAAGATTATATTAGAGTATTTGTTGGTACAGAGTTATGTAATTTTTTCTGTGAGAAAAAATATGTCACAAAACAATATTTACAGAATGTTAACAAGTTTATAAATCTTGAATTATATGCTCTTATATATCTACACTATGTCTGGATTTACTCTTTATGATTGAATCTAGTCTTATGACTTCAGATATTATCTAAATGTATATTACTACCAAATTTATATATTTATCCCTGACCTTGTTTCTGACTTTCAGATTCATGTTGGCTTCTCAACCTCTCTACTTCATGTTTATACTTCATAATTCATATTGACTTCTCAAACTCTCTACCTGAATCAAATCTGTCTCTTAAATTCAACATGTCCAGGTCCAAAGCTGAACTCCTGCTTTCTCTACCCATAACTTCCTCCCTTGACTGCCTTTCTCATCTCAACTGATACCATCCATGTTCATCCTGCAGGAAAGAGTCAGTGTGGACTCATTTCTTTCTCTCATACCATACAGCCAGTCTGTTGGCTCTACCTTCTAAATAATTAAAATATCCCATGCCTGATTACTTCTCAGTCTCTGCACTGGACACTCTATCTCCTGTATTACTGCATAGCCTCCTCACTAGTATCCTTACTTCTACGTCTGTTCTCCACTGTCTGTTCTCAGAGACGCCCTTCTAAAATATGCCAGGTCATGTTACTACTTTGCTCAAAATCTTGCCATTCTAGCTATTCATTTCTCTCTGAATAAAAGTCAAATTTTGACACTATCCTTGCTTTCACCTGTGTTAATTTTGGCAATGATATAGCTAGTTTCGACAAAGCAACTTTATCAAAAGATGTAAGGATCTTAACAAGGTTGAATAGCTAGTATCCTTTCTACCAGATGAGATTTATAATTTTGTACTTTTCAGGTGCATTGAAACAAAGCAGAAACATAATTTAACAGCTTTCAGAGAATTCTTTTACCCTGTCCATGGATGAACAAAAAAAGTTCATTATGCAAATTAATTCACTTTAGATTCATAGGAAGTCTTTTTTCCACTTGCTGCATTTTGAAAGCTAGACTAAAGCTGTTAATAGTGACCTGGTCCTAATAACTTTCCAAAGAAAATGTTGTACTATAAATGATTTATTAAGAGAATACAAGAATGAAATCAGTACTCATTAGAATTAATGTAGCTTTTACTTATGCTTCTCTTTTGTCTTGTAAGGAGTTTGGGGAGTAGAGGCTACATGTTCCTCCAGGTTAGGACAGTAACAGGGACTTAAAAATGAAGCACTGAAATGTAAATATCAAACAAAGGCAAAAAAATATTTAATGTGACTTTTAGGTTTGTTAATGTTTTATGCATTATAAAGCTATATTTCTAGGAGTAAGAAAAATATCAGCTTATTGGTGAAAAGTAGACTCTATTTCCCCAATTTCCATTTATTTACCTTGCAACACACACAAGTGCACACACACACACACATCTGTTCATATTCTCACATGCAAGAACATTCAGATTGAAACTGGAAATATTGAAATTTTTCTCAATAAGTTTAGTTTCATCAGGTCATGTCAAGGATTGATGTATATAAGCACAAAAAATAGATTTTCTTTTTTTTTACTTTTTTGAGTCATCTTCTTTTCAAGATTTCTCACACACATGCTTCAAAATACTAAAATAAAGCAAAAAAACAAAAAAACAAAAAAACCCAAGATACATGTAAGAAACTTGAATAGTTAAAAGATTGCCCTGATAATGTAGACATTGTTATTTTATTAAGAAATATGGTATTTTATTTAAGGGCTAAAAGGGGTAACTCTGATAGCTTTGATTGCAGGGAGAGCTTTCACTTTCAAGTTCATACAATATTTTTTAATTTTGCAAAATCATGGATGGTTTTACATTCTATTTTTGCTTTTCTGTCTTTTTCAAATACAAATTTAAATATCCATCATCTATTATAATTCCACTATTGGTTTATGGAACGTTCTGTGTGGTGTTTAGTTTCCCAAGTCTTAGAGAGGTGAGCTATTTTCCTTTTTTGGAACAATATCCCTCCATCAAAGTCCAGCTATATTATAGAAAAGACGTGTAATGGTAAAAAGGTCACTTATCCAAAGGTCCTCAGTTTTGTTTCCTTTTGTTTTGCTTTTAATGAGAAGTTAGATGACTTCTAACGTCGATAATTAAGAGACAGAGAGAGCGAGCACAAAAGCCCAGTTTAAGTAAGTGGCAATACCACAAAATGCTTGACTGTAGCACAAGTCATTTAATTTCTCTGGGCCTTTGTTTTCTTATTGATAAACCTTAAATGGTGAGGAACAAATAGCCTCTAAGGTCCATTTCAGCTAGAATACATGGAAGTCTCTGATTGTACTGAGAGTGATCATGCCGCTAATACCAGCAGTGACGGGTCGCCTCTGAACCTCAGCCTCTTGTCTGCCTGCGTGAAAGTTCTCTGAATTTTGGGGGTCCTCTTCTTTCCTTGTGATCTTTCTGAACAGGGTCAGGGCACCTCAGTGATGATGCCTGAAGATATCCAGGCTCTTTGTTTTGTTTCGTTTTGTTTTTACTGCTTTCAAAAAGATTGTTTGGTATTATAGCAAATAAGGGCAGGGAGTTCATAGAACACTATAATTTAAAAAATGAAAGAACATTTTGAGAGACCCTCATTTTACAAATAAGCAAACTTCCACTTATCAGTACAAGGTTTAAAGAAACAAATACATTGTTCTTAGAAATTGTTAAAGCAACTCAATAATCTCTAAATAATTTAATAAATACTTATTTTGCCAGGTATCTACCAGCAATTTATCTTTAAGTCACAGGCAAATCCTGATGGAATGATATTAATTTGGTAATCAAGCATTTTTATGTACCTACTGCTAGATAGGTATATTACTGCCACATCATTCTCTAAGCTGGATAGTTCTTAGTGCTGCACTGCCAGTTAGATGAGGGTGGGAGTACACTTGGTAGCTTCACCACAACTTATTATTTTTCTTGACACCTTGCAGCAAGATCGCCACTGAGGTGTGCGGGAGGGTGGGCTATGGTGAGAGTCCCTCTGTTTCTACCTGAGCCTCACTGGAGTGCTACAAATATCACTAATGAAGAATTAGATATAGTTTCATTCCTCAAGCAAATGACACCTCTTGACTACTGATAACTTCTCCAGGGTTTGGTTTTGTCTGTTCTATTATCATCCTTTCATTTATAGAAGAAGAAGTTGACGTTTTAATTACAGAACAATAAATGCTTTCTTACAATAGAGGCCCTCATAATCTCAGATTTTAGGAAAATAATCTTTATGGTTTCTTGATTATATGATGACCAAAAATTAAATGAAACAACTATCAAATTTAAAGGTTTATATCAGTTTTTATTTGTTGAACACAAATTTTTAAACCACAAATCGTAATTAGAACACATTAGTAGGTGGTTGTAGAGTTTGTTTTCATGTTGCTTTCTCACTTTTCAATGTAGCTAGAGACAATATTCTTTTTAAATTATTCAGGAGTTGTGTTCATTATCCATTAGAAATTCCAAAAGAGAGTGGAGTGTAATAATGGCTTAGAATCTGGTATCATTATGAGTTGAATGGTATCTGTTTTATATGGAAGTCAAAGATTGTCCTGAGTTAGGATAAGCAATACATAAACTAGTTTATACCTATTATTCACATGTCTAAATAGGGATATTTTCTGCAAATCTTCACTTTGACTACACAAATTTAAGACAATAAAATTACACATTGTGTCGATGTCAATATTGGAAAAAAAATTTATTAATATTGGCTCATATTTCTCAAGGGGCTACTATTTGCCAGAGTCAAAGAAGTATAAAGTTGACCATTCAAAAAAAGAGGTATAATTTAGCAAAATTTAAAAATTATGTATCAATTCATTGTATCTGCAAGAATAAAAAAATGGCTTCTTTGCTTAATTAAAATAGCAAACAATTTTGGATTTGACACAGCCTCAAAGGAGGGAGCTGCTGAGGTGTGCTATAATTCCATCTAGCCACATTGCATTGCAAATGTAGAGTAACTCGGTCTGAGTACAAATGTGTATGGTGAAGACTTACTTTATTAGCAAATATGGTGGGTTCTCAGTTAGGATCCTAGTCTGTACTCACAATGTGAATTAGAATTGCTTTATTTGTGGATGGCTATCTCAAGACATCATTATATCAAAAACTGATTCAGAAATGACATATTTCTTTGTTTTTGCTTCTGTGTAATTATGTTATTTCTTAAAGGCCATAGAAAGTTCAAAAAAAGAACAATTAGAAATCATCTAGAGTAAGCCAATTTTCTCATTTTGTAGACTGGCAACCTTAGATTCCAAGACATAATTTATTAATTATGTTATGTGACTTCTTCCTGGAGTATGAGCTGGACACCAAACCTTGTCCAGAGAGTGCCAGCACTCTGCTCCCTCCTGCACAAATACTCATACACCCACAAATAGTCATATGCATGGGCTAGTCTCCTTCGGTATTTTTTCCATATGTTTAATCTCCTTATACATATTTTATCTATATCTATTGCTGTGGTTACTTATCTATTAAATATTTATATACAGATAGCATATATTAAGTATTATACCTAATCATGTTTATATGACTGTATATTTACTTCTAAATATTCACCAATTACCTCTTTTCTAAAAGATGCATTTACTTATATATTTATTTGGCCACAAGAAGTATCCTTGACAGAAACACCTAAGCTATCTGCAAATATAGGCTGACATGAAATACCCTTAAGATTAATACATATTAAATATATATGAAATATGTTTAAATATACATTATCCATTTATATGTATATGGATATGGATATGGATATACATATATATATACACATACTCACACATAAATGCATTCAGAATTATGAAGCAGATATCAAAAAGTCATAAAAGATGCTTGGTTATGTCAAACAACTCCATATATTGATGTTCATAGTCTCCAATTTAATTCAGGCAGGTACTTATAACATCTGTTTTCCACTACTTCCACTATAGCAGCACTGCAGATCCAAATAAGATCTTAGGTTTTTCTTAGTTTACTCAGGGCTACTTCACCTGTTTGGACATTCCACAGACCCACGATCTGTCTTATCTACACAAGAGAAGCCACACATAGGCTTCACTGTCTTTAGTGATGAGGTATGATAATGAAGCAAATGTTAACCCTGTTCATGTTTTTCATTTTGTTCTACTAAAACCGAGCACAGGAATGCAAAACCACTCTCTGTTCTAATTCTAAGTTAAAGGTAAAGATAGCAAAATAAACTTGAAGAAGAAGGCTTTAAATAAATCAGGAAACTCATTCTCTGCTGTACAAACAGATGGGCAAGATTGTTCAGAATACATTAATTTTCTGAGGAAAGGTCAAGAAAAATGCAACCTTTTGGAATGCAAAACTGTAGGCTTTGATATTTCTCCCAAACAAATCATGCTCTCTTGTCCTTAAAACTGCTGGAGAGAAAGAAACCTAGAAAAGTATATAAGGGCATGTTCTGGAAGATAGAGGTAGTCATAGTCATAGAGGTTTGTGACAAACAGAAGGCACTTTTTTCCTGAGTAGGAAGGTGGGAGAGTTATTTAGGTGGGAGTATTGAAATTCTATGTTAATAGCAAAATGTGAGGTCTTTATACGTGATATGGCAAAATTAGGAAAAACCTCAAATGATAGTTGTGTTTATTGTATTTTAACATTACTTTTAAATATGCCTAAATTGAAAAATAATCTTTTGGGGGGTTTGATAAATATAAACACTATAATAAAAGGGGATATATTTTTGATTGTGTAGGAAACTGCTTTTGCCTCTCAATATCACTTTCTTCTTTAGTAATTACATCCCAGTTTTTATTCCTATACGTTGCCACCTGTAACAAAGACTAGAATTTCCAGATTATCCTGCTGTTATAGGTGGCCTTGTGAAAAAAATCTGACCAATGAAATGTTTGTAGCATTGTCAGGTCACTTCCAGGAATTTGCCTTAGAAAATTAGGGCACATTCTTCTTCCACTTCTGACTTCTTTCTTCATGAAACATACTTATGACAGCTCAGTTTCTTGGAGTTATCAAGGATTATAAGTTGCCTGTAAGAATGAAAGCGATGTGATCCAAATGCAGACATTTAGAAGCCTGCATTCCTGCCAACACAATGAACCGCCTTCCCAGGACTGGTCTATCTAGAGACTCAATTTTATTGTAGAATTGATTAAAGTTCTTGTTCTTTTGTTTGTTTAAAGAGCTGCCTAGCTGCCTTTTTTTTTTTGTCCTACAAGCTAACCTAGTTAGGTTTTATTGTTGATAGCACAAAAAGGACAAGAAATCTTACTTAAATGATAATATTTTAATAATTCTATACATTACATAGAAGTATAACAGTAATATAATATGTTATATTTTCATGGAACTTCAGAATTTTAGAGTTAGAATATATCTCATATCTTCAAGTTCCAAATTCAGTCACTATGAAGAATTGGTGAATGCATAAATTTATGAAAACATAATAAAATTTTATAGACTGTGCTCACTCCTTAGCAAAAACAATCATCACAAGAGGAATTTAACTCAAATCTGAATAATTCTGTCTGTATAATGTCAAATGGATTCACTGTAGGAGATAATCCCCAATTATCACAAGTAAGATTTCTCCTTATTGAATGTGCTAAGATATCCTGTCTCCATACACTTGGCAATACCATTTAATTGTTAGCATGGTTGCAATTCCCTATGTCTATGGTGACTGTCATTCACTGTAAATTCACATCAAATATTTTTGGTCCTCTGGTCCTCTTATAGAACAAACACTATTTACATAACTGGGTAAAAACAGATGTTTGTATTTTATAATAAAACTCTAGGCACCATGATATTTATTGGTACAAATTAAATATGATCATGAGGCATATATATATATGTATATGTATATGAGTGTTGTCCAGATAGTATCCAGCCGCTGTTAATAAACGAGAACAGTTACAGGGCTGGATACTTTCTAGACAGCCCTTATATATATATATATATATTTATACATGTATATATACACACACGCAATATCTTCGATACTAATTTTTAGAATGCTTTATGTAATTTTCTTATATGAAAATTGCCGGACCCATAAGTAAAATATGTTGCTCAAGATTTGCTTAAATTCAATATAAAAGACATAAGGGGATTTGAGGTTTAATTAATCTTAACTCTTCTTATAACATAGTACATTCATCATCATCATTAATGTTGTTTCCTAATACCTAGAGCAGAAAAATCCCATCTTTGCCTGTTCTACAGAAGGTGGCTAATATTGGGTGCATATTTACATTTAAATTGACATTATACAAGGCAGTGCCAATTTATCACCACTTATGTTATTCTTTTCACTAAAAACTCTTGTTATCTCCTTTTAATTACCACGATTCCTGTGCTATTAGGAAAGCAGTACAGTGAATTAGTCATTTCAATAAAATGTGACTTTCTTAAAAGATAATTATTAAATGGAAAATTATGGCTTATCAGCAAAATATTAGCATTTCCTCTTGAAATTAATTTCAAAGTTGATTTGTCTTAATAAAAGACGGTTGAACACTTTTCATGTTCATATTATTAGTTTGATTGTAATTTCCATTCCAAAATTAGATTATTAACTTTTTTATCCCTAACATTACATTCAAAGGATGTAAAACTACTTACACACACACACACACACACACACACACTCAATCCCCCACGTCTTTATTTTACTGAACAATTATGTTTACTAGTTGTACTAAAGTAAGCTTCCCAGAAAAACCAGTGAGCGGTTAATAGGCACATGATTTGTTCTGTGGCCCTTGAAAATAATGTAAATTTTTCCATTTTATCAAGTAAAACAATCTCAATTTCTTAAGATTCAAAGATCTATTTCTGGTCATTCCAGTGATTACTAATGCATATGTACATTTAGGGAAAAATAATTTATATACAGAAATAAACAATGATTTTCCAAATCAGTAAAGTATAATATTTAAAGAGAATAAGAAAAATCTACTAGTAGATTCTCTGACTAAATTAATTTGTCTGGTTCTTCACTTTTTTAAACAACTTCATTATGGTATAATTTACATAACATAAATTCTCTCATTTTAAAAGTATGAGTAAAAAATATTTAGAAAATGCTTAGAGTCATGCAACCATTACCATGTTTTAGCTTTATGCACCACTCCCAAAAGATAGAAGTAATTAGCCAGCAGGTAAAGGAAGCAGGTGGTAGAAAGTGTGGGTGAAGCAACGTGTGGTCCTGGAGAGATGAGAAATCATGCTCACCTGACAAACCAATATAGCTAAATCATTGGAAATTTTATTTCAGTTAGTGATGTCAACTTAAATATTTTTTCATTATAGAAAAATTCAGTGACCAAATCTGATTTAAAAATAAAATTAAAAATTTAAAAAATAGGAACGTCATGTGCTTTTTAAATCCATAATCATTAGATGCTTAGTTAAATTCACCTAAATCACGCTGATTCTGATTCAGTATGACCGGGTGGGATCTGAGAATTCGTATCTAACAAGCTCCTGGGTGATATCTACGGGGTTGATATTCGGACATCTATATTATGTATCTTTCTTAAACGCTTCCACAGTTCACAGAGCGTAATGGACTCACATAGACAAAAATGGGAAAATGCTAATTTTCCACGTGTTTAATATTCAAATTCATATTTCATAAAGGGAAATTTAATTTTACATAAGAAAGGTTAAGAATCATAAAATATTTAACCATGGCATAATTTAATTATGGCACAGTGATTTTAAATTATCATATTAAAATAGAGATGAACAAGTTCTTTACTGAACAGTTACTATTCTGGTTTCTGGTTTTAGTGAGACTCCATGGATGTTGATAAATTAAACAGCATTCATGCACTTTTAATTAATTGCACTTGAGAGGCTTTTGTGCACCTGGTGAAATTCTAAGCAACATTTAAATGGTGTGACTCTTCAAGAATACAAATTGACAAGCAGCTGCCTCCAGACACTAGATATTAAGCAAGCTGAAATCACAAAGTTCTAACACCTCCACTCTTGCCCAAGATTTCTGCCTGTCATTTATTCCCTTTATAATAAAACAGATGAAACTAAATTAGCGATTTATGT
>NW_012151396.1:1480902-1491409 GCF_000956105.1 Propithecus coquereli | reverse complement strand
AAAATTCAAAAATATAAAAAAATTAAACTAGTTAAAGCTAGAATTCCACAAGCGTTAAATGATGTCTTCAGAAGGCTTTATAATAGTAGGAAGGGAGAGGCTTCAGAAGAATCACATAGAGAAGTCTAAAATCTTCGAACAAATATTGGTGAAATTCTCAATTCTGAATTTCCCTGGAACTGTGCTATTCTAAGTATGGTCAGCAGAACGCTGGTGGTCCTTCAACAAGTTAAGGAATTTGTGCCAGAATATAATGCAACTGCACATAAAGCAACTAAATATTAGCTTTTTTTAAATTTATAGCAAGAAATTTTTGAAGTGTGTTGAATTACATTTTAGAAGATCCATATCTCACTACAGACACATTTCAAGCAATTACCTTAGTAGCACCTTTAAAATTCATTCCTCTTAGAAATGATAGTAATAAATAATACTAATATATAATGCTCACACTAAAATATGGTCTTTATTTTGAAATAGGTTCATAGATATCATAGCTTTTGTCATTATGAGGAATCATTTCGAGGGCCTTGCTTTGTGTTGTAAACAAACAAACAAAAAGATTAGTTGGAGATAACATTTATTGAATATATCAGGCAGAGTCTAGTCAAGAGACAAAACCACAGCAGCATCTCACCAGAGAATTCAGAAATTCTAAACTTTTATACAATATGTTAATAAAAATTTGAAAAAAGGATTTTTAAGCAATTAAAGAGCAAATGAAAGAAAATTCTGATATTTAATACATTTAAGTTTATAGAAAAAATTCACCATATAATTTCATAATTACCTCTGTTTCTAATACTTTTAATGCCAAAGGTAAGCATCATTGCAAAACAAATATTTAATTTAATAGAGAAAACCAAGTTGACACTATTTTTAGTATTACTTCAAGGATAAATCTTAGCAGTTACCTTTACAATTTTTGAGATCTACATCCCACAAACTGAGCTTCACATTTAGTACGTATCATCTTTCCACTTTGCAATTATTTTTTCATGTACACTTTGCTTAGTTGGAAAAGCCTAATGAGTAAAGTCAATGACAACAGACCAGGCAGATGATTCTATTAATAGATCCAACAATGACAACCATTGAATGAAAAACTCCCCATCTCTTCAAAAATAAGCCAGGACATTCTAACTCAGTCCTTATTCTTCTTAATGACCCAAATTTTGTACTGGAGCAGATAATTTATTTATAAATAGACAACCTTTTATATATGTATTATAATAAAATCATCAGGTCATATAAAATGAGTTTTCTATGATAAGATTTTTTGACAGAAGTATCCATCATGTTTAATTGATCCTCTTAGATTAGATAGATTACCAAGCAAAATGTACATATATTGAACAAAGTAGAAAACTAGCATTTTAATTAAGCAGTCATCAATTATTACCATGTAGATGTAATACCTACTGCTTAACTGAGATATGTGTAGAATTAGTTCATTAGGCTTTGTGTTTAAATCAGTTACTGATTAATACACAAATGTGAAATTCATTCCCATGGCCTCATTTAAGCCACACATAAGAATAGTGACTACAATTTAATAATACAAATAAGAACATGGTACCTCCTCCTTTTTCCAATCCACTTGCTCAATGCTCAGTCTTTGTTCAAGCCCCAGTTAAATTATTTACTCTTTCTTGAGTCTTGCTGGAGTGTGTCAGTGCTTGACAATTTACCATTCCCCTCACACTTCATATATGTTATTTTAATCTTCTTCAAAATGTTTATGCTTTTCTTATCAAACTAGATCATAAGCTTTTAAGGCTAGGGATAATGTTATACATTGCATTGTCCCCCAAGGACCTGTAGCTGATGTAGTTCATATGTAGTAAGCATCATAGATCAAAACCTTGGACAGTCTATCACATGGCTAAGCCACACACTCAGGACCTGTTGATTTCCATAATAACATTAAGAGACATTATGTGATGGAAGATACTACACTCATCATAGACAAACAGGTATCTTTTTTTTTTTTGTCTATACCCAGAGTGACCTATACGTAGCCACTGCCACAGCCACTGTAAATGCATTAGAAAGAGAGAGAACATGCGGAGTGTCACTAGTCATTACATTACACACTATTCGAAGGATAGCGGTAGAAAAAAAATAATCACCTCTGTGTAATCCAGGCAAAGAGCTCCTGTGTTAATTAATGGACTCTCAGCATTTAAACAACTTCCAGAAACATTTTCAGAGCATAGAGATTCCTTCAAAGCATTACTTTATACAAGAATCTGTTTTCTTTTCTAAACACAACAGAATTTAGAAAAATATTTTGAACTGTGTTTTGATGTAAGGTGATTTATAAACAAGAAGATGAAAGCAATGTGTTATTTTTTATTTTTTACCAAAATAATCACATAAAAGCAAATTTACTTATGTTAGATATCGAAAAGCTAAACCAAACAACAAACAAAACAAACCTAAAATATGAACTGGCGCCCATCATATGTGGATAGCATTTTATCGAGAAGTGCCCCATTGTCAGAGTGTACTCTGATCTTGCTGTACTCATGGCAGTGACTGAATTACCTGGCACATCACAAGCCTTCTGTTCCAAGTTTGGAAATTTGGAAAAGATTCTATCAACTTCTGGTCTCTTTTTCATTTAAAAATATTTGGGGATCAGAAAACCAGGGTCCTCTCCAGTTTACACTATGCATCTTCATTCCTTTCTCTATTTATAGTGACAAAATCCACCAAGTGTGGTCTTAAAAAAGAATAAAAACAAAATGGCACCTCTTCTCCATTCTGGGAGGGTGCCTGTGGTGTGCCTACAGAAGGAATATGGCTCATGAAATGAACTGCGTCTTCCCACCAAATACTCTGCCCTCTGCTCTTGGTTCTTGTCCTTCCATCTGAATTCTGGCAATATTCATAGACATTTTCATTGCCATTTCTAATAACAAAGCCATTATATATGTAACTGTTCTTCAAATACAACTTGTTCTACTCCCTATGCCTATGCCTATGCCTATAGCTACACACACACACACACACACACACACACACACACACACACACACACACACATATATACAAGCAATGCAATTGTAAAATGGGTGAATTAGGCTTGATACACCTTTCTCCCTCACTATTTTCCCCATTGTCTCTCAGTTCGATAGTAATAGAGTTAAGGAGATTTTAAGACCTAAATGTCTTCTGAATCCAATTTCCAGAAACTGATCATCTCTCGCCTAGTCTTGTAAACGGTATCCTGCTTTGAGTTCCCCCTACCTAGGCTGAGCCCTCAGGCTGCTGCCACTTCTGATTTTATCTAACACAAGTCTACACCCTACACTTATAAACCATCACTATATCTGTCGGAATACCAGCAGGAAACAGAGTGCTCACGCAGAAAAGCTTAACTGAGAATAATTCAGTGAATGCATTATTGATCGAGAGGATCGCAAAGGAATGAGTGGCAGTGAAGACCCAGCATTACCTGGAAGCCACCCACAACTTGAAAGTTCAGGTGTAGGAGCTGATTTTAGAAGGCGGAGTCTTGGCAGGTGACCTGCTTGGCAGGAGCAATAGAAAACATTCTACCACTGTCAGAATCGAAGTTAACCAAGAAGAGAGCAGGGAATCAATACCTCTGCCTCTCTCTCTTTCACCCTCAGATCTCCTACTGAAGTCTTGCTTTGGTCAAACCTGACTACGGTTCAGAACAGAAGCAGGCAAGTGTGGCGTGGTCCACAGAGGTCAGCCTCACAGCACACCAAACATGGCAGAGAAGGGCAGAAAAATGATTTGAAGACTGATGGAGAATAATAAACAGCCCAATCACTTATAATAGTATTTCCTAAATCTTGTTCTGGGGTTTGACTGCGTCAAGGTACACCATTTGAAAAACTTTAAAATATATATATAAACTCCAATTTTGCAGTGGAGTCCAGGAATCTAAATTTTTAAATTGCTCCCTAAGAAAACATGTTGCAAAGTCTGGTTTGGAAACTACTCACCCTGGAGATAAACTCTACAACCTTTTAATATGGCACTTTGAAAATGGTCTTGGCCTTTCTCTTCAACCTCACTTGCCACAAGTCTTTACCTTGCAGCACCCAACACACCTGCCATTGAACTTGGCAGCATTCTCCAGGTTCTTCATGTTGCCATGCCAGTGAATCTTTGCCTAAGTTTCTCTCTCTCTGAAATGCTGTGCTATTTTTTTCTCATTCCCAGTCTTTAGATATTTTCCTTTGTCCTTCTCTGTCTCGCTTGGTGCCTCAGGAGATTGATGTCTGTGAAATGCATCAAAATCTTTTGCCTTTTATTCCTGGATATGTTTTGTTCTGGCTGGTATAAATATACATACTTCTCCTTTTACTCACGAACTATACTCCAGTGTGAAGCTTTTCCTACATTCCTGCACTTCGATTATTCACTTTCTCACATTGAACTTTGATTTCTTGTTCATCTTTGAATTTACGTTCATCTGCACAATAAATTATAAGTTTTTTATCTTGTTACATAGTTACAAGATATACAATGAATAAGGTGGCACAGATACTATCAGCTTAGCACGTGCTGATTTGGGGACCGCACAATATGTAAGGTAGGTGATTCATGGTTTCCTGAAGTTAGGTGAAAGATGATAAATCATCATAAAACTGCACATTTGATGTTGGAAGCATTTTCTCTTTCCCTTCCAGCTATGTGGAGGTTAAATGAAAGGCAAGAGTAATTTGTAAGGGCTTGGGATTTCTGGTTCTTTTCTGGAGTCAAGGAATATTATTTGAGCTGACTTTTCCTTTGAAATACTAGAACCCAAACAAAATATCTTCTATCCTATGGAAAAAATTATACCATAATTAATGAGAAAAATAACTATGAATACAGAAATGATGATTGATATTAATTGTCTAGTTGTGATAAGTCTTAGTTTTAATGTTCTAAAAACAAGAAATACAACAACTTTTCATATAGTATTTGTGTTACTGTGTATACTTTCTATGTGCATTGGTCTCATGAAATTTACTCTCAATGATAGCTGTCAAAAGAAGTAAAACTCAACAGAAATCAAGCAGGTGGCAGGGGCATGAGGGGGATGGGTGAATTCACACCTGATGGGTATAACGGCACATTTATAAGTTTGACTCAAATTGAACAAAAGTAATCCATGTAACCAAACATTTGTATTCCCATAATATTCTGAAATTAAAAAAAGTAAATAAAGCAACATGTCAATTTCTTATTGCGCCATTGTGTTCACTGTTTACTTGGCAAATCAGCTTTTAGTTGTCAGTGTACTTCAGAAAGTGACAAGGTCTTGTTATTCCCTTGAATGCTTGAAATCTTTAGTTTTGATCCTTAGATGAATTATAAATACAACAAAACTTTATCTTACGCAATTTGAGACCTGACTGTGATGGACAGAATATTAAGTTGGCCTCTGTGATCTCTATCCCCTTGTCTGCAAATGTAATCAAGTTACTAATCATTGACTTTGAATTAATTAAGAGAGAGATTACCCAGGTATGCCTGACCTAATCATATTTTAGAAGCAGAGAGTCTTCTCTGTGCTGGTGACAGAAGACGTCATAGACTGGAAGCATGAGAATTATCCAACAAACCACCACTGGCTTGAGGATAAAGGAGTCCCAATATTAAAGAAACTGGGGACTTCAGTCCTAAAGCCAGAGGAACTGAATTCTGCCAACAACAAAAATGAGCTTCAACATGGATTTTCCCCAAATCTCTGTAATCTGACCCAGTTGGCCCCTTGATTTCAATCTTGTGCCCAGCCTTCTGCCCTACAGAACTGTGAGCTAAAAATTGAGTGTTCTTTTAAGTTGAAAAATTTGTGATAATTTGTTACACAGTAATAGAAGTTGGATATGTAAACCCATCAATTATACAAGAAAATCAAATATGACGCAATTTCAGGTCCTCAGTATTCTGTGCATACTTTTACCACATTTTACTGAAAGTTTAAGTTTATATATCTTCTTCCTCCCTTAGAGAATAAGTTTCAAAAGGGTGGAAATTTGTTGCTATTTGTTCACAGTTTAATCCCTAGTACCTAAAAAAATGTTTGGCTTATAGTAGTCCTGCAATAATTATTGAAAGGATGAATGAATGAATGAAATGTATTATGATTTACTCATAATCTCAATGATTCCTGCACAGTAAGTGTTCAATAAATGTTTTTTGAACTGACTCTGGCAGTTGTATCCAAACTGCAGTGTCCAAGATGAATTATGAAAAACTGAGTGGGACATCAAAGCACAGCTTTAATTTGTTTACTTAATTAATTGTTAATTTGTATTCTCCTGGGAAAATTTTGCTGCATATAGTGTGCATTTTCTAACATATCTACAAATAAGAAATGTTGGGGTGAGTTATTTATTTTCTTAATGCCATCAATTTTCCCATTTTAATCTCTAAATTGAAATGAGTGATTGACTTTTGAAATTGACATTTAACAAATGTTTTCTAAAGAAGATTTTAGGTATGAAAAATGTATTTATACATTTATTTTTTGTTTAGTGTCAGTTTTACAATCTGCTTTTGTTTTTTATTATTTATTCTAGTTGAAGGAATAGAACCAATACATATTTGTAAAACTATGAAAAGGTATTTAAAAAGCACTGACAACAGTTTGATTCAAATATTGGGTGATAAAAGTAAGGAATATAGGGAGATTGCACAAGTTTTATTGTACATGTTCAAAAATTGGATTTCCTGCTCATTTCCAACTCCATATATTTTAAACAACATGTCTGCAGCCAAACTATGATTTGGAGCCAAGCAAATACTGCTGCTGAAAGGTCATTTTGCAGAAATAATAGTATTTTAGTTTTCTTTTCTCTGTGTGAGTCAATGCCATGATGCAGATGCCTTCCCTATTTAGATAAGAAAAGATAGAGGAAATTATATTACAATTTTAATTTTTCTTTTGTCACTTTGAATAAATCCATTAATACCAGGGCTTTTACAGAGATGTCCAATGTGAACACAGAATACAGCCAGGTTATTAACAAAATGTAATTGCCTGGTGATAACAGACCCACTGAGTCTGTATTTGACATTTATTTAACTTCAAAAAGACTATCAATTAGGATATTACATTTAAAGCAAGTGGAAAAATTATGCATGGACACTTCTAACAAAAAAGTGACACTTTAATAAAATAGTGTGTATCATTTTTAGAATACCAAACCCCTACTTTAGTATTGTTTCAAAAAGAAAAACTTAATATATTTTTTTGGTCTCCTGGTGTCAAAAGGCACGAGGTGAACACACGCTCAGCTTTCAAATGCCATGTAGTATGCACATCCGGAATCACGAGACACAGGTCCTGGTGATCTGTCCAAATGATTCAGATGGTGCCTATAAAATACAAGTAACTGTGTGTATTTGTGTGTTCTACATATCCTAGCAATGAAAACACTAATTAGGATATTGAAAGATGAAAATATTATTAATTGGTTTTATAAGTTCAATACTTAATTTTGCAGTCTTGAATCCAGGGAAGTTTGTGTTCAAAGATATGAATCATATTTGGTCATTGGTGAGAGAGGCAGCAGTGATTAAGGGAAGAACACTAAGTTTGATAGAATAAAACCTGAGCCCCAACCCCAGGATATACAGAATGACTTTTTTTAGATAACAGTTTTGGGGGCTTCTTGTGTGAGAGGCACCCACCTAAACACATAATAGATACTATCTCATGAGTTTAGGCAATCATTTCATCTCTCTAAGTATGCATTTCCTCTTTCATATATTTATGTATAACTGTATAGTCAGGGGGAAAGTTCTCATGTATTCTGGTCAACATGATTCCTCCTCTTCGTACGTTTATTTCTTCTTATGAAAGAGGAAATTTAATCTGATCAGTCTTATGTGATGGAACTAACTGAATCAAACTCCATATTTAATAGAGACACTATGCTTATAGAAATCAGTTGATGATGATGATTTATCTTCCACTTGTGTCATCTAATCCATTTATCGTTGCTTTCTTATGGGACCAGGCATCATAGTTCGGACTGGATAAACTGTGATGGACAAAGCATGTGGTCCTTGTTCTTATGCATCTTGGAGTCTTTCTGTCTCTTTCTCCCATGCAGGCAGATTATTAAACTGACTCCTGAACTGTTTCTTTGGGAAAAACTTAGCAAGTAATCTTTCTTCCCTCCATCCCATTCAATAAAAAGAGCCAAAGGTCAGTACCTCATTGTGTGTTCTTTTTGCTATACGTAGGGCTAGACCATGAAAAACAAACCTGAGACTCCTCACCTTTGGAAAGGCTGACAAATACGAGGGAATTCCTTAATAAATATTTTATGCTTTAAATTGGTACATACAGTTTTCTCAAGCAATAAAAATTAAATGGACAATGATTTCTAAGCCTTCATGTGAGATTTTATTTCAAAATCACATTATGTTATACTTTTATTTTGAAATCTACTTTCAGATCAGTACGTTATTTTCATTTCATAATAAGATAATAGGAGCTTGGCTGCATTTTTGCAGCTGAACAGGTTTAGATTTGAACAAAAAGGAAAGTAGCTTCTGAAAGAGCACTCCGGAGTCCCCTGCAAAAGAGCCTCCAAATTAGAAAGAAGTTAGCTGCAGCTCCCAGACCTGAGGATAAATATTCCAATATTTTAAGACCAGGTAGATCATAGCTGTAAACCCTTCCAGCCTGCCTGTCTTTGGAGGAAGTAACTCTCATTCTCTTCCCACAAGCCTCTGGAGGGATGTTCAGCCCAAACATAGGAGCAGAGTAATCCATGACATCCACCATTTGCATTTAATTTCCTATCCATCCAACCACATGCCCTACTATTTCCCTGATGCCACACACATTGGAACTATCTCTTGTCCCTTTATCATGTCCTGTGTATTCTTCTCAGGTATTTGCTAATGATCCCAATCTTTCCGTTTATCCAAATCTTTTTTAACTCGTAAGTGCCGAGACCAAGAGCACCTCCTCCCGCAAATCCTTTTTGAACCTGTCCATACCACATACAACGTCTTGTTTCTAAAATCTTATAGCACACAACCCATATATTTGACATACTGTCACCTGATTTTCTGTGGTATCTTCTCGTTTTGTCTTATGGTAGAATTGCTATGCTGTTATTAACATTTACACATAGTCTTCCCTGTACTGTAAAAGAAAGTCCTTGAATTCTTCAAATAAGTGTCTAGAAGACAGTGTGACATTACTGATAGCAATTTTGCATTAGTCATTCCAGGCAACATATTTCCAAGCCTTTTGATAAACAGTCATTATTTATGTTATGAACATGAGAGTCAGACACAAGCTCACATAGACAACATAGCGACAGAATTGATGCATACTTGTTAATTATACATTAATATAATATAATTCTATAAATATTAGCAGTAAGTACACATATGTATTGAAAAGGGACAGTGGAGCAAACTATCTCACATCTTTTAGGGTGACTCCAAGTCATAGAAGTAAAGGAGCAGTCAGGACTTAAACTGCTGAGTTTCAAAATATGTACCTCTCTTTAAAAATATTTAGGGAATAAATATGTTGATTGGTAAAACAAAGGGCACCAATTTTCCAGCTAATACTTCAATTCGCCAAATGTGTGTCCCTCAAACTTGTGTTACATTGCCTGACCTGAAAAAGTATCTGACACAGCATCTAAAATCCAAGTTAATTTTTATGATATTGGCTATTATTTATTGAATAGTGACATGGATAACTATTATTAACTTTGTAGATGAGAAAACTAAGTAACCAAATGTACACAGAAGGTGCATACTCTGACTTCTCAGTCTGAGATCTTTCCATGATGCTGCATGCTCTTTCCAACAAATGTATGTACTTCTTCTATCTCGAATGTCTTTTCCAATCTTGATCACCTAGTTATTGCCTCTTGCTATGATGTGAATGTGTCTGCTCCAGAACTCAGGTGCTGCCAATGTGATAGCATTAAGAGGTGGGGCCTTTAGTAGCTGATTAGTCCCTGAGGGCTCCTCCCACGTGAATGGGAGTAGGAACCCTTATAAAAGTGCTTAACAAGGGAGTTTGTTTCTTTCATCTTTCCACCTTCTGCCATGTGAGGACACATGGTTCCTCCCCTCTGGAGAATGAGGTGTTCAAGGTGCCATCTTGAAAGCAGAGAAAGCAGACCTCACTAGCTAGTGCCTTGATCATGGACTTCCCACCCTCTGAAACTGTAAGAAATAAATTCCTGTTCTTTGTAAATTACCCAGTCAGTTATTTTCTGTTATAGCAGAACAAATGGACCAAGACACCTCCTCATCCCCAAAAAGACTACCCAGATATCACTTTCATCGTTTAGTTTTTTCTGAACATCATCTTTGCAAGAAACATGTTTCATTTATTTTTGTATTCTCAGGATATAGTACTTTCATAATGAACCCTTTGGATTAAAAATTATTCTGAAATTTCAATGTTGTGTATTTAATAATATTTAACATTCACATTTTTTTCTTGTTATTCATTTATTTTTGTGGAAAAACATTTCTTAATCAC
>NW_012151396.1:1475456-1479679 GCF_000956105.1 Propithecus coquereli | reverse complement strand
CACTCTAGCCAGGGCAAAAAGAGTGAGACTCTGTCTTAAGAAAAAAAAAAAAAAAAAACCATTTCAAATACTTTAACCAGCTCTTGGCTGAGATATAAGAGCTGCCTTTGCCTTCAGAATAATCAGTGGGAAACTGAAGTGTATTGAGTTCCTACAATGTCCTAGGAACTATGATAAATGTTGTATATTTTCATTATCAAAATAATTTGAAGTAGTGGATGTGATATCCATATCAGAGATAAGGAAACAGAAGTTAACATTAACAACTTCCCAAAGTCACACATTTCGTAAGTATATACCAAGTGTGTTGGACTCCCAAATCTAGGCTTACTGTATGTTCTAAGTTTAGTAGAGATTATTGGTACAGTTATGAGATTATTGGGATAATCTTTAGTGTTTTTATTTATTATTATTATCTAGATCTGATGAACATAAATACTGTAAACTGCAGATTTATTTTTTGGAAATATGACCTTTGGAATGGTCACATATAATGCAGAATAAACACTATCCTTCACTTCTTCATTGTTTTTTTTAGAAGAATAAATGAAAGCAAGGATGTCTTGGTTAACAATACCTGTAAGAGTACTGAAAGTGACATGACCAGGTGTGACTTATAGAACAAGAAACTAGACAAAATCCCAGTCTCAATAACACAAATAACTTAATTATCAATAGTTTTTAACATTTCCAAACAGAAATGAGTGTAAAATAGTGGATAGAAAAATAACATATTTCAAAGGTGCACAGCTTTGTTTTTGTTGGTTTTTTTTTTTTTTTTGGTGGTTTGCTTGTTTGGTATGTGTGGGGGTGTTGATAACATTAAGAGGGACTTCATGTTAGCTATGAAAATAGCAGGTCACTCTTTGTCATAGAGAAGATAGGATTTATATCTGACCAATGCAAAATAATGTTGGTATATATTTTACTACCACACTACTGAAGAAAAAATACCAGTTGGTCAAATTTTTAATAAGCAAGCCAATCACTGGTTTATGTTCTTTAAAAATGTCAATAATGCTTAAATATCACTTGTTTTAATTTTTTATAAATAACAATTCAAAACTTCTATATCAAAAAGTAAGAAAACAAGTAAAGTGATTATAAACCGAATGTGATTTAATATTTTTTTGGTAAGTTCTATTTAAAAATTCTCCTTTATTTTACATGACTTCTTTTGTTAAAACTGACTTTTTAAACAGATCAGACATAAAAATGACATGGAATATGAAATTTCAAAAATTAAAATTAACGTGATATAAATTAATACAAAATACCAGGAAATAATAATGCAAAAATGATGACACTTATTAAAATTACTAATCATAAACATAAAGTCTCTGTTGTTTCTATTGTAATATTTAAAATTTCAAGCCAGGAAATCATTATGAAACCTTAGCTTTGAAAGACTGTATGAATTTTGTATGTTTAAATGTGGAATGTAAATTTTGTAGGTTTAAAAGCAAAGTAAAAAGCACAACCATAGGTAAAAACCTGAGTCTAGTTCTTTAACTGGAGGGTCAGATCTATAATTATGTAATATTCTGAATCAAAAGTGGATTTCGGTGGTATAGCAGTGAGCATAGCTGCCTTCCAAAAGTGGATTTCCTTAATTTAGCAGTTACAATGTCACAGGGGCACCTCTTTTGAAAATAAAATTGAGCATCCAACTTCCATTATCCTTCAAATATGGCAACATGTTAATACTGGGGCTCAGAACCATAGGGTAACAACGTGAAAGAAAATGGTTTGTGGAATCTGGTAGACATAGGCTTGAAAGCCTGGTCCACACTGTTCTACCGACGTGAGGCTGAATGAGTTCCAGAACATCTAAGAATCTCCATTTGCTCATCCATATAATAGCGATAATAACACCACCATGAAACCCACCAAGTGCAGTGGACAGCACTAGGAATGAATTAAATAGGCTATTTTTAAAACTCCATTGCAAAGGTGTTACACGTTGAGACCATCTTGCTGTATTGGTATTTCATATCTACGGCAGGTATGAAGCGCATTCAAAAGACTAACTTGGTCACCAGGCTAATTCTTAACAGGACACTCTTTCCCCAAACTTCGCCATATAAATAAGATTTTGTGAGTCTTTCTAGGAGAATATTATAAGTACACAGTGAGTTTTATGTTCATATTTGGCATGTGCCCTGGACACAACTTCCAGAATCATCTCTGGGTTGGCCCAACTCAGCATCCTGTGATCAAGTAGGAAAGTAGAGAAATGGAAGCCATGATTATACCTTGATTAAACAACATACATATATACAACCAAACACAGTCAACTGTATTCCACTTGTAAAGCCAAATAAAAACATGTTTAAAGTCATTTAAATATTGTATAAACATGAAATGCCATATGAAATAGTATAGTATACCTGCTTTTCAAACAGATTAAAATGGCTAAAATAATTTAAATATGATAGAACCACCATACCCTACATAACATAGGCTAGAAAATGAGATAAAATCGTAACAGTAAAGTCAACTATTGAAATGCTAATATAAATCATTAAACATACAGATAGAGAAACTCTCAATTGATAATTGATCATAACTTCACCTATATGCTTAGGTTATCTGAGAAGAGTAAAATCCTTGCATAGAAGAGCAACAATATTTGACTTATGAACTACAAATAATTAAGTTGGGAGGCTAATAATTCTGTAGAACAGAGAAAAACAGAGCCAGGGTAACAATCAGAAAATGCACAGTCTTTAAGCTTTTTTATTCCACTTTTAAACTTTGCAGGTTCAGTCTTATATCTGAGGGCATCATCTAAAATAAGACAAAGAAAAATGATCACTAATTAATATAAGGATCCAAAAATATTAGACAGAAATAGCAGACAGAAATATCATTACTTTATTGACTTCATAAGTCAAAGTAAAAAGGAGTCTTACTGTCGCTCTAGTATGTATGTGCTCACAGAAAAAAACTATTATCCCCATCTAGAAAATATTCTCAAATGGAATCTTGCCCAAATAATCTTAAGGGCATTACTGAATATATTAATTCGTGATAATATGTTTTGTAGAAAAATATGTCTAACTTAGGATTTTAGCTATCTCTATCATCATGTGTCAGATGAAAACAGAATCTTATTGTACATATAAACTGACTTTCGAATGCATTATAGAGAAAGGAGTCAAGTTGTTAGTCAGAAGTTGGGCCAGGGCCCTCTGTCAGAGCTATAGTGGATTAAAATGAAGTTGCATTGCTAGGAGAAATTCGTGCATGAAAGGGAATAGAGCCAAAGAATGGCAGGAGTTTGTTAAGCTACACTTTTGGCTTCTCTATTTTAGATCTCAAATGACATACCAGTTAGATTTCACCCAAACACTGACATTGTGCAGCCCTTTGATACCACTGCTTAACGCTGAGAGTGCAGTCTGAGAGTAGTAGAAAAAGGAAAGTGGGGATTTAGGCAGGATACAGAAGTGGGACTAAAAGTGCTTTCAGGAATGAGAGCAGAAGGAAAAGGGATTGGGTTATAATTAATGTGAGCTGTTTTTTTGTTAGTTTTGTTTTTCTTGGCTAGAAATGAACAAAATTCCCACCCCCCAAAAAACAAAAGTGATATATTTTAATGATACTATTTTACTGATTTTTACCTGTTTTCTTTACTATCTTCACTTTAGTTTGAAGAAAAATCTATTCAGATTGTCATCAGGATTTTTTTTAATACTCTAAGTAAATAGTATCTTTTGAAACAGGAAATGTTAAAGTGTTTAAGTATTTCTGATGTTAAAGCTGTATATTTTAGACAAAGAAAATAAAACTAAGAAAAGGCTGAGTAGTAATATAACTGATTCTAGAAGGCCAAGTGAGTTATAAAAATAAACAATGGGTACTGTGTTCTAACTGAATGTCCACAAGCTATTCCTGCCTTTGTTTTGATCCAGAAGATTTGGACTCTTTACTTTTTGCAGTTCCCCCTCTCTCCTTCTCCCCATACGCCTTTCCCTCCTCCCTCTGAAGACAAATAATTTCTGCATGCTCAGCCAGGACACAATGTAATTTCCTTGCAGATGGGTGCTTGTCTTCTGAAGAAATTAAAACAGCAGATTCTTACCCATAATAAGAAAAGCTATCAGAGGTCTAACTTCAAGAATACACTTAAGGAAATAGATAAAGCATATATTTCTAGCTCTTCTCCAGCTTAGTGTGTAAGTATTGGGAATACTTGTACACTAATTCTAAACGTAAAT
>NW_012151396.1:1473308-1474326 GCF_000956105.1 Propithecus coquereli | reverse complement strand
TTTATATGTGTTTCTAGAATTGAAGGAATACTCAAATAGCATCAAAGTAGAACAGAAAAAAAAATGGAAGATAAAGCAAAATAATGGCGAGAAAGTAAAATAAGGAATCAACAAGTTACCCATGAAGGGATTCTGTTTATTTGTGCAATTGCCATATTGAAAATATAATTTTAGTTAGAAAATAGACTCAAATCTGCATAGACATAATTGTGTCTATAATATATACATAGAGATATAATTAGCACATTATTATATAGTAATTAGCTTATGTATGAGACCATGAGTGTGTGTGCACGTGTGTCCAGAGGGAATCTATCTGTACAAAATAGGCATTATAGACATTATGAATTCTGGAGTCAGTTTGCCTAAATATGAATACTAGTTCTGTCACTTAAGGAACAAGTAAGTTCCACCTCTCTTTTCCTCAGATATCTCCTATGTGAACTGGCAAAAATATAGTTGATGTTGGAATTACATGAGTTAATTTCTACTTAGATCAATCCATGACAGAGAGTAAGTATTCCACAAGTCTTAAGTATTATGATCACCTAAATACACACACATAAACACATTATATGTTCACGAAATGGACTTATGCATACACACATGCAATCACAAAACTATGCAAAATTGAACAAAATGTTATCAGTGAATGGTTTTGGTTTCTGAGATTGTATATAACTTTTGTGTTTTACTTTGCATGTTCTTGTAGAATGAGTCTAAAAGTTTGTCTGCAATAAGTAAATATTGCTTTTATAATTATAAATAAAAACATTTTGGCATGGTATTTAAAAACAGATCGATTGAGTCAACATACACACACATATATAATACATAGCTATATAAGGCTTACGACGATGCTCAGCACATAGTGTGCATTATAGTAGTATTTATTAAATTAAAATAAATGGCAAATGAGGAATTAGATATAGTAATTACTAACAAAAAATTTTCAGTCCAAGAGAGTTGCAAGAAAAGAAGTTAAACAAAGAAAAAAATAAAATTGTAAGAGCAGGCA
>NW_012151396.1:1472241-1472723 GCF_000956105.1 Propithecus coquereli | reverse complement strand
AGAAGCATATGAAGAAAAAAATCAAACATCACCTTTAAAAATATGTCATGGTGAACATTTTACTAATCCTGCAATGAAATTTTTACCCTGCTTGAATTATGTAAATGCTTTCAGGAATTTGAAAATAATTATTTCAGTAAAAGGGTGTAGAACTCCTGAACTTGCATAATTTCCCACCAGAAAAATTAAATCAGAATTATGTAAGTGTATCACTACAAATCCAGTTGGCCCTTAGGCAATGCCTGGGAAGAAATACAAATGCAGTGTGCCTCAAAAGTCAGGCTAGTCTTCAGCTCTGTTTGTCCTCTGCAGTCTGATTTAAATAATCATTTGGATTAAGACCACAAGTACCTAAACTGTAGACAGCGTTGAAAGATTTAAAAATGAAAAGCAATAGGATATTGTAGTAAGAACCCAAGCAGAAAATGACGGGGAAGAAATACACTATATTAAAGGCAAAAGAGATTGAATAGTATCTAACA
>NW_012151396.1:1465977-1467402 GCF_000956105.1 Propithecus coquereli | reverse complement strand
ATACTGTGTGGAATGTACACATCTGGTGGAGAATTTGGGCTGGAATATTAAATAGTAATAAGGATATGGACAACTAAGCAAATGAAAAAACAAGATCAGAAATTCAAGATGTACAGGAAAGGAAAATATAGTTGAGTACATGGCTCAAATTTGAATTATACACATAGTAATGTTAATATTGAAGGAGCTCAGAAAATTTTCAATGAGAAAAGGGTGCGGTATTCAAGGAGGAAAATGTGCATGCGTATGTCTTGGGAAGAAGAAAGAAGGAGTTAAGTTTTTATCTTCCACAGTGGAAGTCAACAGACAATGTGGAGTCTGGGATGGAAAGTATATCAATTAGAGCTATGGAAGAAAAGACTGGAAGGGACAAATAATATACTGAAAATAGGAAATGCTGTTTTTATAAACAAACCCTGTAGATTAGCTGATTCTATAAAATATACATATGTATAACTGCTAAAATAACGGAAACTAAAGTTTGATGATCATGTTTTGTGCAGATAATAGGGTTCTCAGTGTATATGATTTCACAAATTTCTCTAATAATTCTAATAATCCACTGAATGATGAAGATTTTAAGAGATATGTACCAACAAAATTTATCTAAAAAAGACTGCCTATTTCCTTACAAATCAGAAAGGTAAGGTATTTCCAAAACTGATAATACATGATATAACTTATCAAATCAGCTTAAAATGCATTTTTTGAAAATTTGAGGGGTGTACAATGAAATAAAGAGGCAGAAAATTCATTTAAATTTGCGTAACTCATAATTAAAATGGTAACTCTACACTTAAATAAGTGTTTGCAAGCAATGTTATTGAAAAATGCTATTGTCATGCATAACCTCCTTCTCCACACAATGTATTTCTTTTATTCAGCATACAAGCATTCAGGAAAGTCACTGATAATAATACAATAATTAGAATAATGTTATGACTGATAATATTTTTCAAAAGAATTATAAGCAATCAGAGCATTCATTTACATGTGCACATTTTAAGGGGAGGACACTAGAACAAAACTTAGGAGAATAAGGATGAATATCTTCACCTTATAGCTTGGGGTGAGAAATGACAATTGAAAGTAGTCCAGCAAAGAAAAAAAAAAAACAGAAGTATGGAATTTATATTTCACAGCCAATAAACTTACTAGACATGGATGATCAGAATTGACCTCCATCTCTCAATCCTTCAGTCCTTAAACAAGGTCAAGGTCTGATGAATCACAGAGTAATTTAACAGGGAAGATACCTTTTCACTTTATGCTGTGATGATATTCATTTTATACTGATGAAAAAACGTTGTCAATGAGAAATGATTAAGTGAAAAAAACTATATTAACATGATATCCAAACATATATTTCCATTATGTTCAGTAATTATTGACACAAAAGCTTCCTTTCCACACAAATAAAACATA
>NW_012151396.1:1465360-1465927 GCF_000956105.1 Propithecus coquereli | reverse complement strand
TGAAAGTGAAATATAATTATTCAAATACTAAAAAAATTGGTTGTATTAATATCAATAAAAATACACTTGAGAATAAGGGTATTATGGAATAAAGCAAGTCATTTAATAATGACAGAAGTAGGAACTGAACAAAAAGGTAAACATTTCTAACATGGGATTCTCCTAATTATACAGTCTCAAAATATAAAAATCAAAATTTGAGGGAAATATCAAAGGTGAAAGACTGATCCCCAATCACAGTTGGAAATTTAAACACACATTTTTCAGTAAATGAGAGAGGAGTGAACAAGTAGGAAAAAGAAATCAGTATATGTGTAGAAGATTTGAATATTAATGAAGAAATGTACCAAGAACTGCAAAATATGCATTTATCTCAAGATTAAACATTGATAAAAATTGACAATATGCTATTCTAATAATCAAGTCTAAACAAATATTAGAAGATTGATATACAGTACATGTTCTCTGACTGGAGTAAAATTAAAATGTAAACTCAATGATAGAAAAATATCCAAATGTTTGGAAATTAAGCAACATATTTTTAATAAATGTGATATATTAAATATT
>NW_012151396.1:1464733-1465310 GCF_000956105.1 Propithecus coquereli | reverse complement strand
TAATAAAATGTTTTTAAAGAAGTGAAATAAAGTTAAGAAGGGAAACTGCCTTACTTTATTTATTTAGAGATAGGATCTTGCTCCATCACCCAGACTGAAGTACAGTGGCATGATCATAGCTCACTGCAGCCTCAAACTCCTGGGCTCAGGTCATCCTCCTGTCCCAGACTTCCAAGTAGCTGAGCGCATGATCAGGCCTTTAGCCCATTGGGTTGTTTGTATTCTTACTGTTGAATTTTAAGGTTCTTCGTATATTTTGGATAGCAGTTACTTATCTAATATGTCTTCTGCAAATATTTTCTCCCTGTTTGTGGATTGTTTCTCATTTTCTTGACATAGTTTTTCCCAGAGCAAAAGCTTTGAATTTCATCACTACCATACTGGCTTGTTTACTGTAGTCTATAGTGTGTCTTGACCTTGGACAGTGTTAATTCTCCAACTTCCCCTTCAATATCGTGTTGGTTATTCTGGGTGTTTTTCCTCTCCATATAAACTTTTAAATTAGTTTGTTGATATTCACAAAATAACTTGCTGCGATGTTAATTGGGATTGAATTGAATCTACACATCAAGTTGGG
>NW_012151396.1:1463000-1464683 GCF_000956105.1 Propithecus coquereli | reverse complement strand
TATCATAAGTATATAATACTTATTATACATATCACAAACCAAGGCAAAGCACTGGGCAGAGAGTGGTAAATAAAACAAACAACAAAGATATACTCTCTCTCCTCATGATGCTTACATCTGTTAGAAAATAAGGATGTTACACAAGAACATATACCTGTACACAAGTAGCAAGTTATATTTTGATAAGTGACGTGAATCAAAAGATCAGGGTGTTGTAAGATTAAGGGTAAAGTTCTATGTGATCAGGGAATACCTCTTCAAGGGAGTGACATTTAGGCTGTCATCTAAAGCAAGAGGAAGAATTCTAGGGAAGAATGATGAACACAATGTCATGGCCATAAAAAAACAGACTGTACTAAAGTATTGCTATGGGTAAAGCTTTACAGGTTCAGGAAATTAAAAAAAAAAAATCAATGCTACTGAAGCATAGAGCAGGAACAGAGAGTGCATAGAAAACCATTTAGAAGGCTTACATCATCCTAAATTTTATAGGTCAATGTAAGGAGCCCAAAGATTTATACTAAGTTTAAAAAGAAGCTGTTGAATAGTTTTCACTTGGAGAGTGACATAAATTGCGTTTCTAGAAGACAGCCATTTAATGTAGAGTATGTCCTGGAAGTGGAGATATGAGTTAAAACCTATTGTAGGAATCCAAGGAAGAGATAACTTTAATCTAGGCCAGAGAAGTAGTACAAACATGGAGAGAAGGTTTGAACTTAGAAGGAGATTGAATAGAATTTTCAGTTTTATTAGGGAGTGGCAGAAATAGCTGTCAAGACCTTAATAGTTTCTGAACAAGACAAAGTAGCTGGTATCAGACTTATCCAACAGCTGTAAACAATAATAAAAGTGGTTCAAAAAGGTATCAAAACATGTTTGAATATATTGTGCCACGCTACGATCTTCAAGAGAAGGGACACGCATGAAGTAGGACTCACATTAACCCTGAATTTCTCATGAGGAGGAAGTTTTTAAATTGCTGCACAGAGAAATAAAGCCAGGTGGAGAGCACTGGTCTTAATGAGTGGAAGGAGAAAACTGAGGTCAGAGTCTGTGGCTGTGAAAGTGCTTAGAATTTGGATACCAAAATATCAGAGAGGAGGAAAGTGGCAAGAAGTGCTCCAAACATACCGATAAAATATGCGTGAAGGCTTAAGCTGATCACGTGCAGCACAAGATTCCAGGAGGTCAAGCAGAAAACAGGCGGAGCTGAGTTTGCAGAGGTCTCACACTACCGAGGAAATGTTGAAGTTCTTTCCCAGTCATAGTAGAGAGAACTCGGTACACACATTAGGCATCAGTTGAGACACCAGAAATACTATTGTCTACAAGTAAAAGCAGGCTGTATAGTAGTAAGAGCTCTTTTTCAGTATGTCGATAAATTAAAATAGACCTGTGTTAAAATGGCTTAAATACAAGCATCGACGGAGAAAGGGCTATCCTCTGTTAATTTAATGGTTTGATAGAACAGAATCCAGAGTTTCTGTATAACAGCATATACAATGTCCAGCACAAAATTAAAAATTATACATGCCAAAAAATAATGCATAAGTGACAGCTAATCAAACCTATGAATGCAAGCAGACTCAGAGAAAATCCAGATAATGGAGTTTTAGGCGAGAATTTAACGGTAGATATGATTTATATGTATGATTTATACATTGTTGAAAATATAGGAAAACA
>NW_012151396.1:1451254-1452750 GCF_000956105.1 Propithecus coquereli | reverse complement strand
CCAGTTGAAATTAAAGGACTAAAAATGTTACCTTGTGTTATGTCATTTTAATTAAATTACTGTTAATATACAGTAATCAACAGGTAATTAAACCCAAAAGATAAAGACAAGAAATTTAGAAATGTTGGTAAATGGAAATCCCAAGATGTCCAAGATGGTAGTAGATCTGTGTCTAAACAAAAATCATTCCCCATGAGATTTTCAGGAACAATTGCTCATTTAGAATTAATTTATTCAATAACAAAAGTAGTCTGAAGGTAAAAACATAAAGATGGGTACATGGAAAATTATGCAAGTGAATAAAAATAGGCAATGATTAAGTTCAAAAACTAAAAAAAAAAAAAATTAAAAATGGTGCAAGACAGAACATTTAATCATAATACACCACAAGGCTCTGCAGTAAACAATCCTAACATTGAAAATGTAACTCTATTTAACTAAAAATTGAGTATAAACTATATTGGCATGATGACATAGGAGAAGAGTGGCAGAGGTTGTGATGTAAGAGCTAAATCTTCATCAGTTGTAATGAGTTCTCAAGAGATAATATGACATGGAGAGTAGGAAAAGCGTATAATACAGAAATTGAGGCTATAACAGCAGGAAAAGCATCTGACATATTTAAGAGCAGCTGTCTCTGAGGCATGAGCCTTTGAGTAAAATGAAATTTTATGAGGTCAAACACGTCAGAGTTTATAGCTTCTGAGATCTGTGTTTGTGTAAAAAGGACTTTTCTAAAATGGTGACCAAAAAAATCTCATTTTCTTATAATACTTCCACAGTTTACTTTTGTTTTCAATGTTATCTCTTTAATCTACGTGCGGTTTAATTTTGTATGATTTTTAAAAATTTTTATCTGATTGTATCTAATTTCACAGATTTACTTATTTTTAATGTTACTAATTTAAATAAACTTAGAGGGCTCACAAACTCATGACCTCTGCTCAAAATCTTAATTCCATTATGTTGTAATAAGGAAAACAAATAAAACTTAGTGTTTAATATTTTAGACACCATTTTATTAGTGTCTTAAATATCACAAATGTCATTGTCACTCATCCCCAAATAGAATTTAGACAAATAAATACATACATTTTATACTGTATTTTGTACTTTTTGTGATTTTCATAAACTTTGAATTTTAAAAACATAAAGGAACTTTCATGTGACAGGAATTAGTAATCTTTTCTAAATCAAAGGCTTAATTATAGTCCTCAGTAAACTACTATACAAGTTCCTCGTGTGGATCAAGTATCAGGAGAATAATGTATAGAAACCGATGTCATTTATACTGTCTTTCTAGACTTCATCCAATATTTGAGATTGGGACATTTGGCAACATTGGCAAACCATGGCAATGCTACAGTTACTGATATCCACGCAGAAGAGGAGTACTAAAAGCAATCCTATCCTCAGTGAAGCTTGGCAACAGAAAATGCACATTGCTATTATGAAAGCATTTGTGCTTTTCAATTCTGAAATTCCTGTTTTTAAAT
>NW_012151396.1:1448286-1449843 GCF_000956105.1 Propithecus coquereli | reverse complement strand
ATTGTTTCTTACCTGTAACATGAAGATAGCAATTTCTACCTCATAATGCAGGTAGGATAAGGATAGTGTCAGTCACAAAGGCAAAAAATGAGATCCATTGTTAATATCATAGTGCTTCAGCAGTCTTTTCTTATGCCATTAGATTTTACTATGTGAGTTATTCTTTCTTATTTTTTCTCATAAATTACATTCTCTTCCTTTGGAATCATTTTTCATTTCCATTCCTCTTTTGACACAAAATAATTTAAAATTATAGATTTTCTGTTTCTCTGTTTCTTTATCCAGGTCATCAGTGTGGCTATTGAATAGCTCACTTAGAACAAATCTCTTCCTACCATTATTTGTTGCCATAGATTGGTGCCTCATCCCAATAATTATGGTTCAAGTGGAATTCAGTATTATTTTCTCCCAACAGAATGTATTCAACTATGAGATACATTCCTTTTGTGAATAGATCTTTACAAGTCCAAATAAGAATATTATTAGATTCAATATAGAAATTGTTTTCCTATTTAAACTTGCCAAGTCATTATTGTGAAAATAATTACACAGATCTGGTAGAGTTTGCTTTTGAAAAAAGTCTCTTTACCAGTTTCTTTGGTAAATACAGTGAATGTAAATGTATTGAGCACATCTTTAAAAATTACTCTCTTCTAACCAGTGGAACTGTCCTCAATGAGAGTAAGAATTTTCAAATTTCCCCGCATTAGTTATGTCTATAAATCAACAAAAAATTTAGCCTTCATTTGAAGATACAGAAACCAGATATTTGGAGGTGATTTCAGAAAATAGTACTAACTTTGCTACAATATATAATGAGGAGAAAAATATTATGGTTCTTTAGAAACAGATCATGTGAGCAAGATATACATGAATTAAAATCACAAACAACCATTCCCATGCCTTCCACTCCATTTGGTATGATATACCCAAAGTTACATCACTTTAAGGAAAGTTACACACCTACCAAGGCGAGAATGCTTTGGACATTATCACATTTCTCACACCAATCACAGAGTATATTTTTATTCCCGGAGATAGGGTACAGGCCAGGTTAGTCCAGGACACAGAAGGTCTTTGCATTTTAGATGAAAATATGCACAGTATATATGTTAGTTTTCACAAATTTTTAAAGTCTGTGTACCAGTTCCTCTCTGATATGGAGGCAATACAGTATTTTTAACAGTTTGATTTAAAATCGACTAATTCTTTCTTTCTTTCATATATTTTTATTAACCTCTGTAAGAGCTGCATAAGAGGATAGACATTACTGGAAACATAAGAATAAACAAAGGTGAACTTTTCTGTATTTATTGCTTCAATTTTTACATTAACCTGTGGCACTTTGCAATAAAAATATTAATTAAACTTTTCTAGTTGCAATATATTTTTCTTCATGCTGATCAATATAAAATACCCTTAAGTTTCTATAGTTCTATTTTGAAATGTGTATATTTGGAAGTTAGTTGATACAACAATTAAGTAATTAACACAAAGTGGTATTTTAAGAACAATATGGGAGGTTCTTTAATGTGGTTATGAGTATTAATTCTATCT
>NW_012151396.1:1444800-1447134 GCF_000956105.1 Propithecus coquereli | reverse complement strand
AGACATATGAGTGAAACCATCTTGGACATTCCAGCCCCAGCCGAGCTCTCAGATAATGCAGCCTACAGTCTCAAGAGTGATTCCAGCCAACAGCACAAGGAGCACACGAACCACCCTTTTGAAAACAGTAAACTCACAGAATAAGAAATCATTGTTGTTCCCAACCGTTATGTTTTGGGATAGTTTGTTACTCAGCAAGATATAACTGATACAACATTTTAGTTTCCAATATTTGGTATGAAAATCATTGAGGCAAATATCTGTCTTAATCCATTATCTGTACAAACCAAATGTTCACTAAGCAACCCCATCCTTAAATGAGGATAAATATTCTTCCAGTGTTTTCTTCTGTAACCCTGTCCACCTAACCTACCATTTCTCAATTTCCTCATCCAATTTATGAGGATAACGATAGTCTCCATCATGTATGTCTTATGAATATTAAATTAGTCAATATATCTGGAATAATGCTTTGCTCATAGTAGACCTGTAAGTGGTAGTTATCATCAAGAGCTGGTATTGAGATCAGAGAGGAGCTGCCTCATTTGCCTATCACAGTAGTTGAGCTCTAGAGTAGAAAAAGAACATGATGTAACATGAGAATATTAAAACCTACTCCTTTTTGGTTCTGGGATTGCGAGGCAAACAACTCTTTCAGGAAAGAGTCTCAATTTCCCTTTTATGTGCTTTGATATGGAGACTGGTTGTCTGCAAGAAATTGTTATAGAAGTTAAGTCAAGTGTTGAGGGATGGTGGATGGGAGACTTGTTTTCCACTTGTATTTGGGATCTGGAGAAGAAGATGCCTTGTAGGTTGCCCCACCTCCACTTGGGACACAGACACAGAAAAGCAGAGAAACATGGTCAGGTAGTGGGAGCTCTCTAACGTTTAGCTTCTCAAATCTGCACCCAGTGCTTATCTGGGGTTATGGCTGAGATGAGACCCTGTCGGGGGCCCATCCTGAAAGTGCCAGCTGGGTGAATCCCTCAGCCAGTGAGCTGATAGGGGATGTGATGAGATAGAGGAGATTATACCAGAAGGAGCTAAGATGGAGCCAGTTCAGCAACAGGAATGTCAAGCAAAGAGAAGGGAGTTCACATTTCAGCATCAGAACCCAGCAAGGGTACCAGTGACAAAATGGACTGTATTACTACACAGACCGGCAAACACTCACCAGTGCACACTTGAGGGCCAGTCTCGGGCCAGTGGCTGGCCTCTTTACCCCCAGTGCTGAGAGCCCCCCTTCCCCATGTTACAGAGAGAAACAGGGACAAAAGTGGGGGCTCAACAAACAACAAAGCCTTTTACAAAGAGAGATTAATTTATCAGACAAAGTAATCTTTATTCACTAATGAATTCGTAAAATTTCATTTTTCTTCCTAATCAGTGAAGGAAGAAAACCATTGACTGAGATAAATTTTGTAAATGAGCTTCATTTAGAAATGGCTATGTAACATTATATAATGTCTTTTTTAAGCAAATTTTTTTACGTTTAAATCAAAATTAAATACAAAGCAGTAAACTATAATCTATAAAAATGTTTTAAATAAATACTCATCTAAGTACAGTTTTATACTTTGCTTCATTCCTACCACACAAAGGGAAACCACAGCTTTATTTCAGCCTGATTTATATCTAGCCACTACTTCCCAATGCCGACGGGGCTCTTGCATGATTTTGCTGCAGAAATGTCTACCCAGATAAAAGTCAAAAGCCCTTCTAGTTTCTCAGAGATGCTTGTAGCTTTGCCTTAGCTCCAATGTCAGGTGATCTATTACTTTTTCTCAGGGTATTTGTATTAGTTAGAGTGCAGATCTTAGCTGTCTTTCAGTCTCTTTATAATACAAAACATTTTGTCTGACTCCTCTGCCCACTTCTGTTTTGTGTCAAGAATTACATAAGAATTATAAAGGAATTATTCAAGGAGTTTAGTAACCTCTCTAGAGTTATTTTTTTCACACAACCTGCCACTTCCACTACACAGAGAAAAAACACATATGCACCAGACTATCAATTACTTAACCAAACCATTACTTTTACTTAAATGCAATAGTTCTCTTATCCACCACTTAGCAACTTGCATGGTTTATACTTACTTTTCTTCTTGCAGATACAATAACTCTTTCAGCTTTTATGTGAAATGTATTCTGAAAACTCCCTTTGCCTTTCAAAAATTTTACACCTTTTAGAGTAAAAGTTGTTTTTAAATGATATTTGAATTGTCTTTACCATAACATGCAACTTGTATTAGGCAAAAAAATAGAATAGAAACTAAGTAGCCCATTGATTCAAGTATTGAGTATCTGTGAGTTTCTTTTATTAATATTCCTAGCT
>NW_012151396.1:1432134-1443700 GCF_000956105.1 Propithecus coquereli | reverse complement strand
TATTATAATATTTTCTAATTTCCTTATTATGTGGTTTTTGAAAAATACAACTTGCCATTATATTGCTTCTTCTTCCTTCATTTTTTCCTCCATTATTTTCTTCCTTCCTTCTTTTCATACCTAGTTAGAAAATGTTATATGCCAAATGATTGATACAGCTATAAATAAGTCAGATGAGGCCCTTGCTGCATTAGTTCTGACATTCAAATTGGTGGGAAGGTAGAGAAAATAAAACATAATTGAACAAGGTACTTTGTGATAAAGTGTAAGGAGAAAATACAGAGAATGACGAAACAGGGACTGATCGGCTGGCTTGGAAGCGCTAAATTAAGCAGGGTTGTTTAAGCTGAGACTCTAATGGCCACACTCTAGGCATGTAGCAACCTGGAGGGCCCAGGAAATGGGGATTCTGTTCTAAATTGAGTGGAAGGGGGTTAAGTATTAAACAAACCACTCTGCCTGCAAACTGAAGAATGGGCGATCAATAGTGGAAGCAGGAGACTAAATAGTAAACTTTTGTAGAAATACAGGAAAAGTTCATGGGAGTAGTAATCTAGAGTAAAAGAAATGGATATATAATATAGCAGGCAAATCTGTATGCAATAAGCATATGTCATACTAGCCATATGTCCTAGATATGTCAGGGTAACTGTAATAGGTATTAATAAAGAATTATAAGTAATGAAACATCAGAGTAAAAACCTCATAAAGAATTATGAAAACAGGACATCTGAGTAAGCTCAATGTAACTGATGCAAATTGAATATCTGCTGACTGCATACTAAAAGTAGGATGATATATAACAACAGCAGCTTTGTTCTGTACTAAGGGAGCTAAAATCCAGTTCAACTTTCTCATTGGCTACCCACATGCATCAGGGCATCTGTTTTGCTGAACAATAAAAACAGCTAATTCCATATTTATAAATTTTCGTGTTCCTTTGGGTCTTATTTCTTTTTCCCCCAACACTTCAGCCTGCTTTTCTATCTTTCCTAATGACAACAGGAAGGGCTGGGACTGTTTGGGCATTTCCTTTTTCTGTACCTTTTGCAGTCCAGCCTCCAGCTTCCTCTCTAGAGTCTCTCAAATCCCTCCTACCTCACCCAGGTTAAGAGAATAATAATAGATTCAGAGGAAACTGATACTATTTTCTTTTAATTTACTTTAACCTGTTAGGGGCAGATTTTCTTTAAAATGTTTAATAACATAGCAGCCAATTTTGAAAGACATATACGCTAATTAAAACCGACATTTTCTTGACCCAAGTAGTGAAACCAGAAAGTCATCCAGTCATGGCAGCCTCTCCGTCTGTGCATATACTGATATAAAAAGACCAATTTAGTTTTCCTGATATGTAATCATTCAAAGACTTGAACAGTTTTGCATCCGTGGTGTTGGTTGACAACAAAAGTGCACATAACATATCCTCATGCACATCCTGCACATCCTCCGGAAAAACATCTCTTACAAAAACAAGCATTGTTCCCTTGTTTCAACATCACCAATAGTCTCATCAACCTCTCTAACAATGGTGCCTCAGTATTTATCAATTTGTCTAGTTATGTTGCTGGCTGAAAGAGGAACATGTGCCACCTTTTGAACTGCAGCCTCTCCTGAAAGTTCACAGCAAATGTCCTCAGCGGCAGGCAAGATCAACTCTTCACCAATAGTAGAGGGCTTCTTAGCTTTAGAAATGCGGTTAGCCAGTAAGAATGACACTCTTGGTGCAGACACGTCTGATCAAGTGGTGGCCATCAATAATTGCTTCCGTTCTTTGTGTTCAAGTTTTTTCTTTTGAAAAACTCCAAAGGCTTGTCTTTTTAATGCAGGGTGCTTGGTCTCCATGTGGTGAAGCAGTTTTGAAAGTTTCATGGCTTCACTGGATAGCCGGTCGCCTAATATTATACGAAGTGAGCTTGGAAAATGTGAATCACCTGTTTCAATGAATGTAATTTAAATAGGACTTGGTATTTTCTTTTAAATGTAGCTTCATTTTGTTGACAGTCTTAGAGTCTTCTGCTGTCTCATCATTGGGTCTTTCTCCCTTTTCAAAGAAGCTCTTCAGCAACGTTTATTTTTTACTCATTTTTGCTAGGGTTAGCTTGGCGGCTTACCAAAGCTGGGACTAAGTGCGCAGTACAGGAAAGAGGCGCGGACTGAAGTGATAAATAAAATAATGGGTGGGCCACACGCAGACTAAAATAATGTTGGATTCTGACTTAAAGCCTGCCACCAGATGCAGCTTGTCACTTGTCACTCACTGATAGGGTCTTGATATGAGTCTGCAAGCAATTGATTTATTATGGTCTCCATGCAGTCAAACCTCTCTGCTAACGATAATCTGTGTTTGCAGCTGCTCCCCAGCACTAGCATCACTGCCTCAGCTCCACCTCAGATCACCAGGCATTAGAGTCTCATAGGAATATGCAGCCTAGATCCCTTGCATGTGCAGTTTACAGTAGGGTTCGAGCTCCTATGAGAATCTGATGCTGTTGCTGATCTGACAGGAGGCAGAGTGATGCGGTGATGTAAGCAATGGGGAGTGGCTAAAACTGCAGACGAAGCTTTGCTTGCTGGGATGCTGCTCACCTCCTGCTTTGCGACCCGGTTCCTAACAGGCCACAGACAGGTACTGGTCCAGCCAGGGGCTTAGGGACCACACATTTAGATAATTTAACAAAACCCACGTATGTAACTGATAACAGTACAGTCATCTAATTAAAATAGCAACAAATATAAAACTGCAACATGTTATCTAATGCTACCAAGAGTGATAGAAATAATCAGAGATGCAGAAAACTTACAATAAACCAAAGATGTTCATTTTAGTATGCAACCTATGATAGCACAATAACAGAAACAATGCACACATGTTCCAAATTGGTGAAATAATTAAAATAAATACTAGTATATCTATGTGTTAAAATACTATGCAGTAAAGAAAACAATTTAAAAAATGTAGTTTACTATATAATGTTAAGAAAAGCAAGCTCTACAATTTCATGTAAGATAGGAGCTCGGTATTGTAAAATATATACAGGTAGTTCTCCTAAGGCATTTGCTTATCTATTTTCAATCAGATATTCTGGATCTAATAACTAGAGAATGAATTTTGCATGATAGAGGACACATACAGTTGCAACATGCCAAGCACGGGAAGCCCTCTGCTGGATAAAGCAACTAATGAGAGGAAGAGATCGGCCTTCATTTAATTAAAAAGTGTGATATTATTAATTGTTGAGTCACTTAATGATGTTTAAGATTTATGGATATACACTTATGAAATAGCTAAAAAAATAATTGCCTCCGTTTTCTATTGAAAGCAGTTTTATATAGCACTTTAATCCATATTTATTAGGAATACAAGGACCATGTTGTTGCAGAATGTGTGTATAGGTGTGTATGTATTAATAAATGTTTAGAGAGAGTATGCAAATCAGTGGGTAAACGCATGTATAGACACACATGTATAGGGATGGATATAAAATATGTGACTGCATAGACAAAGATGAAAGGCAATAGCGTAAAAAGTTAGAGTTAGTGAAGGTTATCTCTGACAGGCAGGATTATGGGTATTTTTTATTTTTATCTTTGCATTTGTTTTGCATAATTCATTTTAAATAAAGGTCATGCATTTTTTGGGATCAGGAAAAAAATCACAGCACTAAAATGATGAGGATAGTGGGAATATAAATTGGAGCAAATTTTTTAAGGCATTTTGAAATCAAAGTCATATCAAAAGTCCTAAAATATTCATGTTTTTATTCATCGTGTATTGAAATGCATGAAAAATAATATTGGTAGCACATAAAAGCTCTTTTTTCACAAATATATTCCATTATGATCATGAAAGTTCAAATTGATCTAAATGGTTACTGAGAGTATTATGTTTAATTATAGTCTGCAGACATTAAAATGGAACATTGCACGGACTTTAAAATGTTTATTTAGATTTCATAATGCCATTTTATGTTTTAAGTTGAGAAAAAAAGCCTCATAAAATTGTGAATAATTTATGACATTTCTTATTTCATAGTATATATAAAAAGAAAATAAAAAAAATACTGATGGAGGTGGCTGTATTATTATTGTTATTATTCATTTTGTTTAAATATTATGATATTTTCTAAATCTTTGCCAAGCTCTTATAAAAGTTAAAATAAAAAAATAAATAACATTTAAATTAATTTTGAGGATATTTTAAGAGCAAGGAAAGTGCCCAAGGTGTAATCCAGGTTTTTACAATCTCATCTGGTCCACCTCAAAGCCCTGGCTAAAAGGCAATTGTGACCATTTCGATGCACTTCACAAATCCATCAAGAATCCCCCGTGCCTACAAGATCAATCTCAGTACATAAATCCTCCTCTAATTTTCTCTCTCCTATCACTTCCTATCAGGGCAATCTCAGTTTTTGTTGTCTTCTGAATTTTCCATAGTTCTCTGCACACAGCAGTGTAGATTTGCTGTTGGTAGTGGTGGCATTTGTTCTTTTTTTCTCTTCCCCCACCCCATGCTTTTGCTCATGTTCTCTCTTCTTTTATTAACATTTTGATGAATTGCCTTAGGATCTTTTTAAAATGCAAATAACGAATCAGTGGGTCTCAGGGTGGGGCTCAAGATTTTTGCATTTCAGCAAGTTCCCAGGTAATACTGATGCTGCTAGTCCTGGAACACACTTGAGGTAGAAGTCAATACAATTGCCCCAGCCTAAGTGTGAGCCTTCTGATAGTGCTGCCACTACATATTTATATGTATAAGACACACACATATATACATATATAATATATACCATATGTTACATATGTATATGTTATATAATATATACATATTATATACTATGATTTTTATGTATATACACACATATACGTATATATAAACTTAATCTGTCTCCTGTTTGGGCATCAGATTCCATTCACTTTCACCTACTCAAGGACACACACAGTTTCATCAATATGCAGTGCTCTATCATATATCATCTGGTTTCTTCCTCTATTTGATTATTCCCTTCAAGGATTTGTACTGACTGTTCCTTCTGCCTGGAATCTTCCTGCAACAGAAATCTGAATGATTCACTTTAACATCTTTTATGTATTTACTCAAAGCTCAGGCCAGACACCATATTTAATACTGCTACCTGTCCTCAATGAATGAATTCTGAGATTTTCTTTCTAACAGTTATATGATTTATATATTAATGTCCTCTGTTTCTTTCCACTGGAATGTAAATTCCATGCAGCAGGGGTATTTGTTTTATTCATTTATGTATTTCAAGTGCCTGGAATAGTGTTTGCTTATTTAAGAAGAATAAAAGGATGCTGGATGGGCTAAAGCAACAGATGCCCTTCCACTGTTGTTAAAAGTCTTTGCCAAGCAAGTAGGCCATAATTTGAAAAATTTTATGTAAATAGTATCTTAAAGCTTTGCATATGCCAGATGAATCCAATTCAATATTTACTGTGAGTACAGAATAATTGCTTTGTTCCTATTGCTACTCTAGTAAGGCCCCAGGCAGTCTTCATGAAATCTGGGTAGATTCCCAAAAATTTATGACTCAGGAAAAATATACTCAAACTACATCTTAGAACCTGATCAAACAGACAATATAACAATGGCCCGTCTATAGTTTAAACCTTGGTGATACGGGGATAAAGATTTTAGCTAAAAAGGTATTACAGTTATTAGAACATATTAATTTCCATAATTAAAAAGAAAAGGAAAATATAATAAAACAAAGATAAGGCTAGAAAAAAATTCTGTTAGATACTGCAGACTATGGGGCATAAATCCCGTTTTTATTGGAGTTATAAATCTTTATCTAAATCTCAAAGGAAATATTTGATAATCTGTTTTGATACATAGTTCCATTAGCAATAGAGCAGGACCAATTTTTGTCATGGAACTTGAAGTGACAAGTTGAGCATCAGGGATTCTGGCAAGTGCTTTTAGACAATCTGCTCCCATTCTGCTCCAAGGCACCCACAGTGGGGTGTCTTTATAATCTGTCCAGCTTAGAATTTGATTAAGGTAATGAGGAATGATGGCAAAAATTCAGATAAGTCTCCTATTCACAAATTCCCTAAACCCAACTCATGTAACGCAGAGCCTGTGTAAGGAATGAGCAGGCATGGATATTTGCTAACTTCAAATAATTAATACAGAATAAGTTTTGTGCACATATTTATAATTGGAATTGAAATATTCTAAGCCACTTTTTCAAGGACTATATCATGATGAGCTCTTCACCTGGGGAAAAAAATCAGTAAAATCAATGGGGACACTTTACTAAAATGTCTTGGTGATCTCAGGTGGAAAGTGGTTGCCTTTTGGGAAATTCGCAAAGTATATTTTGCGTTACATGATTCTACATACTTTTCAATGTCACAATCAACTTCATATCCTCCACTATATTTTTACTGACTATATGGAAATTATTGGATGATTTCAATTTAGTGATTTCCAGAAATTCTTATGTCCTGTGTCTTGTAAACCCATGATGATTAACAAGAATTATTTATCTAGTTTAATTACTGACCTTCTTTTTTATATACATATACCACTAAATTTCACATGAATTTCAAGGTTTCATAGACCTGGCTACTAAATATCTACCAAGAACTTTCTATTTAAAATAGGTGGCATCATTGTCTAGTGGATCATTGTTAAAATGTTGAAGAAATCTCAAACAAGGTAGCATTGGATGAATGCATTGCTGAAATAATTTATTGACCTTTGAGGTTCATATATAACTTTTCTAATAAACTACACTAACAATGCAATTGTTGTACACATAGGGTTAATGAAACTAATATGATGATATCTCAGCTGAATCACTTGATCTCTGAATTAAATTCTTTAGAGCAAAAGGTATAATGTTTGCTTATAAGTGAATTGGTATAATTGAGTAATTCCACATGGATGACAAAGATTCAGATTTGAGAGATTTCCATCTTAAAGATATTGCACTTTTGGAAACAGTTTGGAGATATTTTTCTCTAATTGGCCCATTACAGTTATTGGGTTGATGAAAAACTGTATTTCCAATATTTCGAACCAATTTTTTCCCAAAAGGCTTTATTGTCATCAAACCTAGAATAACCTTGCAAGTGGCTGTGCTTTTGTGCCAGTTTTCTTTTCTATCTGAGAACACATGTGGGTAAGACTGTGCTAAAGCCCAACATTCTTAACAACAACAGAAAAGTAAGTATAAAAACAATCTTACAAAAGAAGAATAAAGTTAGAGAACTCACATTTGTTGATTTCAATACTTTCTATAAAAGCTATGGTAATCAAGACAATGTTTTACTGGCATAAGGATAGACATATAGATCAATGGAATAAAATTGTTCAAAGTCCAAAAAGAAACTCTTACATTTATGGTAATTGTTTTTTGGCGTGGGTGCCAAGACATTTCAATGAGGAAATCATAATCTTTTAGGCAAATAGCTCTAGAACCTAGATATCCACAAGCAAAAGAATGAAGTTGAACCCCCACCGTATACCATTCATTAAAGTTAACCCAAAATAGACCATAAACCTAACTGGAAGACCTAAAACTGTAAAACTCTTAGAAGAAAGCATAGTAGTACATATTCATGACATTGTTTTGGACAATATAGACAATGCCAAAAACACAAGCAACAAAAGAAAAAAAAGAAAAACTGGGCATAATCAGAAATTTAAAGAAAGTTTTATGCTTCAATGAACACTATCAAGAAAGTGAAAATACAATCCACAGAATGATAGTAATAAGAGAAAATATTTGCAGATCATGTCTCTGAGAAGGGACTTGTATCCAGAAGAGAGAAAAAACGTAACTCAATTATCAAAAGACAAAACAACCGAAGAATAAGCAAAGGATGTCAGTAGGTATTTTTCTAAAGAAAATATACAAATGGCCAATTAGCACATATAAATATGCGAACATCATTAATCATTAGGAAAATTCAAATCAAAATCATGAGAGATACCACTTCACACCAATGAGGATGGCAATTGTCAAAAAGATGGACTGTAACAAATGTTGCTAAGAATGTGGAGAAATCGGACCCCTCAACACTGCTTGTGAAAATGAAAAATGATGCAGCCACTTTGAAAAATAATTCAGCAGTTCCTGAAAAGTCAAACATTCATAGAGTTACCATATGATTCAGCAATTCCAAGGGAAATAAAAACGTAATCTACACAAAGTAATGCCAAAATGTGGAAACAACCCAAATGCCCATTAATTGATGAATAAAGAAACAAACAATGGTATATTCATACAATGGGATATCATTTGGCCATACAGAGACTGAAGACTTGATCCATGCTACATCATGGAAGAACTTTGAAAGCATTATGATAAGTAAATAATAGGTCACATATTCTATGATTTCATTTAAATAAAATGTCCAAAATAGGAAAATCCATAAAGGGAGAAAGTAGATGAGTTACTGCCAAGTACTGGGACAAGGGGAGAACAGGGAATGTGTGCTAATGTGTATGGCATTCCTTTTTTGAGATGGTGACAATTTTTTACCATTAGATTGCAGTGATTGTTACACAAATCTATGATGATAGTAAAAACTTTTGAATCAAATTGAACACTAAAATGGGTGAATTTTATGGTATATGAATTAGATCTTAATAAAGCTGTTAAAATAAATTTTAAAATAATGTGCCATGCATTTTCAGTTGCTATAACTTTTATTTATTAAGCCAAATCAAAATTAATTCTAGGGTATCTACAAAAAAATTAAGTTAATTGAATATATCTAGTGAAGTTCTTAATAATGTTGTCTTAAATAATTGTGTCACTTGAATCTATAACATGACATTGCTTTATCTCTCCATTGTGAACTTTTGAAATCTTTAAAAATTAATTTGATAAATGGGCATTGATGCCTTAATAAGCCTAATAAGTATTGGCATTACTTTAAATGTATTAACCTAGATACTCTTGTGTGATTATTGATATTTATATACAAAGCATTCTATTAAGCAATTTATTCCAGCTCAGAGTTATTTTTCTTTTCTTTTTTCTCTCTTTTCTTTGAAATAAATTAAGCCAGCTTCATGGCCAGTGAGAGTGAAGCACTTGGCATCCCGAAATGCTGGTGCTTCTTAATTTGTGCCTTGAGGGACTAATATTGAGCATTTTTCCCGGGTACCATAGCAACTGCGGAATCAAAGCCATGATATCATGCGGCAAATTTGCAGCTGAGAGAACACTTCAGCATCCCATTAGATCACTCGGGGTGGCAATATTATAAGGGTTTATAGAGCATCATCTTGATAAGGGACATTTATCCAATTTATCCAAATTAAACACAACTATAGAGAATCTCTTTCTAAAGAGTAGAATATTCTCATCTGTATGTAAAACAACAAAATGTTAAGGGCATTTAATTTGCAACCAATGTCTCACAAGGGTTTTGATATGGAATGTTATTAAAATTGACTTCAAGTTGCATCAACCTAAGTAATATGCTAATTATTTGTGTAGAGAATAACAATATTTTGTCCAACACCAAAAAAAGACAAAACATTGTCAAATAATATTAGCATTAATTTACATGACAAAAGCACTTGTATTTGATAGTCACATGATATACGTATTTCCCACTTTCCCCTCTAAGGATATGAATAGTAGAGAGCACTAATAAATCACCTAAGGGGACTAACATTCCTTCCTTCACCATTTTATCTTTGCTCGATTAACACACAACAGATGTCTGCTTTCAGAAGGAAGCTTTTTCAGAGCACTGGGCTATGTGCCTCTTTGCCTTTGGACATTGGGATGAAATCCAGCATCATGAAACTCAATGAAAGAAATGAAATTGCCATTTTTGTCCCAAGTTTCAATCTGTTATCACACATTATGAACCACCAGGTTTAATCTCCAATAATGTTGGATCTAGGTATAAAAATCTAGTTATTCCTCCTTGTTATTTTAACCAAAAGAAAAGAATATTGTAAAAATATCAGTTATAAAAATGCAAATATTAAATGTGACTAAAATTATAAAACGTTATTAAAGGAATTTAAACTTTAAGAACAAGAGAATTCAGGGTAAACCTACTTGATTTTACTTATTATAACATGAGTTGGTAACTCTTTCTCATGGCTCTATACTCTAGGAATTTAGCCCAGTTATTAAGAAACCACCTGCCCCACCATAGGCTGTCTGCACAGGTGACAGTCTACTAGTGAGTCAGAGAAATCTGCTTCTACAAAGGGTAGTGAAACTTCCGTAAAACACTAAAAATAGAAATTTTATTAAGAGCCATGTGATCTTCATCCAAAAACACAAAAACAAAGGAAGAAAAATTAGTACCAATGGAATCTATTATTAAAATAAAAAAATAGATATCCTAAATTAGAAAGAGAAATGATGTAGCAAAATAAATTCATGAGAAAAGTAGAAAAAAAATAAAAGATCTCCAGCAAGCTTCTTTATAAATAAACAGACTACAAGAAATAATACAGTAAGATATACAATTATGTGAAGAAGAAATAAGCAACAGTTTTATGACTGTTTTATAAATCAAAGGACTAATATTTAATTTCCCACAAAGGAAATGGAGGACATTATAATCTAATTTCGATTTTTTTAAATTTAGAGGAGAACTCATAAGTCTCTAAAAAGGACTTAAATGATCAGAAATTTAATATTGATAACAGGAAGAAATGTCTTCTTCTACAATACAAACACCTTTTCAAATTATAATTTTTAAAATGAAAAAAGCACAGACATGGAAAATTATTTTATCCTGCAGCCTCTCCTCATTAGTGCTGACAAGACAAAGACAGACAACTGATATTTAAATCACATTCCTTAAAAGAGAATTCCAATTCTGTATATACAGAAACTGATGAGAAAGTAGTAAGCATTCTTTCAGTAGAGTATATTTCAAAATATTTCTTTGCTTCCTTTTTCTTTGTAAGAAGACTCAGATCACTGCATACCAACCATCTGTAAACAATTTTACCTGAAATTTTTGTAACTATCAAATACAAAGTCAATATAGTGAAAAAGGCAAATAACATCTTAAAGTTATTATTAAAGTAGTTTTGCCCTACAGACTTTCAGAAGTATTCTCTGGGACCTCCAGAGTTGAGAACTACTGATTCGAAGGATGTTTTCCAAATGGAGTATATCTTATTGGATGAGCTCATAACATGATTGGTTTATTTTGCATTTGGCCATAAGTTTCTTGTAGCAGAATAAAAAACATTCTCACATATCTACACATACCTCCTTGGATATAGTTTACATATAAATGGGGAAGCACGTCGTCGTCCAACCTGGTGAAGATTGGCTTCTTGTACTTGGAGTGCTATATAACAATATGTGCTTTAAAAGATACTAATCTTAAAATACTGTTGTCTCATTCATCTAAGACTGCTTGTAAATACTTTTGGAGATTTCTTCCACTGATAGTGCACAAGTTCTGACACATTTAGCCTCCTGGTAAAGAACTCTGGATAAATGAATAAATGAAAGCAATCATGCATGTCTATAAATGCATATATAAATTAATGAAGTGGGAAATGAACTAGAAAAATTCCTGACTACTATTGGGG
>NW_012151396.1:1425505-1430493 GCF_000956105.1 Propithecus coquereli | reverse complement strand
TCTATCTATATATCTGTGTCTAATCTACACCTGTCTATCTATGTCTATATATCTTTTGGCAAAAGTGAAGGGGCTGACCACAATAGGAACTCAGATATTTCATCCATAGATCAGTAATGTAGGCAAAATATAACGGTTCCAACCAATGTAGGCAGTTTAATAGATATGATGGTGGGAATATGTGATGAATATTCTGTATTCTCTATTCCTGTTTGTTTTTACTTCACAGTAAAATCAGAGGAAAGATTATTCAGCTGAGAGTTTGGAAGAATGAGGCAGGATTACAGGCTTAAGGGGAGAGAAGAAATGAAATAGTCATTTAGAAGAGTTAATGCTGGAGGACTAAGAAGGCACGTGAGATGAGTGGTCATGAATTTAAGCCAGTCCTGTCAACATGGTGCTGGTTTTTCTATTGCCACATGCAGCCACAGCTATCGCCAAGGATTGCATTTAACCAGAGCTGGAGTTTTACAAATGAGTATCTGCAGAGATATATATAGGGGCAGGAAATGGAGGTATATGCAATGGAGTGATTATAATGTTGAACTATCACATTTATAATGCATAAGGAGTGAAATTAGATATGGGAGTGGATAAATGACAGTAAAAAGGTGGTAGCATTAACAGAGCATATGCCCCAGTGGGTTGAAGTCTTGCTATATAAAGGGAGTTAGCTTATCTTATTAAAAATAAGAGATTATGTTTGGAGAGTGGGGTGCTTAATTTGAGAACTTGGAGAAAATAGAGTAATTCATAAAGACAGTATCTATCATATGACCTTGGGACTGGGTTGCTAAGGTGAAATGGAGGACAGACAATTGGCAGAGAAGAATTTGAGGAACAGAGTAAAGAGTACTGAAAGTTGTCTTTTTGGATATTGGGATCACCAAGTACTCAGGGGTTGTTGAGGAGAATGGCAGTAAACCAGGTGCTAAAATCTCAAGGAGTGATGGAAATTGACCAGAGCTGTGCACATGATAGTGGGGTGGGGGGGTTTGGGGGAGTAGTGAATGCCATATATGTAAGATGTAAGTATGAATGTGTGCGTATCTTTTATATTATACACACACACACACACACACACACACACACACACACACATATGGGGAGGGAGAGATTGAGACAGAGAGAGAAAGAGAAGAAAAAAGGTCTGGAGGTGGTAATGAGCAGATGTAAGGAGGCCCAGGGCACAGGGCCATTGGGAAGATGGTCATTACAGGAGAGTTGGTATCCAGTCCTATCACTGTACTACCAAAAACACTTCTATGATTTACTATTTCTTCCAAATAAGGTTTAAATCCCCTAACATGGCTTTCGGGGCTTTGCGCTTCTGTCTTAAGTTCCTTTTTCAAATTCTCTCCTTCCTAACCCCCACAATCAGCCACATTTCAACTGTGCCAAATCTCATCCCCTTCTTGAAACTTACCAACTTCTCATTCATCTTTTAGCCTTCACAGATGCTCTTTCTTCTTCACTTCCTTTATTTTCCCTTGTCCTGGCTAAAAGTTAACTCGTATTTACCTTTAAATTCTCAGTTTCTTCCTCAATTTCTTATGTTTCTTCCAAGAAGCTGACTAGACTAAACTAGTTGTCCCTAGTTTGCCCCCACATGGTACTAAACCAACTTCAGAATATTTGCTTTTGTGATTGTTTTCTCAAATGGATCCTAAGGTCTGTGAAACCAGAGACCATGCATTCATTCAACACATATTTGAGAGTTTGCTAAGTGGAAGCTGCTGTTCTTGGCATTTTTGTATTATCATTATATCACCACTGCCTAATTAAGGACCTGGGCACAGTAACAGATCAGGACACTATATTCCTTCACTCAGAGTTTCACATGGAGAATGAATGACTACAATTCACTCATTATTATTTTACATAGCGGTCACTTGTTAAATAGTCACTCATAGCAACATTACAAGTATGCATTGCTCAAGGAAAAAGCAGTTCTGTATTTCTGACTATGAAATAGTTTTACTGTGAAGTAATTTTAGTTTGCCTAAAACTTTAAAAAGAAAGATTGTCTTCTCCATCACCATGTCAATAGTCTAAAATTTCACTGATGTCATAATGCATAAAACTGAACATTAAACAAGATTTTAAACTGCCAGAGCTATAAAAAGAAAATGTTAATACACCAAATGATTTGCACCTGGACATAGCATACAAGTCCATCAAAATGAATCTTGCCTTTGCATATGGAAAATTCCATTTCTACAAGGACACATGTTGACATGATACAAATTGGGTGAGTGAAAAACGAAACATATGTACTGATCTTATGCCAATCAAAAAAATTGGAAAATGTGTTTTAGATTGTTTTATGGCTTATTAGAAAAATCATTTTAATAAAGTCAATAAGCCGAGTTTCCATGGGATCATGAATATGAAAATCACCCCCTGAGGTCATCGAAACCATCACCTTGCCTCAAGTAATGGGTCCAACAGTCCACCTCTAATGAAGGTACACTGTTCTTAAAGATCTTATGAGCCCTGTTTAACGTCTGTGAGGGGACATTACAAAATAGGCATCTGTGCAAAACGTGATTTTTAAATGTAGGACAGAATGGGTTTCTATTATATTAGCTCTGAATAACAGTCTTGAATAATAGTGTTAGAAGTGAAAATTGATCCTCATTTAATCCTACTCTCTCAATTCATGATGAGGAAGCTGAGGAACAGAAAGACTGAGTCATTTTTCCAACATTACCCAGCAAGCTGGGTGGGATTCTCTCAGGCCACTTTTCCACACCTTCCCTCCTACGCTGTGTGCACTGTACATTTTTGCGTGTTATCTATTTCTATAAATGTATTCTCCTTTCCTGGAATGTAAGTTCTTGGAAAAATTGGGACTGTGGATATATTTTACTTGCTGAACACAGAGGGGACAAAATAAAAGATAAAAACACAGCAGAAAAAATAAGCATGACATAATTGTTTGGGATCCACAGTGTCACCTCAGAGACCTTAACTGAGTCTCAGGCTCTGCCTTATTCTTCTCTCGCCTGCAGAACTATAATATTACATCTCCCACTCCGTTCCCTCGGGCTTTTCCTGACTTTAGTGAGGATGATTTTAAAGGGCCCGTGCTCAGCATTCTGGGACTCTTGCTGATCATCTAACTTACTTTATGTGGAGCCTCTGAATGCAGAATTCTGCTTCATTCTAAGATCAAGACAACATCCTGCCTCCCAGCTTTGAGATGAGATTCCTCTTTTGATATACTGTTGAGTGTTCCAGTTCCTTCTCACCTGAGACCCTGATGGAATCATAACAGTTCTCTCCCTCAGAAGGATTTCTGCCTTAGGACACATTTAGATGACTGGTAGAGGGTTTTATAATGACAACAACGATGGTGCACACACTCCAAGGACGACCTGCTCCAGGATTATCCAGAATCAGGCTCAGAACACGCGTTTTGGAGCTCTCTCCTGTACACTGTTTACCAAAATGGTTTTGATTCAGATTTGAAATACTGGCTCTGGTTTACCTCTATCCTAGAAGGTAGAACTAGTTCTGGATCTCAACTCTTACTCATGTCTGTCATTCTATTGTTTATAGAGTTATGTCCAGGTGTATTCTGAAATAAGATTATCACATCTGGAGCATACAAGTCTGGCATTCAATGCGCTAATGTAACTACTAAAAAGTGGTTTCTTCCAGTCAAATGTGCTATTACCAAATAGTGACAGAAGTATATTTTCCCCTTTTCTGAGCTATTCAGGTTCTTGAAACTAAGAACAATGAGAAGTTCAATTGCATTATTATATGTAACTCTCAACAAAAATAAAATATGGTCTGCTTGTTAAAAGCAATAAAATGTGTACATTTAATAAGAACTTGGGTTTTCTATCTCTAGGAGATGACTATAGAAGCAAATAGCTTACACACATGTGTAGTAGCGTACCTGCTCTCAATACTGCCAAATCTTAACAGCACTGAACACTCATATCCATAGCAATTTTCTTTCTCAGTCTTAATATAGATGCCAAAGTCTCCCATGGCAATTTTCCTCTGAGCTTAGTCAGAGTTTACTTCCTAATCGGACTCCATTTTTCTTAATCTTACCTAATATACCATACATGGTGTTGAAATTTTGGAAGCTAGATTGAGTTTATATTTTCCACCCACCTTTTCTAACATTTTCTATCTCTTTTCTACAAGCACAGTTGTTAGGATCCTTTGGCATTGTGATTGTCCTCTACCGGAGAGGAAAGCACTCGATGGTGTACGACCACCAGATTTTATCTCTCCCACTTTCCCAGTGGCTGCCTCCTCCTCTCAGTCTTCAGAGACAATGTTGCAACAAATACCCTGTACCTGTCCCCTCATGGATCCGTGTGAAAATTTCCCTGCAATGTGGGATCAGGAACAGGGTTAAGATAAATCAAAATATATACACACAAGACAGAGGACATATTGTGCAAAACCAAATTCGTACAAAAAGATACACAAAAACCAAGTTTAAATGGCTGCACATGGAGGGAGGAGAATGGGAGTGGGGTATGAGGATAAAAGGGAATACATAAATTAAGAGAATATATTTGCATGGGATAATGAATATGCCAAGAAATAACTCAATAGTGTGCCAATATTAATTCAGCCCTGAAAAGAGAAAAAGAAAAGAAAGAAAGAAAAATAATTGCTTTTTGCTGAGTTGTTGTCTTTTTTTTCTAATGTAATGAGGTCTTTGTCATTTCCATCATTTCTTGTACCCATTCATAAATGAATGGACAATAATATGTCTGAGTGAGAAGAGGGAACAGAGTAATAGATGTTGTTCAAAAGAATACACACACACACACACACACCCATATATATTTGTGTGTGTGTGTGTGTGTGTGTGTGTATAAAGGTTAAAGGATGGTAGACTTTAAATGCTGCCTAGAGTTACAAGTGGAGGAAAAGCAACAGAAGATCATGGTCTAAATCTTTCCATATAACCTGCCCTTAAAACATCTTGATTTTACTCAAACTCATCTCAG
>NW_012151396.1:1422839-1424755 GCF_000956105.1 Propithecus coquereli | reverse complement strand
GGCGGGGGGGAACCAAGTGCAACACACGTAACCTAAACATCTGTACCCCATAATATGCTGAAATAAAAAAAAAATTAATAAAAAAAAAACCTTGTATATTTACGGTTGGATATCTCTCATTATATTAAAAACCTCTTCTTGGGAATAAATCACATATATTCTAACATCTAACATAGAGGTTAGGAAGTAACGAGTATTAAACAAACTGGGTTGGTTTTTACACTTCAATAACCGAGTCTATTGTGATCTCATTAGAAACTATGTCTGTGTCCCCATGTGAACCTGCAGATGGCCTCTTTCTTTATTATTTCTTTTTAAACTTACCTGAAACACTTACCGCATATTTTTCATAGATAAATGTGAATTTCAGTCTATCACAATTCTCACAATCTTAAAATCAGCAGGGTGTAAATTAATGAGATTTTACCTAAATAGATTTAGGGCTATAAGAGAATGTCTGTGTCCTTCCAAATAAAGACTTCTTTAACAAAAGGATATTAATTTAGATAATTAATGTTCTGTCGGTTTAAACAAAGTGTCTCTCACATTCATCATTGCTGATGATATCAGAATTTTGAAAAGCTTCACCTTTTTGACACCAAGAGGCATTAAAATTTGAAGCCAGAATTAGCTAAGCTGTAATAATAAGGTGATAATTGCTAAGTGTAGAGCCATACCAACAATACATTTAGCAAAATGCTAACGCTTTGAGTGTGAACCGAAGGGGCTCAATATTATCTTGTATCTTAGACTATCTGTTTGGTTTTTTTTTTCATCTTTTGAATTTCTCTCAAAACTAGAAGACTTATTACATTAATTAATTTTGCATATTACAGTGTTAACAAGTACAGACCGCAATAACTGGTGGTTCTGACATTTGGCTATATGTTAGAATTGTTTGGGAAGCTTTTTAAAGGCATCCATACACGAGCCCTACCTGTAACAATTGAAGTGGATTTTCTGGAGGTAGGACTTGAGTATTAGTATTTTTTGAATCTTTCAAGTGGTACTGTTGTACAGCCAGGTTTGAAAAGCATTATATTAGACTTTAATCTTTATACCAGGAATATGTTTTATTTATCTCTATTCTTGCACCAGAACTGTGTGGAGCACCTACATCAATAAATCTTAGTTCAATGAAGAGAATGATGAATTTCTTAAAACAAGAATATCATCTTAAAGTTAGGTGATTTTGCTTCCCCTTACTTACCATAGGACTTTTATTTTTTTAATTACTACACAATAACTCTCATCCAGTGCAGCTTTGTTTGTGAATTATGAGCATATGGCAGGTAGGAACTAGTTTACCCCTAATTTATACCTCTTTTAACACAAAATAGTTCACTGAATATTTTGAACATCCTCTTATTTATAGAGGCTTAATGTTTAGACAGACGGCAAATCAACAGTAAATATGAAATTTACACTAAGAGAAAAGATTTCATCACACAAATCAATGAACGTGATATGCCAAATTACCAGAATAAAAGGTAAAAAATAAATGATTATTTCAACACATTCAGGAAAAAAATCCTTTGGCAAAGTTCAAATACATTCACAACAATAACCCTAAACAAAATCAGTGTACAAGAAACTTACCCCAGGACAATAAAGGCCATTTATGAAAAGCTCAAAACTACCATCATAATCAACGGGGAAAAACTGAAAACTTTTCTTCTAATATCTTCTACAAGACAAGGATGCCTACTCTCGCCATTTCTATTCCAAATAGGACTGGAAGTTTTAGCCAGAGCAATTAGACAAGGGAAAGAAGTAAAAGACATCTAAATAGGAAAAGAAGAAGTAAATTTACCTGTTTTTATATGTCATATCCAATATGTAGACAACTGTAAGACTCCACCAAAACCTTTTTAGAAATAATAAATGAATTTGCTGAAGTTACAGGATACAAAATC
>NW_012151396.1:1420356-1420659 GCF_000956105.1 Propithecus coquereli | reverse complement strand
TATATTAAAAGGCATATTTATTCATATTCTTTTTCCAATGGGGAAAAATGGTATATATATAAGTCATGTTAAAGTTATATTAGAAAAAAAATCCAAAAAATCCTCAGTAAAAGAAGATTGGTTGGTTTAATAAATTTATATCCAAGGAAATAAATATTACATTTCTTAAAATACCAACTATCGATAAAACAAAGCAACCTGAAAACTGGTACAGTAATCAATTAAGCAGAGTATAATATTATTTGCAACAATGACTACAATTGTGTGTAAAATTGTGTAGGCATTTGAAGCCCATGCACTAAA
>NW_012151396.1:1415527-1417926 GCF_000956105.1 Propithecus coquereli | reverse complement strand
GCACAGGTCGATATTCATTTATGCTATTCTTTTAGAGGCATTCCTGTCTCTGAGCTACTTATGGTTATCTTGAATTGTGGGATGTTCCGGTAGAGGCACAATCTTATTCTCTTCTCCCTACACTGCTTTCTTCAGCTTAAAAAATTTGGGTGAGGCAAAGACATAAAGTGTAACTACAATGTTTGTACCCTCACAAAACCCTGGAATAATAAATAAAAAAAAAAGACATGAAAAACACTTAAATAAAGCTATAAACCACTTAAAAAATTTATAAGAAACTACCTTAATAGATTCAGAACTTTATAACAAGCTTGATGGACATATCATCGATTTAGTCCTTGCCACAAAACTCAAGTTTAATTGACATTTATCATTCAAAGGCAACCTCAGGTTTATATTTTATCATTTGGAAAGGAAAATCAGATACGTCTTACAACCTGTAAGTTACAGAACTACTTAAATTTCTGTATTACCTTATACACCTCTTTGAAAAATTTACAATTCTTTTATTAGTTCGCCTTTCTTTTTGGCATTTTTCAAATGTAACAATAACAAACAAAAAAAATAGTTCTTACCATTTCACCTAAAAACCACAAGCTCATTTTGTGCATTATCTGCCTTCCAAGGTATTACAGGAAACTAATGTACAAGATGTTTCACCACTTGATGAAATGGGTTTCTATCTATCATTCTGGCCTCCAATACATTTTTTTACCACCTACTCCTGACATTGGAGATATATTTTAAGATGTGTTTCTCTTTTATTATTTTAATGACTAATCCAGTTAGCTTCAACTAAGTTTGTTGTTTTCTTTTCTTTCTTTCTTTCTTTCTTTTTTTTTTTTTTACAGTAACAAAACAACTCCCAAGTGTCAGTGTCTTACACTAATAATAGATATTGATTTTTACTTATTTGGGCTTCATTGTGGTTCAGCAAAGACTCTGCTCCATGTTTTCATCATTTCAGGATCCATGCTGAGAGAATTATGTATACTTTGGACATGCTGGCCTCAGGACATGAGACGTGGCAGAAAAGACACATGGGAAAAGAGACATGACAGAGCCCTGTGTTGGCTCTCAAAGCCTATGGTGGCAAATGGAATGCATATCTTCTCCTTATAAGGCATTGGTGAAGCAAACATCATATGGCCAAGCTCAACATTGATGACGTGGGAAGTGTAATCCTACCAGAGGAACAAATAATAGGGTCATCCTTATGACCACAGCTCATTTTTTAAATCACTCAATTAGATTGCTGAATCATATCTTTGGAGACTAATACTTCATTAGCCCACAAACCTTAGAAGATATCACCATTTCCTTGCCACTTTTAGTCCAAAGTGATTTCTTAAAGCCTATATTGACAGAGGTTTATTCACCACCTCCCCCCAACAAATATTGCCTGTTAAAACTATTTATAGGAATAATGGCTATGATAAAACACAAACCTAAGAAGATTCTCTCAGGCCTTTGAATATCATTACAAAGTACATATATCTTCATAAAAAGAGACATATTAAGGATAAAACTCCTGCCAACAAGATGGTATTAGTAAGAGCAGAGGAAGATGTATGAGCCTCATTGATGGAATGATTCTGTTTTCATGTGACATTATTAGAAAAGAAAATCTCATCTGCTTGATTAGAATAGTTTTGATTAAAAACGAAATCTCAAAATGTAAAATGTGTTCTGTTATTAAATTACTCCATGGAAAAATAATTCAGCTTTTTGTTTTGTTTTGTTTTAGATTTCCAACTGTTTGGCATTATATGGAAACAGTCTTTCAAACCAGGGAACTAAGGCTTTTTGCCTCAAATTTGTTCAACAGGAGCAGATGTAGTTACTGGAACACCATCTGAAATTATGCTGCCATGTGGTGATAGTCCCACAATCAGACTGACATTTGAGACTGTGTTTCTTTCAAAAATATTATCTTTGCTGTTTGTAACTGCCAGTGAAATCACGCCACCGATACAGATGTGCTATTAGGACATTACACTGAGATGTCTACCTTCCAGAAACATCTGAAATATTCCATAAACCTTTAGTGAGTTGACCTTACACAACCAAATGAGATACAGAAATTCTTTTGAACACCGGAGAGCACTGGGGAGAATACATACCATAATATAAAATCACAACATACATCATATTTCTCTGAGAAACATGCTTATCTCAAAACTTAAAACACCGAGCTTTAATGATCCTGTGCTCATATTTAAACACACGAATACACACAAACACATTCACACACAATGGACCACGCTGAAACACTGAAGCTATAAAGCTCTCATAAAAAATATACCACAAACATGCATGTTGTCTATGCAACCTTTTGTTTCTTTTCCTTATAATTCTTAATTGGTTTTGGCCATAAAAATGTAAAGGCTTTTATCCCA
>NW_012151396.1:1402687-1404337 GCF_000956105.1 Propithecus coquereli | reverse complement strand
TGCTGATGTGGATGTAGAGAGAAAGGAATGCTTATACAGTGTTGGTGGGACTTCAATTTAGTACAGCCTCTATGGAAGACAGTATGGAGATTCCTCAATGAACTAAAAGTAGATTTACCATTTGACTCAGAAATCCCATTACTGGGTATTTACCCAAAGGAAAAAAAAAGCCATTATACCAAAAGACATTTGCACTGGAATGTTTACTGCAGCACAATTAACAATTGCAAAGATGTGGAATCAACCCAAGTACCTATCAATACATGAGTGGATTAGTAAAATGTGGTATATGTATACCATGGAATGTTACTCAAACATAAGAAAAAACTGATGAATTAATATCTTTTTTAACAACCTGGATGGAACTGGAGACCATTCTCCTAAGTGAAGTATTGCAAAAATGGAAAAACAAAAACCACGTGTACTTACTATTAAATTGGAACTAACTGATCAGCACTCATGAGCACATATGGAAATAAAACTCAACGGAAAACAAGCAGATGGGAAGATGGAAGAGGGGATGGCTGAAATCACACCTAACAATGTATACTATCTTCGTGATGGGCACATTTATACTTTGACTCAAGCTGTAGAAAAGCAGTCTATGTTACCAAAACATTTGTACTCCCTGTAATATTCTGAAATAAAAAAATAAAAGCATTTTAGTGGTCTTAAATACCATCTTTGTGGGCTCATTTAACAAGCTATGTGTTAAATATAAATAAAGTGATTTAGCACTAGTTATAGAGTTGACATAATATCAACCCTTCATTCAGCAAGCACTCACTATGTGTCCACCATGTACCAATAACTGTGCTATGCATTTTATATACAAAAGTGAACAAGGCAGTTACAATCTCTAACCTCATAGAGAATCCAGTGGAATTAATAAAGACCGATCAAATACGAAAATTTGTTAACTGTGACAAGTACTAAAACATAATAAAATGAGTTGTTAAGGAATAATTAATGAGGGATGCAAAGTACACAGGAAAGATCAGGTGCTGGGGAGACACTGTCCTGTGTCCCCGAGGGAATGGAAGAAGGTAAAATTCTTTTGGGTGCAGGAAATGTTGCCTGAGGACAGCTCTCAGTTAATAGACCTTTCCCTTCGGCTGCAAAGAGCCTCCTCACCAAGTCTACACCTACTTCCTGGGGCAGCCTGTTCATTTTAGAAGCATAGAGGATTGTTCTTCTCACCCCAACTTGGGACAGGTCCAAAGGTCCACACCAGCTTTAGAGCCAGCCTGAGGATCCACTGCAGTCCTGCCACCACTGCTCCCCAGTCCTCCTTCTCCCCCGACCTAGGCTGCTTGGCTCATTCCCCCATAGGTGTGTACTCCCTAAAACACTTCCTGCGTGTTGACATCTCAGAATCTGCTCCCCAGGCACACACACTTCAACATCCAGTGTACCTGGCAGTCACTTTAGGGGATGTACCCTGCAAATTAAATATCATAGCAAAAAGTCCATGGATGTAGAACAGATGGTAAAAATTTTACTCAGAAAGTAATGTAAAAAAGGATATGGAATCATAATATTGTATTCTTTAAATATATATGCATATATATGTATGTGCATGTGTATATATATATATGCACGTGTATATATGTGTGTATATATTTGTGTGTGTGTGTATATATATATATA
>NW_012151396.1:1398956-1402637 GCF_000956105.1 Propithecus coquereli | reverse complement strand
TCAGAGTATTTTATGTCTGAAAATCACAGTGAATAGCACTTGTTAAAAATGCATAGTTAAATTTTCTTACAACTAGATAGACAATTGGAAATAGAATCTTTTTTCACATCTTAAACCAATAGGAATCCTAATAATAATGACTCAGAGATTAAAAAGTTTTTAAAAAGCCATAAAATATTGGAAAATATTGGAAGAAAAATTTGGACATATTGGGGTTTTTCTATCATTAAGTGGGGGAAGTTTTCCTAACTTTGATCCCAAATCCTGAGATCATAAAATGATCAATTCCATTACAATAAGTATACAATTTGTGCATATCAAATAAACAGTACGTCCTACACAGAAAAGGTTGTAACAGGAGACTAATCCTTTACTATATGAAGAGTTATATCAAGTCCATACAAACTAACTGGATATATGAAAGAACAGAGTTCATAGGAAAGAGAATATTGCCTAAACATTGAAAGCTATTCAACTTCACTCAAAATAAGGAAAAAACTATGACAATTTATACAAAATTATAGAAATGGAGAATGGGGTAATGGCAGCCAGGGAGTTAAGAATGAAGTAGGAGGGGATCCTGAAGATGTGGGGTGGATATAAAAAGGCAACATCAGGGACCCCTGTTGTAATGCAAATGCTCCCTCTTTCAACTGTATAGAAGCCAGTATCCTAGTCGTGCTATTGTGCAATAGTTTCCCAGGATGATGCCATTGGGGAAAACTGAGTAAAGGGTGCCCAGCTCTCTCTGCATTATCTCTTACACCTGCATATGAATCTACAATTATTCAAAATAAAATGCTTAAGAAAAACATATCAAGATATTATTCTCATGTTTTCAGACTGGCAGAGGCTAAGTGTGATAACATGATCTGTGGTAAAATGTAGAAAACCAGGGACTCATTCATGAAGAAATATTGGCAATACTCTTTAAAATTAAAAATGCATATATACTCTGACCCAGTGGTTCTTTTTCTAGGAATGTATTCTACGGATATACGCATAGTTGTATGCAATGTTGTGTGCATAAGTTTATGTACTGCAGTGTTATTTTTGCTGTTGTTAATGAATGTTTAAAAACTAAATATCCATTGTATGGGGCTGATTAAATTTAAAAACAAGTCATTAAATGTGATATTGCAGTCTTTTGTATACTGATATGGAGATATTTCCAAACTAATCTATTAAATAAGGTAAAATGCAAAACTATGTGAGGTATATGGTATTACAGGAAAAAGGGTGATATAAATTGACTTTTGATATGACACAATTGATAACTACAGGCTCCTGGCCTCTGTGACTCCCAGCACTCCGACTAGAACTCCTGAAGAGGTGGGATGAGGGTGTGGGCTGCAGGGCAGGCAGAGAAACCACTGGCCATCACTCTTAGGAAGCCTGGAAGAGGAAGAAGGTGCCCCCCCCACTCCCACCAAGCCTACCAGCCCTTGCCATGGGCATCCAAAGAATGTTTGCTTCCTGGTATCCACTGAAATCCTGAGCACCAAACGAAGTGGAAACTCTTGGCATAGATGTCCTGCAAATCCCACCCTCTCCCCTTCCATAGGAGTCAGAATCACAGCCATTGATATTTAAACCCGACTGATGCCAACAGGCAGCAGAGAACAGACAGATTTGCACTGGGCAGCTAGAGCCTGTGCACTCAAGCTGGCTGGCCAGTGGGCCATGGTCATTCCTCATTCCCAGGAACACTGCAGTTTATGACATCATCGCAGTGTTATACTGAATTATATCACAAATCACATTTAAAATGCAAACAGATTCCTCATTTCTTCTCTTCAGAACACAATTTTTAAATGTCAAATTATATACCTCATTCTTTTACAAAGAAACATGTACTAGGGAACACAATTCTATTATTCAGAATGACAATGGAACATTTAAAGAGAGATCTTTCTTGATCTGTCAAACATAAGTAAAAAATCCGCTGCAAAAATAACACAGAGTTTAATGGAAAAATTATAACTTTACAAAATGGTGGCTTTTTCTCAGGAATTATGCACCCAGTTTCAATTACTTAAATACTTTTGTGACTTAGCAAAATTATTTCTCAGTCAATGCTTTGCCATTAGGTTTGTAAAATTTACTTAAACTGATTTAAAAGGAGTTAAGTAAACAAAAACCTTGAGATGCACATATAAAAAAAGAAAAAAAGGAAAAGAAGGAAAGAAGGGAGGAAGGAAAAAGGAAAGTAAAGCACTGTTGTTTGGCAACACAAATTTTACCCTAACCATGGGTCACCCTTCTAAGCAGAGCCCTAGCATTCATACTGTAACGTTTGGCCATTTTCTCAGGGAAGGTCAACTTACTCTCAGGTCCAGGAGGTGAATATTACTCAGTTTACTCTCAGTGAGTGTCAGAGTTTCACCCAAGACAGCAGCAAGAGCAGCATTTGAGAACTTCATTCGAGACATACCCAATCTGAAACTCAGGGGCTGGAGGCTGGCAATCGTGGGTACAGCAAGCCCTCCAGATGTTTCTGATTCAGCGTAAAGATTGAGACCATTGTATAAGCCAATTCCAGTAAGCTTTGCTCCTACCAGTGACTATTGTAGAGAGGTAGATGTAACATAGCTGAACAATGAGACATGAGGGGAAGTCTCCTTGGGTGGGAAGAGATGTTCTAGAATTTTTGTCACTTAAAAATATGCAAAAAAGATACACGCCTAGAGTTACAACTGCAATCTGAGTCCATAGGGGAGTCCTGCTTACACCTGAGGTTGGCAGATCCTGGGCATTTCTTGTCGTGTGAGAAAATACGCCTAATTTTATCATAGCCAATTATATCCTAATTACGTTCATAGGGTACCTATTAATAAAGAAGAAAACTGGATTTCTCATTAAGGAGAAAATCATATTGTTTCATTAACACAAAGTTGTTTTTTTTTTTTTTTTTACAAAATCAGTTTAAAATAAAAGGGATTATGTTTGCCAAGTACCTACTACGTGATAAATTCTTCACATACCTTCTCTCTCTTAATCTACATGACAATTCTGTGGTGAAGGTAATATTTTCCCTATTCAGTCTCAGAGACACTATGCAAATTGCTTATCACCAACCTCATTGTAATTAATCCTGTACTTTCATTTCATCAAAACAATATCACATGGCTGGATTTAATCTTGTTACCAAGATTTATTTTCAAGATTTGATAAGTTCTTTGACATTTTGATTCACTAATTCACACCCTCTCTATTTTACTTTCAGGGGAAGAGATAAATTCTTCTTTAATTCTCAAACATATGGCCTTTGCCGTTATCCATTCATTTTTTATTAATCTTGTGATAAGAAAGTGATGGGAATCCTCCCCACACACTCACTTCTTTCTTTCCATACATGTTACAGTAAATGATGACGGTACACAGGATCACACACCATAATTCCGTGCATATGTTTGTTACTATTATCTGGAACCTCAATATCCCCTGTAACTTGCTTGTAGATGTGCAACTGGAAGGCATCCAAAATGGATGTTCATTTGAAGAGTTTAAGGTTTGCAATTGAAAAGGGAATTAGGTAGATAGTAAAGTTCTATATAGACCTCAGAGCAAGCATATTCTAATATATCTTAATGGTAGAAATATATAATGATGAGATATATTTGTATTTTATTTTGAAAGAGAAAAATTTGAACAGAAATTAAAATGTGTGTAAAAATATAT
>NW_012151396.1:1397074-1398906 GCF_000956105.1 Propithecus coquereli | reverse complement strand
GCCAACAAGATGGTATTAGTAAGAGCAGAGGAAGATGTATGAGCCTCATTGATGGAATGATTCTGTTTTCATGTGACATTATTAGAAAAGAAAATCTCATCTGCTTGATTAGAATAGTTTTGATTAAAAACGAAATCTCAAAATGTAAAATGTGTTCTGTTATTAAATTACTCCATGGAAAAATAATTCAGCTTTTTGTTTTGTTTTGTTTTAGATTTCCAACTGTTTGGCATTATATGGAAACAGTCTTTCAAACCAGGGAACTAAGGCTTTTTGCCTCAAATTTGTTCAACAGGAGCAGATGTAGTTACTGGAACACCATCTGAAATTATGCTGCCATGTGGTGATAGTCCCACAATCAGACTGACATTTGAGACTGTGTTTCTTTCAAAAATATTATCTTTGCTGTTTGTAACTGCCAGTGAAATCACGCCACCGATACAGATGTGCTATTAGGACATTACACTGAGATGTCTACCTTCCAGAAACATCTGAAATATTCCATAAACCTTTAGTGAGTTGACCTTACACAACCAAATGAGATACAGAAATTCTTTTGAACACCAGAGAGCACTGGGGAGAATACATACCATAATATAAAATCACAACATACATCATATTTCTCTGAGAAACATGCTTATCTCAAAACTTAAAACACCAAGCTTTAATGATCCTGTGCTCATATTTAAACACACGAATACACACAAACACATTCACACACAATGGACCACGCTGAAACACTGAAGCTATAAAGCTCTCATAAAAAATATACCACAAACATGCATGTTGTCTATGCAACCTTTTGTTTCTTTTCCTTATAATTCTTAATTGGTTTTGGCCATAAAAATGTAAAGGCTTTTATCCCACTTAATGCCATATGTTAATAAGGAAGAAAATGTCATATATGTGCTATAAAATGCTATTTTGAAGCTATGCAGCATGTGTTTCTGTATACAGTAGTACCTCATCTTCCTTTTGGTTGAGTCCCTGTTTTAGTTCTTCCACTCGTGATCTCAGTTTTTTTACTTCTGCCTCATCTTGAGCTGCTCGATTGTTTGCATGAGTCAGTTCTGCAATTGTTGCCTGGTATTGTCTTCTTAGTTTATAGTAGGCATGTTGAAGATTCAACAGTTCCTTTCAAAAGAAAACAGGGATTACATTATTTATAATCTACTTTGAAAGTCAGGGAATGGCAACTTCTTTTGACAAAGGAGAAAAGCATGTTAAGAAGAATTCAGATGTCATCCCTTTTATCTGGAACTCTACATTGCTGTAATCAAATATTATGATTAGCATATAACTATAAATGAGAGATATGTTTGTGCATGGCTAAAATGGCTAAAATACAACTCTTTATGTTGTTGAGTCAATGATCCATTCTCCACCTCATGCAAGAGTAGTTCATATGTATGCTTTCCAAAAGAAGAAATCACATATCTACAAATGAAGAATAAAATAATAAATGCAAAAAGAGTTGTTCATCTACTAAATCAGCATATGTATTAAAAGTTAGTACATTATATGCTTTCAATTATTTTTCCAGAGAACAAAGGTTTTATGCTGCTGCAATCATGTTGTCACCTGCTATCCTTTCAGAAACCACACGAATCTGGCTCAGAGACCTGGAGCAAGGGATCCATCATGTGATAAAGAAACAGATGAATCTGTCATAAAGTGATTGAACTGCAAATCAATCTTGTTACAACACCTTACACATATGAATTAACAGATTACAGTAATTGGTCTCAGATTATTAGTAATGTTTCTCACATTTAGTTAAAATTTGCAGTGCAAAATTAATAGTACTGTCATTATAGAAAACATTTTTATTA
>NW_012151396.1:1391146-1393334 GCF_000956105.1 Propithecus coquereli | reverse complement strand
ATATAGAAAAGAAACACATATAATGTGTTTGCATACACATATTTTTGAAATAGTAACAGCATTACTTTTTCAAATAGATTAACTCAGTTTCTACTGATATTTTCGATGGAATGCTGTAAAATTTGTATATTGCTTATGAAGTAATGAATTAAATTATGCTCTTATAAGGATATTGCTTTCTACTTAGAATTAATTGTGTATCTGATATATCCTGTACCGAGGCTTACATGATTTTGGTTGTAGCAAACTGACAAAACTAAAATACATTTTCTTATGACTTAAAATGATGTAATGAGAAGCTGGTAAATATAAATCAAATCACTTTATATGTATCTATTTGAAGGAAAAACAAAATGAAGGAATTTCCTGAATACAGGAAATTTAAAAGTATTATACGTGTTACTTCTATCCACTCAATTTTTTAAAGTGCATAGAAATCAGAAGTTTCTGTACCTGTAATTTCAAAGATACATAATAATAGTATACTGATTTGTAGATAACACAAAGTTCGCAATATAATGTATGGTTCAATTATATTCAAAAGAGAAAACAACTTGGAAAATTGGAAATAAGTTGCTCATAGTCTGTTGATAGCCTTGTTATACTCCAGCTGCACATAATAATGCTATCACCAAGGGCAGATTTTCTCTTCTCAAAAGTCGCCTTAGATACATTGGATTGTCATCACAATCAAATTCATCTACTTAAATACATTAAAGAACTCACAATCCCATTCAAATTAAGCATATTATAAAAATATCTTGTACATCTACCTACTTTTTAAGGATAAGTATCACTGTATCTAATTATTACCTCAGAAAATACAGAGATCAGAGGAACACATATCTTCACCAAGAATATATTCAATGTTATTCACAAATATATGTATGATTCAGGGTGACATGATAGCTTTAAAATAAAAGCATTTTACTTAAGGTCCCTTTGGCTATTCAGGCTCTTTTCTGGTTCCATATGAAGCATAGAATTATTTTTTCACGATCTGCGAAAAATGACATCAGCATTTTGATGCCGATTGCATTGAGTCTGTAAATCACTTTGGGTAGTATGGACGTTTATTTGAACAATATTGATTCTGTTGATCCATGAGCATGATATATTTTTCCATTTGTTTGCATCCTCTGCAATTTCCTTCCTCAGTAATTTGTATTCTCCTCGTAGAGATCCTTTACCTTATTGGTTAAATATATTCCCGGGTATTTTATTTTCTTTGTTGCTATTGTGAAAGGTATTGAGTCTTTGATTTGATTTTCAGCTTGACTGCTGTTGGTGTATAGGAATGCTACTGATTTGTGTACATTGATTTTGTAACCTAAGATTTTGCTGAATTCATTTATCTTTTCCAGTAGTCTCTTGGCAGAATCTTTGGGGTTTTCTAAATATAAGCCTGTATTGTCAGCAAAGAGCAATATTTCCCCATTTGGATACCCTTGATTTCCTTCTCTTGCCTGATTGCCCTGGCTAGGACTTTCAGCACTATGATGAATGAAAGTGGTGACAGTGGCACCCTTGTCTTATACCAGTTCTAACTGGCAATGCTTTCAACTTTTCCCCATTCAGTATGATGTTGGCTGTGGGTTTGTCATATATGGCTTTCATAATATTGAGATATATTCCATCTGTGCCTATGTTAAGAGTTCTTTTTTAAAAAAAATTTATTTTAGAATATTACGGGGGTACAAACATCTTGGTTACATAAGTTGCTTTTGTACCATTTGAGTCAAAGTTATAAGTGTGCCTATCACTCAGATAGTGTCATAAAAGGGTGATGAATTTTGTCAAATACTTTTCTGCATCTATTGAGATGATCACATGATCTTTGCTTTTGCTCTGTTTATGTGGAGAATCACATTTCTGGATTTACGTATGTTCAACCATCCTTGCAGGCCTAGAATGAAGCCCACGTGGCTGTGGTGCCTTAATTTTTGATATGCTGCTGAATTTGGTTTCCTAGATTTTTTATTTTTTGAGAATTTTTGCATCTATATTCATAAGGGATATTGGTCTATAGTTATTTGTTGTTGTTGTATATTTCCCTGGCTTTTGTATCAGGGAGTTGGTGAGGATTCCTTCCTTGTCTATATTATGAAATAATTTCTGCAGTATGGGTACCAATTCTTCTTTGTAGGTCTGATAAAATTCAGCTGTGAAACCATCTGGTCCAGGACTT
>NW_012151396.1:1387363-1388766 GCF_000956105.1 Propithecus coquereli | reverse complement strand
TGTGTATATATCATTTAATTGGTCACAACTTCTGACATTACTATTAAATTTTTAGAATTACCTATAAAGACATTTTAAAGTCTGTGACTATCTGCAATTACTTGAAATAATTATTACTTTTCAGTGTCCAAAATATAAAAATTTGTAAATATTTTTTTTCAGCAGAAGAATGAATTAGGATTTTTCAAATAAACAAAAAGAAAAAATGTATTACTTAAACTTTGTCCTTTGTGTATATATCATTTAATTGGTCACAACTTCTGAAATTACTATTAAATTATGAGATCATAACATTATTTACTCTTATATGTCAACAGCTATTTATTTTTGTCATGTTCTGGAGTTAATTTGATAGACATAAAACATTATCTTTGTGAAAAAAATATTTCGAGACAGATGTCTGGGGAAGTATATACTTTCTTACTCATATTTTTTGTGGACAGGCTTCCATTAGAAAGTGAAAGGTTGGAAGATAGCATTGAGATAAGATGCCTGTAGAGTTGACTTACTGGAGGGATAAGGATATCACAGGCATGTGAGAAAGCTCTTCGCTGGATTTTTTTGAAGCATTAAGTATCGAAGAAAAGGGGGAGGAGAGTCAGGTGACCAAGTTTGGAGCAGACTGTGTAAAGATCTTAAAATTCTGATATAAAACAATTAAATCTGATTTTTATCTTTAATGGTGCGAAGGAAGCATGGAAAGTCAAGGAAAACATGGATTAAGAGAGTGGGGTGTACATAATTTCTAAAAGAGAAAATAAGTTTCATCTCACTTGAAGAGGTAATGACAAATAGAGAAACTAGTGAAGAGAAATTACAATATGGTTGATTCGGTTAATATGTTTTTATCTGCATCTAACAGAAAAAAAAAAGGAAAAACAAGAAAATGTTTTATCTTACATAATAAATTCAAGGATGGAGTGACTTCGTGGTTGATTAATTTGGCAGTTCAATAACCCTGCCAAAGACTGGGTTCATATTTCTGTGTTGAGAACTTTGGCGTCTGCATTATTCTTTTACAAACATTGGGTGCTCCTCCTTGGAGTGTGATTATACCCCCTCTGCTGTTGAACTCAGGTATGGCTATATGACTTTTGACAATGAAATTCAGTAGATATTGGTCGCTTCCAGGCAGTTGAAGGGTATGGGGTCGCCATGCCCTCTTTTCTCTTCCTCTACTATTGTATCAAAACGAAGTTTTTGTACCCTTGGGTCCCTCCATCACTTTGTGTCATTGGAAGGACATGTAGGGTGAGAAACAAATTACTTTGTCTTTGAAACCATTGTGATTTTCAGATTTATTGTTACTATAGCACAACCGAGACTAATTTGAGCTGATAAACTCTTCTCAGTGTGTGGATTTTTCTTCAGCTAGAAATCACATGTTATTATAACAACCTCAA
>NW_012151396.1:1384135-1386233 GCF_000956105.1 Propithecus coquereli | reverse complement strand
AAATAGGATCATAAATAAGACATTTCTGGAGGCCATTCCCTCATTTAAATCCTAGTAAAATAACTTATTGACTTCATTATTATCTTATCTGCAAAACAGGACTTTACTTTCTGTTGTAACTATGACAAACTGAAATGAGAGAACAAACAGGAAGACTGTGCTAATGATGATGTCTCTGAGTAGTTTTCTGGTCAGAGCAGTGAATCATAATCCATGTGTGTGTGTGTGTGTGTGTGTGTGTGTGTGTAATACAGCTCTGGCAATAAAGCATTGACTCGTGCATACATTAATCACATCATATCACTAATAGACTACTAATTAAAAGTACCTAAATAGGCTATGTTAGATTAGAATAAATGTAGCCCCAATCTTCATGATATGCATTTCATCCCAGGGGAAATTAAGATATCCATGATTATAAAGATTTTTTTCCTATTAATTTAAAGGTAAAAAATAATATCATCTATCTCAAAGGGCTGTTGTACATACTAAATGTATATTTTAAAAATACCTGATACAATACCTGATACATAATATGACATGCACATAATGCTTTTTACAAATGCATTTGTTGTTAAATACATAGGCAATTTTATTATAAACTATTCTCTCCAGCCTTGATTATTGACTACACATATCCCTTTGGAGGGATTCAAAAAGAAACATATTTAATAGAGATTGACTATGTATAAGTTCTTTGTTGAATGAATAGAGTTTCATTTCATGCATTCCTTTTTTTACAATCCCCACCAGGCATGTACTACATCAATAGGGAAGAAACATACTCTTTTCACTAATCTCAAAGAAGCCTACCTGCTACAGTCATGCAAAAGACCCATTTGAATTTATACGTCATTCTGCTACATTGCTAAATGCTGGTGGTAAGTGTAAACCAAATAGTCACCGTTTCTACCCTCGTAGACCAATGTACAGGTGCAGGCAATTGAATAAGTAAGAGTAGCAGAGTGTGGGAAGTACAAGGGTTTCTGTAACAGGGGCACATTTAAAGGTTATATAAGACAGATATTAAATACTTGGGAGATCGTAGGTATTCATTAATCATAAAACTTACCCCAGAACTTTGCATCTTAAAACAAAAACAGAAACCTCTTTTGATTCCATGTCCTATTCAAACTACAGCCCATATCTCTGTTTCCCTTCAAAGCAAACCTTTCTAAAAATAATCTATAGTTTCTTTACCCACTTCTCCATCTCTAATAAATTCTCTTTCCATTATTGTTCCTTCACATGATTCCAGCAAAACTGTTCTTGTCAAAGTCATTAATGGCTTCTGGATAGCCAACGGTATTGCTAACTTGAACTCTCAATGATGTTTATTATTTTATGAGTATTTACAATTTATATACATGAATATATATGGATATATGTATATGCACATATGTGTATATGTACAGTTATATACACATTACATTATATATAGTTAGATTGAATACTGAGCTCCAGACTTATATATTCAACTATCTACTTCCTATCTACATTTAGATGTCTAGTAGACACTTTACATGTAACATGATAGATTCAACTAATGCTTCCAGTGATATAGAAAACTTAACCAACACTTTTTTTGGCTACAAGCACACGGAAATGTCATTACAACCTAAGAAAGTAAGAAATAGGACCAAGATATAAGCCTCAACATTTAGTGGTTGGGTTTTAATGCTCACATTAGTACAGAAGTTGTGCAAGTAAAAAATGCAAGCTTGTTTCTGCCCACATCAAAGTATAAAATGAATTACCCTTGTTAAAAAAAAATTAAAACTCAGACAAGGGCAAGCACTGCTATGGAGGCCAGGAGCCAGAGTAATCGCCACAGTGAAAAACCAACCTAATTGCCAAGTGAAACTCTTGGAATACAAAGTAGAAATAAACCCAAACTGACTCAAGAGCTCAGAGTACACAGTCCCACAGAAAAATCAATCTGATGGGAAAGCTAGCTCAAAAACAGTTAGAAACCATAAGAAGTAATGATTCAATGTTAGGGGAGTAAACAAACACAACAGGAAAATTAGCATCCCAAGAACTTAAGCTATGACAATCTGAAAATACCACAATCATAATATCATTAAATGATAAAAGG
>NW_012151396.1:1365149-1381490 GCF_000956105.1 Propithecus coquereli | reverse complement strand
AGTTTCATCTCTACCCTAACTTCTCCCCTTTCCTGTCTCCATACAGCAGCCCAAGTGAACTTTTGAAATACAATAAGATAATGTTACCCCTGTTTAAAACTGTTCAATCATTTCCTATTATGAGCGTGATGGCACCCAAATTCCTCAAGGCCTGAGAGACTCTTCACACTCTTGTTCTTGATGCTGTTCCAGCTCTTCTCTGTTTGTCTCACTGGACTGAGTTCCTGGTGCTGTCCCAGCCATGGGCATTGGCAACTCCATGGCCTGTCACTTTGCCCTGAGATCAACACTTGGCCCCTTATTTATTTATTCTGTTTCATCTTAACTCTTACTAAATGTCTTCCCTTACTATCTAAATAAACAATATATGCATAAATGGATGAGATAATCATTAGATAAACTGTTTCCCTTGCCAATTATCTGTCATATCTATCACATAACTTGTTTAATTTTCTCCATACCCTTTTTCTACCATACTATCTTGCATGTTTATTACTTTATTTCTTTTTGTGTTTCTGCCACATTCACCTCACAGCCTACTATAATGCATATTTTATGCAAAGACTGGGACTTTTTCTGTCTTGTTCACTGTTTATAATATAGCGATAAATAAAATGTTGACTGACTAACCAACCAACTGAATCAATGGATAAGTGAATGAATACAGTGGATGAGTAGGAGTCAGCCAAGCTTTTGGTATAGGAGGAGGCTTCCAAGGAAGTGAACAGCATCAGGCTATGAAAAAAGGAAGCTCATAGGATAGTCTGTTGAAAGCACAGCAAGAGATAGATTGAAGTGGAATTATATGCAGGTAAGATATTGACCTGGATAATAGAGACAGGACCAAACGGAGCAAGGAATACTGAAGGCGTGTTACAGAGATTAACTTTTCCCTGAGGTCAGAAGAAAACTAAGGAGTTACCATTATAGCAATAATCAGGATGGAGTTGTACTCTAGAAGGTCTCCTAGTCATAGCCAAGGTTCAAAATGTTGATTGGTCCCATCTCCGGAGATTCCGCTCTATGGGTGTAGAAGGTGATATATGAATCATTATGTATTAAACATCCCCCACGTGATGCTATCATGGCAGGAAAGGTTGAGAGCCTCTAGGCCCAAGTGAAAAGAAATGGAGGAGGTGGGAATGGCCATGTGGTGTCCAGACAGAGGCTACCAAGGTCATTAAGAGATAACTCTGACCTTCCTCTGAGCTCACTGTCAATATATTTTTTGTTTGAATGGGCTTACAGATAGTGGTCAGAATGGCAAACAGAAATAAGACCATAATCCTTCCCTATCTGTGTGAATGAAACAATGAGTGAGCATGATGAAGGTTTCCCTCTTCTCTATAATGGAATCCAAAGGAAAGGTCCAAACTCCTTTCCCAGGCAATTCTTTAGATTACTAAATTTCTGTGCATAGTGACTTCTGGTTATTTACTCTTAGTCAGAGACCCAAATGAAGGAGAAAAGAAAAAGGGAAAAAAAATCAGTCTATCCTAACTGGCAAAACTAAGCCCTCTAGATTGGTGTTCAAATGTACCTGGAAATGTTACAGAGAAAAATTATAGGACCTAAGCAGCCAGATTATATTTATTTTTACGTTGCTTTATGTATGTGTTTCCATATGTATAGATCCTGGGTGTATCTCATATGTACCACATGCATAGATGTAAATTAGTTCTTATAATGTAGACTAAATAAAAATAATATATCTTTAGACTTGTTTTCTTTAGTAGCATGCATTAATCACCAATTAAATCTACAAATAATATAGCTCTATAACAGTAGGCAATACATTTTTATCTATTATAAAACATATCCTGACTCTGTGTGATATTTAAAGGTTACTAAAGAATTGCAAATATGGCTATTAATCTTATAGCTAAACCATAACTATAAGTAACAAACATAATTTAGTATTCATGCAGCATTTTGTGTCTCTAGAGAACACACATATTTAGTTAAGCCATCAATGGTTAGTCATCCAAATTGTAGATGGAATCACAAGTTCCTTTTCTATTTTCCACGCCCGCCTGGGGTAGAGAAAGTGAGATAAGTGACTCATATGCAGTGGGGAATGCATTACTCCCACGCAGTATTTCTGAAAGCCATGCACACTTAGCTAAATAATGCTTTATAACTAAAGTCCCCAACATTCTCTCTACCCACACTCAGTACCCTGTAATTCACAAAGCTACAAATGTTCAGAGAAAATACTTTATTTTGTTGCTGAAAATGCCTAATTTTATTTGACAAATCAGGCTTTTACAAGTCCCCCCATGCAGTCCCTTGTGTATAAAAGAGGCTCTGCACAGAGTAAATTCTCCTGATAGATAAAGCTATTGCTTTTGCTCATAATTCGAGAGAAATAAAAATTTAAGTAAAATATATTGAGTTTTGCAGACCCAATGTCCAAACAATTTCTACTTTTACTTATGTAAGAGAAAGAGCAGTAGGGCCAATGTAGGTGATAATAGGGAAGGGGTCAGAAAGGCAAATAGAAAGAAAATCATATTATGTGTTCATAAAAATTAGTAAGAAATAATCCAGAGGCCAAGGCCAAGATATATAAAGGAAAGAAAATTCACAGGAGAGGGAATAAAATAATCTAAAAAATGAAAATATATTACTAAAATTGTTGATAGAGAAATGATAAAAAAGACACTCTCATACACTAATGAAGGAAAATGTAAATTTTCATGACATGTTTGGGGAAGAGGATGATTTACCAAAATGTATCAATAGTTCTTAAATCTTTTTTATAAAATACTAAGATATATACAGAAGTTTTATGTTCAAAAATACTCAGCATTACTTCTAACAATAAATATTGAAAATAACCTATATGATTGGACCCTTATGTAATAAACTGTAATTAATACTTACAATGGGACATTATAAACCTTTAAAATCTGTGAGAAGAATTTTGATGGCATAAAAATAATGAGTCTAATGTAATGTGGAATAAAAAAGCAAATGGACAGTTTTATGTACATAATTATTCCAGTTATGTATGGATATACTCCATGCACACACAAACACACAAGAACAAGATATACAAGATACCTAAGATGCACAAAGTGTAGGGCTTTTCATTTTTTCCAGTTTTACCCAAGACCTCAAACTGAGAAGAATGGATTCTTGGTCTCTACACCTTCCTAAACAGGAAGGCACAACAAACAGATAAAGTGATGACCAGAAAAAAATAAAAAGGTGGGAGGACAGGGAAGTCCTGCTCCCTTTGCACCCCACACCAAGGGTGACTAAGAGGAGTGCATGTGCACAAGGAGACACTGGAAAGGCCTGTTTTCTGGGTCCTTTCTTCTTCCCCCGGAAATAGAGGTGGGTACTCGCCCCCACATGAAGCCAAATGCAGGGGGCTCTGGAGAACAAGCCAAAGATCTTAACTGAGCCACCAGGAGTTTGTGGACAGAGTGGTGCCTCATTCATATGATAAAAGGAAAAGCAGCCTGTTGCTACAGAGCAGGGAGATGGTGCTTCACAGTTAATTGCCTGCAATTTCAGAATTCCGAGGAACAAGAATGTATGAATGTTTGGGATGATCCATGAGAGTGAACCCTACAGAGAGGAGCTGGACTTGCATCATTTAAAAACAAACAAACAAGCAACTCCATTCAAAAATTCAAAAGGACTAGGTGGATGAGTGAAGTGAGATATTGAAACTGATAATTGATGGGACTGGATTTCCTAACTACTGATATAATAGACCACTATTGACATCCAGTAATAATGTAAAAGGCTCTGTGCTATTCTTAGATTATAATCAGGAATGAAAAAGGAACTTGTTCTAGGTAGCAGTATGAAAAAGATAAAACTGCTTCTCTTGGTTAATTGAAAAAGTTCCCATTTTCAACTTGTTTAATTAACCAAACATTTTAAAATGTAGAAATTGTTTTCCTATGGATTTAGGAGGTGATAATATTTTACTTTTTATGTTACTCTTCATTTTTAAAGTAGTATAGGAGAGCAAGAAATCTAAGATATTTATGTCCAAAGATGCCAGTCTTCAAAGGTAGCCAATAATTTCAAAAGATCCAAAAATGTAGAGAAGTATAAAAACTGAAACATGTTGGTTGTATTTGGCACATAGGCATTGATTAGTGAATTATGAGAGAAAACTTTCAAAGCAATGTAATAAAATAGAATGTGTATCCCCAAGAATTAAACAGTTCTATGTAGTAAAGAATACTCAGTAAGCACAGTGTATAGAGTTAGGAACAGATGTGTGAGGAGGTAAGAGAACAATAGCCTCAACGAGAGAAAAAAATTATTTAAATTGCAAGATGCTAGTACGTAACTTGATAAAGAATGATCAAGTGTCTTAGTATCATATGAGTCATGCATGGAATAAAACATCTAAGTTGTGGTATTGGTTATCTTTTGATACATACCCACAAAAATGTTCTAACTCTTCCCACTCAAGTGCAAAACCAACCTTATTTTCTTATTTGCTAAACTATTATAAATCCACTGTCCTCCAGATAGAATGGTACAATGATTCTTCCACATAAATAATACTGAAACGTGTTAGTCGATAGTAGCAATTAACCCCAAAATATCTTCAGTGACCTAATCATGAAGATTTTACTCTCAACTATATCAGATTCCAGTGCTGTCTTTCTCAAGTATTGTATTTTCGAGTTTATGTCTGTTGTCTTACAGTAATTCTCAATAGTGTCCCCTTCCATTCCTAAAACTTTCTTGATTTAGAGATGACAAATAATATGTTCACTTTAGTCATGAACCACATCAAATGCTATGTACTCTATAAGTTTTAGTCTTCCCTTCACTTTATCACTTCAGAAATTATTTTATACTTTTCTCATAGCCTTTGTCACGCTCCACTATACTAGTGATTTGAACCTGCATCTGAATCCCTACACTGTTGGACCACCTGCTTATTTGTTCTCGGATCTATCCCTCCCCCTTCCCCATTCTCTGGTATATTGCAGGGAAATCCATTTCCCAGGGCCCCTTGCCAGGTGGCTTACAGTTAGGTTTAGCCAACAGGAGGTCCTGGCAGAAGACTGGAGGGCAGGTGGAGGGAGATTCCAGAGTATTTCTCCTCCTGCTGTCTAGAGCTACATCTCTCCTGACAGTTGCCTATCTGCTGTAGCTCTATGTCCTCTGTGGTAGCCCTTTCCTTTGAGAAGGGAAGCATCAACAGTAGTTCTAGTTCTTCCCAGATAGCTCTAGCTACAGGATCCAGGAACATTATTTTGTACTATTGTCTCTCTCCACCCTAATAGCCTCTTCCTTCTGTTGCGAATCTATGGGTTACCCAATAGCAGTCTACTTAGCTTCCCAGCTCTTCCATTCTTGTATAAAATCCCCTCTGTTTGTAAGACTCAGGATATTTTCTATTTCCTTGACTAGACCCTGACGAATATAGAGTGTATGTTTCATGAGGGAAGTGGTTTTCTCTTACTCATATTGTATCTCTGAGTATTTACAGTATATATTAAATGTGGATGGTATTTCGAAAGACGTATATCAAAATTAAAATACAGCTTGACGTAGAAAAGACTGAAAAGTGTTTCTTTCTACTGCATTGAATTCAAGCATTCCTAAAAATATTGTGCAATTTGTTATTAAGTAAGTATCATCCTCCAAAACTTTACTCTTCCACAAACTACCAAAATGTACCATTGTTTTTGACAGAGCACTTGCTTTGGGAACAAAGTGAGAGATTGATTACAGGTATACAAATTGAGTGGACCTCTCGGCTTTTTATTTTCTGTTCAAATAAAAGTTAGATATAGAACCACAAAGCTAACTGAATTCTTTAAGTTAATATCAGAAAGAGTATATATTATTCACAAACTCAGATTATCTCTAGAATATAGGAACTAGACCCCTATTCATAATATTAATTAAAATTTAATTCTAAGTGAAGTATCCCAAGAATGGAAAAATGAGCACCACATGTACTCACCAGCAAATTGGTATTAATTCATCAACACATAAGTGCACATATAAGAATAACATTTATTGGATGTCGGCCAGGGGGGAGGGGTGAGGAGGGGACGGGTATATGCATACACAAAGAGTGCAATGCGCACAATCCGGGGGATGGACACGCTTGAAGCTAGGACTTGCGAGGGGAAAGGGCAACATACGTAACCTAAACATCTGTACCCCCATAATATGCTGAAATAAAAAAAAATTTAAAGAGAGCTTGGGTCATCAGAAGAAGAAAAGGCATAGATCCCACATGTTTCAAAGTCCCCATGGGAAGAAATGCCAGAGCTAGATGTTCCTCTGGAAACTCTGCATGGCTTGTCTTGAAGTCAATCGACATGCCCCTTCATCCAGATCTACTCTTCAGGACCTGGCATTTTGAATTTATGCACTAGTTGTTTACACAAATAATCTGCAAATGCCTTGTGTCCAGAATTCAGGAAGTTTAGGGCTGTGAGAAGACAGTGGCATGTTGGAATTAGCCTGTAGTGGCTCAGAAGAGAGCCAATTGTAAACTATTTTGTGAGTTTCTGTGTTACAAAGGTAACATATTCCTGGCCTGGAAATGATTACTATAGATAAAAGAGAAGAGAAAATCTTAACTTTCCTGCACAGAGAATCTACTCTAGCCGCTGTTATTCATGTCAATTTTACCTGTAGGAGTGGTGGCTATAAACTCTGTTTTACTGCTAAAAACTAGTAATTTAAATGATTTTAACATCTTCTGTCACTCGCCAATAAATGACCTTTATTTGAACATAATCTTGTCATCTTTACAATATGAAGATGGCTAAATCTTTGGAGAGAAAATGTAAATCTACAAATATGTTCTTGATTTTTTAAATTTATTTATTTTCTTTTTTTAAATTTCAGAATATTATGGGGGTACAAACATTTTGGTTACATATATTGCCTTTGTATCATTTTTACTGGAAAATCTAAGTATCCTTCCCAGTCCATAATTAAAAACAGAGGCAGAGATATTGTATATGTGTTTTTTAATACTCTGATGCTATAGCTATTAAATAAAAATCACTTATGAAGCATATGTAGCGAACTGGTAAGTAAAACCCTTTTACATACAAAAGTGAATAGAGTTAAAAGTCTTACACTAAACTTTACACAAAGTATTCAAGCTCTAAATATTATATTATCTGTTCTGTTTATAAGGCATAGTTTAAATATATATTCTCTTAAAAATACTTGAATAATTTAGATGTACTGTTATTAGACTCAGTATTTATAATTGGTTTGTCAAAGATTGAATAAACATTTATTCCAGAATTTAATGGAAATCTGTCTATATTTTTAAATTACTGAAATAAATTCGTTCTTTTCAGTCTGTGTAAGGCCACATGTTACACATACTGACACTGTCTAACACAATCTAACGCAATCGCAGGAAAGGGTTCTTTCCATCATGAGAACGGCATATTTCTGCCAAAGACACAAGTGCACAAACAAGTGCAAGAGTGAGGCAAAAATAATGCAACTCTGTTATAAAAGAAGCAATTTCTCTCTAAATTCTTTTGGATATTTTTCTTGAAAATGTTAAAAAATCAGTACCATTGGAATTTATTTTGTTATTTTGATGATGATTTTTGTATTATTTCCCAGGATCATTTTTTTCACTCCTTAAAACATACAGCTATAATTAATCCCCAGTCGGTAATTGCACAAGACCAGTTCTATACCATCCAAAGATCAGATAAAACAAACTATCTAACATTTTCTCAAATTAACTTTAACCTATATGAGATGAAGTTAATCTTAAAGCTAAAAAAAATTCAGTGAAGATATTTCTTCTGAGTTTATTCACAAATAATAAATGCTGTCTCCTAGTAAATGAGAGTACCTTTAATAAACGAAGTTATTTTTTCAGACTTTTCACTTTAAATTCTTAAAGGCAGTGGTTGATCACAGAGGGCATTATTATATTGCTATATATATAGTTGAGAAAAAAAATCCAACCTATTTTATTACTGGCTTGTAAAATAATGCAAATTGAAAACATTTGCTTGAGTTCGTATGTCCAACAAGTCCAGTGTTCTGTGAATTTTATAGTCAGTTTATACAAGGTAAGGAAACTATCCCTGTAGTTGGATCAAACCATTTGGTCCATTAAGACCTCACTTAAGCTGCCAAGTTACATTTTTTCTTGCATAATATTGTTTGGCATCTGCATTGATCAAATTAACTGGTCACTTGCCAAATGTCCACTTCACTTTGGCATATAGATGAGGATTATGAGAGTGAGAAGATGATTTACTAAATATCTGAAATTTACTAATATCTGAAAGAGTTCATATGTTCGCCCAAATTACATAAATTATACTCAAAAAATAACTGAATCACCCCTCAGGATTCCTCTCAAACTAATGTATACTTTCAATTATAGAAAGAAAATTATGCTTCTAAAAATGGAAACTGAATAATATGAACACAAACAATCTGATGATAAAGGTATTAATTTTAAAACATATTTTATTTCTGGTACAAATCTTTGTGGTCTGTGATGCTAACTAAAAAAATGTATGAATACATTTTAAAATTTCTATTCACAGAAAAGTTATATACAATTTTGCAAGAAAATTATATATGAGATACATTTTTATAAGATTAAGAAATATTAAAATTTTGCTGTAATATTTCACTAAGTTCTTAGTCGTTTACCAAATATTTTCATTGGCTACTATTATCAAGACACTGTTTAATTTTTATGAAAAGAGATTATAGTCTAGAAAGAAAGATAACGTACAGTCTAATGATGAAACTACAATGAGGAAAGTGAACTGGCATACTAACAAAAACTGGAAACTATTTTCCAGTCATTCATATAAAATTGAAATATAATCACTTAGTTTTTATTTAAAAAATGTTTTAGAAAGTACTAAAATTTCCCCTGCAAGCAAGGTTTATTCCCAATTCCCTGTTCCTTTGATTTGGGTTCCTTCTTTCCTTCCATCCTTTCCTTTCAAGGAAAAACATGAAAACAAAACTCAGTCATCCAGTGACACCACTCTCCTCCCACAGCTGTCATTCCCTCTTGTATTCCAAGCCATTGTTCTCTCCCAACTGCTACAACAGCCTCCTTATTGGAATGTATAATTTCGCCCACCTACAGTCAATTCTCAGCAGCTAGGGTCACCCTTGCTCCTTGTAAAACATTAATCAGGTGGTGTATCCTCTCCTCAAAATTCACCATGGTCCTCCTTTCTCTCAGAGTAAAATCCAGTGTCTTTATGATGACCTACAAGATCCCAAATGACCTGACCACCTGTCAACTCTTTGAACTCCTCCTCCCCCACAATCGGCCTCATTGGTGCTTCAGCTGCAAAGCCTGCCATGCTAGTTCTCAAACATGTCCAGCCTGCTCTGCCATCTGGGCCTTGGCTGGTCCTTCCCCCTGGCCCAGATACCCACTTGGCTTATTACCTGACCCCCTACCAATCTTTGCTCGGTATCACCTCCTCTATGAGACCTATTCTGCCCCCCCATCTGACACTGCACACTCTGCTACCTGTATCCTCCTAGCCGACTGTCTACTTTATTTCTTTTTACAAAACAAAACAAAAAAGTAACCTTTGCCAGGTAGTATACAGTTATGTATCATGTTTAGTTTTTCTTGACTGACTACCTTTGCTAAAATACGAACAGTTCCAGGGCAAGGATCTTTACCTGTTTTGTTCACTGATGTATCCAGAGACCTAGAGCGTGCCCTAAGTAAGTATGTGTTGTGTAAATGAATGAACTATTTAAGTTTGCTGTATCATTCTGTGTTCAATGCAAGAAACTCTAGATATCTTTAACAAAAGGGATTCAATATAAGGAATTAGATGCTTATAAAATGTTTATGATTCTGGAGGAGAGAATTCCATCCTTGATCTCCAAGAATAGCCCTGGCAGAATTTCCTCTGCCATACCAGGACGGAGGGGTAGATTAGGTACAACTGGGGATAGAAAATTGGAACCTGAGAAAAGTATTAACCTCCCTTGATGCGCTGAAGTCTAGCTACTGCATTCCGGAATGAAATACCATCTCAGTCATAGCTGCTTCTTGATCAATAGGCTACTTTGCCAACTCCAACAGCAAAAACAAAACAAAGCAAAAACTAAAACGCAATGGGGGTCTCTGCTTCAATTCTGTATTTCAAGTGTCAGGAATGTGCCTGTAACTGGTAGAACCTAACCAGCATCTAGGCTTCATGCTGCAAGGGAGTTCAGAAAATGGCTTTCTAGCCTTTGCAGCCTCTATCATAAAGGAAAGCCATCACGGGAGGAGAGGAGAACAGAGGTTGAACCGGACAACCTACAGGAGCCACCACGATCTATTTCATCTGTGACTTTGCATACTTAATACAACCAGGTCCCCATGTAAGTGAACAAATAAGTCTTCGCAAATGTCCTTTTAAAGACTACGTAACAATTCATTATATAGCTGAGTCATTTACTATTCCTATGCTGAAGGAAATTGCATTTTATTCTGTCTTTATCTTTTCTGTATTCAATCATATACAGTATTCTCCAAAAAAAAAATTCTAATAAATATCATTTTCTTCATTTTATCCCACTTTAAGAGTGTTGCAGTTCCCCATAAAGTTGAGGCTAAAGGCACTAACTTGGCTAGCTTGTTTGTATTCTTTTTGTTTTTTCTAATTGTCTTAAGCTTTTGTTTCATACTGTGAAATGAACTAGAGAGATTTCCATTTTATTCCAGAGTTTATATTTCTCCAGAATTACTAGACATACATATTGCTATGATAATTTTCTTCAGAACATGCCAATCTGCATGCCTATTAGAATGTGCATTCCCTACCACTGAATAGCACTATGAACATATTATAAACTTTTAATTTATTTATAAAGTATAACATAGATAAATGAAGTACACAAATACTAACTATACTTTTAAGAAAACTATTAAAAAATTGAACATGCTTGTGAACCCACCTCCTGCATCAAGATACGGAACGTGGCCAGCACAGCAGAAGACACTTGCTCCACATCAGCCGCTAGTCTGACTCCTACTATTATAAGTTAGATGTGCTTATTTTTAAAATTTCTAGAAATAAAATAACACTGTATATAATCTTTTGTGTCTTCTTTTCTCACTCAACCTTATATATGTGAGATATAGTCATGTTCTTGTATGTTTTGCTGTTTTGTTTGTCATTTCTGTATAGTTTTCCATCCTAGAAATATATCACAACTAAATTAGTGATATTGTTTATGAATTTTTGTACTCTTTCTAGACTAACAGATTTTTTCTATTATGAAAATTTCTGCTAACTTCTGCATCTTTTGAAATAATCATTTGATGAATAGTTACTTATCTTTTCTGATACGGTTATTTAGAACCATTTTGATGTCTATTTCAAAGGTTTCATTGTATAAATACTTGTGTTAAATTTTGCTACACTATGGCCTATATAAATTCGGATTGGGAAAATTATTGAGATTGTATTTGGAGGAAGTATTTGTGCTTATGATTGTTTCTTTTCATGTCCAATGGCTTTATTCTTAGTTCAAAGTATAAACATTTTGATATATTGTTATAATTATCAATCTTAAGCATGAACCAATATACTTTAACATCTAAACTCTTAGCCTACTTTCATTCCCCATTCTTTCATTTTCATGTTTCTTATCTTCATTAATTAATCTATTAAAATATTAGATACTAATAATTATTTTTATAATGGAGTTTTAAATTTAGCTTTTACATTTGTGTCAATGTTCAACATATTTTATTTTTTGTTGGAAGCAGCACAATTATCTCTCTAGACAATATAGAGAAAGGATATCAGTAATTGTTAGACTAATGTCATAGTAGAGGAAGCTGCAGAAAGAATTTATTAGCCACAGAAAAAGTTGCCATCTCCCTGAGAGTTTAATAGTCAATATGGTGAACAGGGCTCACCCCAGAAAAATAGGATAATAGCAATAGTATTAATATGAACAAACATTTATTAAACATTATGTATTGGTATGACATTATGTGCTATAGTATGACTCCAAGGCTTGAGTTGTTAACTCTACATTACGCTTCTGGCAGCAGACTAATTCAGAGATTTTTATAGGTAGGGAATAGACTAATAGATCACAAGCCTTAGTTCTCAACAGCTTATAATTGTATACAACTGTGTCTGCAAGGTCATAGCCTTTAATATATCCATTTGGGCTGATCTAGACAAAACAAAGATTAACAGATTGTAAGACAGTCGGTTTTCACTAGATATACAAATGACACTGCCCCTCAATGCTCATGTTGAATTTTATATTATTTCAAGGAGTTTTTCTGCATCTATCTTTTTATCCACATTAGTTTTAACATCCAAAGGCCTATAGCTAATCACAACAGGGTCTAAAGAAAGCCATATTACTTTAATTCATTGATTTAAATGAAATCAAGTAATAATTCTCCTTTTCAAAAAGTAACCATGTACCTTAAGGGGTTAGTATTATAAATAGTGTATTACATATTCCCACATCCAGAGTAAATTTGGCTCTTAATGTCATGATAAAACGCATTTTCTAAGCTATCAAAATTAATAAATATTTGAAATAAAAAGAAGTATTTTCAACTGTATGTGAAAGCAAATTAAGAATAAGTTGATAAATCCTAAGTAAAATAGTAGAAAACTGAATTCAGCAGTAAATTAAATGAATAATAAAACATGACTAAGAAGTGCTTATTCTAGGATGACAGAAATGTTTTGCTATTAGGAAGCTATTCATATAATTCATCTCATAAATTGCTAAATGGAAAGGGAAAAAAACAAACCTAAAGCATTTCAATAAAAGCCTAAAGAGAATTTGATTAAAACTCAAAAATACATTTTAAAAAAATAAAAATTCAATAAATTATAATGAGCAGGATATTCCATATACAGTCTCCATAAGTTAATCATCATCATTATCATCATCATATTTAATGCTAAAACATTGCACCATACCTATAAAATCAGGCAAAAGCTTAGGATGTCTGGTTTCTGTCCTTTTTTTAATTTAGTGTTGCCATTTAAATTTTGGCCAAATCAACATTTCAAAATATTTAAACATTATAAATATTATAAATACAGGAACAGTATCATTATCCTTTGCATAGAAATATAAACAAGTTAACCCCAAGAATATAAATTGACAATGAATGAAAACACCTCAGGATTAATCTGTTTGTATGTTACACATAAACATATACAAACCAATATTATTTCTTATAATCCAGAATTGACCTGAGAGGAACTATAATATTAATGAAAAGAAGATCCAATTAATATTAGCAAAAAATTGTATAGAATATCTAAGAATAAACTGGATAGGGAATTTATAGACTCTTAAGAAAATAAAAGCAGTTTTCTAAAGTGATAAAAAGATCTGAATAGTGTAGAAATATTCCTTGTGATATAAACAATTATCACTTATGTAAAAGGCCAATCTCTAAATTAACTCACAAATTTAATGCCATCCAAATCAAGTAGATCATAATGGTATTCTTTTTTGGAACACAGAACAATAACATGGAAAGTTTCTGGAAAATATGAGTGTAAGAAAAGAGCCAAGAATATTTTAAAAAAAGAAATATTCTGATTATATTATGTTGAAGTAACAATACTTAAAACCAAATGGTGTCATGACAGAAATAGCCAGATGATAAGTTTAAAGAAGGCAGAAATCCAAAAACATGTCTAAATAGTCCTAAGATTTGTAGTCATCCATTGCTAATGAAAGTAAATTGATATAATTTTTTGAGACAATATTGCTAATGCAATAGAATAAATTAAAATGTGGCCAACTTTTGACTTAGCGATTGCCAAAATAATAATTACATATGTGCTAAGATAAACTAAATACCACTCTTGGTCTTTATTTAAATGAATTATTCCATATGCTTTATAATGCTATTAAAATATTTTGCAGAAAAAAATTTAATAATTTTATAAAATATTCCTTTCCCTATTTTTGATATTTTCTATATTTTCCAAAATTTCTACATGCATTCACACCACTTTATTATCAAAATAAGGACATTAACAGCCATTTTAAGATAACCAATTACTATTTTGAGCATAATTAACTAATTTTCTAATATTAACACAAGATTTGTGAAAATTCATTGGCTATATTTTAGTGAAATTTTGAACTAATTAAATAATTTGTAGCATGAATAAATAGGAATCTAAATATCAATTACTTGTAAACTGAAACAAACTCAAGATAAAATATTTTGTTTTCTTAAACTTTGGTATAATTCAAGTAATAAAAAGAAAATGCCATTTTACTGAGAAAAGGGAATTTTCTGTGGGTAATATCAAACCCACAGAAAGTTTGCTTGGTAAAAGCAAACTTCTCTGAAAAGCATTTATATTTCTGTTGAATCTTACAAAGACAAAGCCTTAATTATTGCTGTATGTACTAATAAAGGCTAAATATACCAGGGAGTTAGGGAAAAAATGTTGATTGCAAAGAAATCTGAGGTTCTTAGGGGCTGGTCTACAAAGATTTTATGTAGATAAAAATTTTTAAAAAATAAAAGAGCCATTATCAGAGTGTGAGGTGTTATCTCTCCGTACATAATAGGTACAATGTTTGTAGAGAAAATTGATGAATGAAAGAAATCACTTGTGCAATGGCTCAAGGCTAAAAAGTACAAAGTCTGTAGGGAAATCTTTACAAAAATCATATTATTAGGTAACAATGATGGTAGTAAATGAACACTACAGAGAAAAGCCGGTAAACCCCAGAAAATAATACTAAACCACATACTTCAACTTGATATAGATCTGCTAGCCTTAATTTATCACTTATTAGTGCCATCTCGATACAAGAAATATGCAGAATGATACTCCTTAAAAGACTCAAACAGTTTGACTATATTTATGATAACAACTGTTGGGGGTAAAATAAGAAAAACTAATTCATAGTTAATTCTCAAACATTTTGTTGACTGTATCAGCCTCCTTCTTCAAATATTTGGTGAGAGCTCACATACATACTGAATTGTTATTTATTTATTTAAAGACAGAATCTTGCTCTGTCAACCAGGCCGGGGTACAGTGGCACAATCATAGGTCACTGCAACCTTGAACTTCTGGGCTCAAGAAATCATCTTGCCTCAGCCCCCCAAGTAACTGGGACTACAAGTGTGTACCACCTTGTCCAACTAATTTTTTTTTTTTTGGTAGATACAGGGTTTTTCTGTGTTGCTCAGGCTGATATCAAACTCCTGGCCTCAAGCAATCCTCCAGCCTCAGCCTCCCAAACTGCTGGGCATACAGGCATGCACCACTGTGCCCAGCTGAATTGCTCTGTAATCTCATTGTTTTCTTAAGACAAAAATAATGAATTAAATATTTAATAATTGAATTTCTGCTTTCCCTTCACTTATGAAGTGTTCATTAAACAATAGTGCTTAGAAAATTTAGCCATAAAAAGAACATGGGGCATGGATAATTTAAAGAATAATTGATCTTGATAAATTAGGAATATATAAATATAGATAGAGCTGGCATTGGTGTTTAAGATATGTCAACCCAAAATAAGTGACTTAGGCAAAGATCTCCATCAATGGAAGTTTGTTCAGCCAAAGTTGAGGACATGTCGGGGAAAAACACGAACCACAAACAAATCTGTGGCTGTTTTTCTGAAGAGGAATTTAGGAACTTCAGTGTATACAGGAAAAAAAAAAAAAAAAACAGTCTTGTGAGACCCAGGAAAATCTACATTTTACATAAGATAAGGAGAATGTTAGAAGAGAAAAAAGGAGTGCAGGAAGCATCAATTATGTAGGTGTCCCTTGGTAAGTGAAAGAATGTTTGACCCTGTCTTGTCTCTGTTCTGCACCTGGGAAGATAAACTTGTAATTCATTATTAGTGTGGAATTGAACACACTTTAGTTTTAGGAACCAGTCATAGCCTGCAGACCTACAGTTACAATTTGTATGTCCTTACTTATGTGAGGCCAGGAAGGAATTTTCTTAATGAATAATCTGTGGGGCCAGTTCTTCACGGGTGCCTGAGGCATTTACCTTCCCTTTTGCACAAAGAGTTGGGAGGTGATCCTGAGATTTTCATCTTCTTTTCTAGGGAGATGACTATACTGCCTATTTGACAATGGGCACTGCTTCTTGTGATTTTTCCATGTGGACACATTTTACACTCTCAACTAATTTGTTTGTCCCTTGGGGGATGTGATGTCTTATGAGTCTTTGAATTTCCTGTAGCATTTAGAGGTGTCTTTCAACATAGGTTAGAGTGGAATGAGATAATTTTGATAGACTAATATGCCTTTCTGTCCATAAAAAATAGTCTATCTAAATATCTTAAATAATCATTTGTAAATTTTATTTTTAATAATGA
>NW_012151396.1:1362315-1364791 GCF_000956105.1 Propithecus coquereli | reverse complement strand
CTTATTCAGTAATTGAATTTTAGTTTAAATCTTACAAGTGAAATAATATCTTAATCTGTTTTGTGCTGCTAGAATAGAATACCTGAGACTGAGTGATTTATAAAGAACAGACATTATTCTCTCACAGTTCTGGAGGTTAGTTCAGGATGAAGGTGCTGGCAGGTTAGGCCCTGTCTCTCTACTTCTGCGATGGTACATTGAGCACTAAGGAGAGGAACACTGTGTTCTCACGTGGTAGAAGAGCAGAAGAAAGAGAAAGCTCACCACCACAAGCCTTTTTTATAGCATTAACCCATTCATGAGGGTGGAGCTCTAATGACCTAAATAGCTCCCCTAAGGCCCCACCTCCCAACACTCTTGTATTAGGGATTAAGTTTCAACATAAAATTTGGAGGGGAAAGCACATTCAAACCAAAGCAAATAATTAAATCATCATAATTGCTGGCAAATATTAACAAACTCACCAATGATTTTTATTTCATTGGTTTATATCAGCTTGAGTATTTTTTACATCATTCCTAAAAGGAGTGGCTCAGCTTTTGCAAAGACTTGATGTTGCAGTAGTTAAGACACAATGTATTCAATGTTCATGGATTTAACGGAACAGTGAAAAGCAAATCTATGACTATTTTGCATTAAAAAAAAATAGTTAGCATTTAAAATTTTAGTTCCAAAACAATCAGCATCTTTGCCACAGTTTTGGAGTCTCCTTTTCTGAAAAATGTTCTTTGTGAAAAAAGTATGCTGTTTGTGCAAAAGTAAAAGGGCTTAAAGAATCACAACATCATATATTTGTGATAACTAGCAATTTAATGTCTGCTAAATAATAGTAAATATGTTTTTAATGATATTGTACATTAAAAAGGGTATCCACAACTGTTTCTAAGCATCCTAAACTGATAGCAGCATACTGTGCCCTTGGTTGCTAAGCTGCCTATTTATTATTTTTCTTATATTTAAATCAGAGACACTGCTGAACAAACAAGTATGACAGCTTTGGGAGTGCTGTAAGTCAACCTCAGTCAACTACATCCTAAAACGTCATGATTATTGCAAAACCAAAATTGATTTACTCTTTTGTATCTAGAATCAGACACAGTCCCAATAAATGATAAGTTTGTTTGCTTTCAATTATATTGCCATTATGTGACAAACACTAGAAGAGCTCTCTCTATCAAACAAGGAACTAAGCGAAATGCAATACTTAAATTACCAAGACATTCCATTAAGTATGTGGTCAGGCTATTTAAGTATTAAGGACTTTCATGCATACTGCAGCAATATGCAAATGGATAAATAGACTCAATGATTTGAGTGTTTTACCACTAGACTATCTAGAATTCAAATCTCACCAAAAGAACACTAGAAATCTACTTCCTACACAAATGTCCTATCTAAATGAAAGTGCCCTATGATTAGAGAATTCATGATTATTCTACATGAAATTGCAAATATATGTTCCTTTTCATTTACTATTGCATAAATTCAGAAATTTTCTATAAGCTTTAAACAAAGAGAAAACATTTTTGACCAAAGATGTAAGAAAATTACACAAAGTAGAATAATGCTTTAAAAAATAAGAGCAAAAATCACCATGGTATTTCTTTTTAGTTAAATTTGAATAGAATTATTAAAGAAGAATCAGTAAACTTTTCATTGTTATTAAGTTCAGTTAAATTTATAGTAGTACACATATGTCACTCATACCTATTGTCTTTCTATGCATAGTTCTAAAACCAAAGGCCAATTTACCAAAATCTGTTAATTAATTTATTCAAAAATATTTACTGAGCACCTACGATATGTCAACTATCTGTTGGGATTTTATGGAGCCTAATAGATAACAAACTTTTTCCCAGTAGTTTTGTACCAGTTGAGATAGACAAATGTGAAGAGATAGAAATCAAAATATTACAGAGAATACTCTTAGCAGTATGGTTTAGTTGCAGGGCAATAATGAAGTCCCCAATATTTGCAGAAACACAGGAAGACACTTACAGTCAGACAAGTGTGTAAGTATGCCCCACAGCAACATGACTGAGAACTCTGAGAGTTCTGCAGGCAAACCAGCAAGGAAAGGCGGGGCAAGGACTCTGTCTTCCTGATTCCTGAATATTATTTTAAATGTCTACCTTCCAAACAACTATTCTAATATTTCTAGTGATTTTCTTCTTGTGATTAAAGATATTCTTTTCATGCATGGTGCCTTGCCTTGGCCTCAGGTACTGGGCATCACAGTCGCCAGATATATTTGCCTGAGATAACATTCAGACATTGAAGGGTACAGAGAGGGGGAGAGGAAAAAGGAGGAGAGTAAGAGGAAAAAAATTAAAAAACCCTGTATTTTACCTTTTTTATTCTAGCAGATCCAATTCAATGTAATTAAAATATATTTGAATAGATAAGTGTACAGTCTAGCATAGAAGTCAAGCACATAAATTAATAACTGTGACACATTATAATGCATGCTAAGTTA
>NW_012151396.1:1349870-1351350 GCF_000956105.1 Propithecus coquereli | reverse complement strand
ATTCATCAAAAAAAAAGTGTTGTAATACAAATTGATAATGCAGCAAAAAAAAAATGATCATAGTTTAAAATACAAGGACATTTTTTGCCAACCTATAAAGTTGGAGAAAAAAATAAGCCCCTGAAAAATAACACCAAAAAATGAATTTTGTGGCACATATTTTATCACTATGTATATATTATAGTAATTGTGACACATTGTTTATTTACTGTGTGAACAATTATTATTTGGGCATCTACTCTGTACTAGGTCTGCTATAGTTAAGAGCAAAATACAGAAACTGACCTTGCAGAGCTTATGGTTGCCTATATGGAATCATGAAAAAAAAATTTTGAAAAAAAAAAAAGAGTAATATGTTAACCAGATAGTTCAGGTGACTTTCCTACTGCAAAACTTCCAGAAAACTGCAAAAATGCAGCTTTTATTGCTGGACTCATAGACATTAAGAAAAAACTCCAGCTGTGGGCAGGCAGGGGGAAGCAAGGAAAGACCATGATGTCACAGCTGATTGGGAGCCCTGTCAGCACGATGAACTGCAAGCTGTTCTGAGGAGTGATGAGGGTGGGATGCTGGATTAAGTCTGGGACCTGGATGAGGCTGGCCTTGTCCTAGCTCATTACCTTAGCATGGCCTGGTTTTTGGTAGTGAAAATGTGCATGCTCTCTAGCAGTAGAGATTCCCACTTTAGGCCAATAGATTTTCTAATGATCACAATGAACTACAATGAACTCCCAATCTACCTATACTGTTAGACTTTTTAATTTTTGTTAATCTATCAAGTGTGAAAAGGTCCTGAATAGTCATTTCAATATGTATATCCCAGATAACCATTGAGGTTAGGCATCTTTTTGTGGGTTGATTATTAGAGTTTCTTCTCATGCAGATGCATGTTCAATCATTCCACTTTCCAAAACACAATGAAAAGGCATTTATTGCATGGATTATATAAATGTATTGGTAGCTCTAGGATCTAAACAATAAATTTTGAGTTAAGAATTTACATAAAGTTCATGTATCCCTGAACACCAGATTACTGGACTTCAAGCTATAGTTCATAGCAGCATCAAAATTTTTCTGATGAAACTGTTTGTTTCAGGTTACATGCTGCTGCTGGCTAAAGGATTTTTTAATCTCGTGTAAATGATACTACAACCTATGATTAATAATCCTGAAGAAAATGAGGTGCTACCACTAAGAAAACAACAAATAGATGGTCTAAGCATGCCAATTAAAAAAACAGGTATTTTTAGATTGCTTATAAAAATATGTCCCAAGTATATGCTGTTTATAAGAAATTCACTTTAAATATAAACACATAGCTTAAAAAAGAAAGGATGGGGGAAAATGTCATGTAAACACTGAGTGAAATAAAACTGAGGTTAGCTACATTAACTTTATCTATAGATAACATAGCTGGAAATCTTAAACAAAATCTAAACTCAAAACCAAGATTCAAGAAATAGTTGAGAACTGCCAACCA
>NW_012151396.1:1348155-1349820 GCF_000956105.1 Propithecus coquereli | reverse complement strand
GACAAATCCTAGCCAGACTACAAAAAAAATAGGAAAACCCAAATAAATAAAGTCAGAGATAAAAATGGGGACATTATAACTGCAAGCTGCAGTTATCATTATAGCTATCATTAGAGACAACAATGAGCAACTATATGCAAATAAATTGGAAAATCTAGAAAAAATGAATAAATTCCTAGACACAACCTACCAAGATTGAACCAGGAAGGAATTCAAAACCTGAATAGATCAATAACAATAACAAGATAGAAGCAATAATAAAAAGTCTCTCATCAAAGAAAAGCCAAGACCCAATAGCTTTACTGCTAACTTCTACCAAGCATTCAAAGAAGAACTAATACCAATTCTACTCAAACTATTCCCCCAAAATACCAAACTCATTCTATGAGGCCAGTATCTTCCTAATACCAAAACCAGACAAAGACATTGGGTAAACACTCCAGGACATTGGTTTGGGCAATGTTTTTTTGAGTAATACTTTAAAAACACGGGGAACCAAAATAAAATTGGGACACATTGGATCACATCAAGCTAAAATGCTTCTGCACAGCAAAGGAAACAATCAACGAAGTGAAGAGACAACCCACAGAATGGGGGAAAATATTTTCAAACTATCCATTTGACAAGGGATTAATAGCTTGACTATATAAGGAGCTCAAAAAACTCAATAGGGTGAAAAATCAAACAGTCCAATTAAAAAAACTGGGCAAAGGATGTGAATAGACATTTCTCGAAAGAAGACATACAAATGGCCAGTGTGTATGTGAAAAAATGCTCAACATCATTAGTCAGAGAAATGCAAATCCAAACTATAATGAGTATCATCACACTCTGGTAAAAATGGCTTTTATCAAAAAGACAGGCAATAATGAATGCTGGCGAGGATGTGGAGAAAGGGGAACCCTTGTACAATGTTGATGGGAATGTAAGTTACTGCAACCACCATGGAGGACAGTATGGAGGTTCCTCAAAAAAGTAAAAGCAGGACTACCATATGTCCTAGCAATCTCACTCCTAGGTATATATTCAAAATAAAGGAAATCAGTATACAGAAAAGATATTTGCACTCCCATGTTTATTGCAGCACTATTCACAATAGCCAAGATTTGGAGTCAACTTAAGTGTCCATCGAAGGATGAATAAAGAAAATATTGTACATGTGTGCAATGGAATATTATTCACCCATAAAAATGAATGAAATCCTGTCATTTGCAACAACATGGATGGAACTGGTGAAGATCAAGTGAAATAAACCAAGCACAGAAAGAAAAATTTCACATTATCTCACTCATATGTGAAAGCTAAGTATTAAAACAATTGATCTCACGAAAACAGAAAGTAGAATGATGATTATCAGAGGCTGCAAAGGGTAGTGCAGAAAGTGGGGAAAAGTGGGGATGGTTAATGGGTGAAAAAATACAGTGATAGAAAGAACAATATGTCAAAGCACAACAAAGTGACTGTGTCAACAATAAATTATGGTATGCTTTAAAATATTGAAAAGAGTGAAATTGGAATGTTCCTAACACAAAGCAATGATAAATACTTGAGGTGATGTAGACTGCAAGTACCCTATTTGATTATTACACATTGTATCAAAACATCACATGTAACCTACAAATATACACAACTACCATGTACCCATAATAATTAAAAATTAAAAAA
>NW_012151396.1:1337077-1338255 GCF_000956105.1 Propithecus coquereli | reverse complement strand
ATTTGGCTGCTCTTTGGAAAAGCAAGAACTAATTCTCCAGGATACATTAACAAAAACATCTAGTGAAAGAAATGTTTGTGTGAGACATATATTCCACATATAAAAATAATATCTGTAGGAAAATGTTTATAGATCCTACATCTTATGAAATTTTAAAATAAAATAAATTTACAGAGTCCCACAGAGGATGAGTATATAAAAGCAAGTACAAGTCTATTAAAATCTATAAACTATTATGTTAGTTGGTATCTAATTGTACCTTTTGGAAAACTTAAATTTCCATAATGTTTCTACAAAATGCTATTTTATATGAACATCCATATAACAACACAAGCACAGAATATTCAACATTTTTTAAAAGATGCAATATAAGATTGAGAAAGTATAAGATGAATTTCAAAACCTCCTTATTTATATCAAATAACAATTCTGTTGGCAGACTAGCATGACTATTTTACAGGTGCCTTCTAACATTTCACAATAAATTATATCCCTAAAATTTCCTATAAATTTATTATGGTACTAAAAAAGTACTTTGCATATGAATATTCATAATAATATTGTAAATCTATTTTGAAAGGAGTTTAATGCTTTGTCTTACTACCAAAGGAATATGCAAACATTTTACAATCTCTAAGTTAGACATTTTTTTTCACAATCCTATATTTATTAGTAGTTTTGTTTGAAAATATAAAATAAATGCTGGTTGGGCACAGTGGCTCACACCTATAATCCCAGCATTCTAGGAGGCCAAGGTGGGAGGATCACTTGAGGTCAGCAGTTTTAGACCAGCCTGAGCAAGAGAGTGAACCTGTCTCTACTAAAAATAGAAAAAATTAGCCAGGCGACTAAAAATAGAAAAAAAGTCAACCCAGCGCAGTGGTGCGCACCTATAGTCCCAGGTTCTCAAGAGGCTGAGGCGGGAAGGTCCCTTGAGCCCAGGAGTCTGAGGATGCTGTGAGCTAGACTGACACAATGGCACTCTAGCCCCGGCAATACAGTGAGACTCTGTCTCAAATAAAAATAAAATAAAACAAAATGCTTTTTGCCATACTTGTTTCCATATTATTGTGAATGATTTTGTATATAAATAAAACACTTTGGTATAAAACAAATAATCAATTCCTCCATACATAAAGACTTCTGAGAAAACAAAATTTTGCATTTATCATGAATGC
>NW_012151396.1:1332140-1336647 GCF_000956105.1 Propithecus coquereli | reverse complement strand
GTATTGAAAATAATACATTTAGCTCCATTATATAATAGCTCAAATTTACTGAGTATTATCTTTACAGAGACATAAATTTTCTATTTTCAAATAAGAAGACAATCATTCTAACCTGTCAATAGAGAGACAATGTGAAGTGGTTAAATACAATATTTTGAGAGGAAATAGGATTTCTTGGAGACTAAGAATTACAAATATATTAAGAGATTCAGCAGCAAGAAAAACAGACCTTCCTTGCATGAAGTTAGTGGTTCACCTTCAATGTGGGCAAGGTCTGTAATACGTCATGGGCCAACCTTTCTAGTTATGTAAAATATTAAAGAAAGAAAGAAAACTAGTACTACTGCGTTCAGCATTGAAGGGGTACAGTGGAGCTCCGTAAGTGGAGGGGTAGACAACCAGTAAAAATGGAGAGGCAAAAACACAAGGAATATTCTTCACTAGCACTTAATGCACTTAAGTACTCCGATACTGAAATACACTCCAATGACTTGCCTTTTAAGTGCATATGCACTTAAAAATGCAAAGTAAGCCCTTCTCTGCCCCCCATGCATTCTTCTGAATGTGTACAGATTTTCACATCTTCCTTAATTGAAGCATATCTCCATGTATGGCTATGTATCTACAGTACTCCTATGCAGTGACCTCATTTTAAAATAATGTTGATTTATTGGTATTAATTGATCAACACTTATGTGCACATATAGTAGTAGCACTCATCAGGTGTCGGGTAGGTGGGGGGGGATGGACATGCTTGTAGCTCTGACTTGGCAGGGCAAAGGCAATATATGTAACCTAAACATTTGTACCCTCATAATAGTCTGAAATTTAAAAAAAATAATTTGTAAAGTAGCTGCAACATGTGCTTTAAAGGTAAGTTTCAAAGTCAACATTTGCTTAGTGACTTTTCTCATTCCAAATTCAAAGCCTTGTGCTATAGGCACTGCTTTGCTTATGAAAAATAAGGGAGAGATACTTTGAAGGCCTTTGAATTTGTCTTTGCAGGAGGAATATTGTGTTTAAACATGAACTGACTTCAAGTAAAGACTCTGGAAAGTATTCTCTGTAGCAACAAAGGTGTCTCACAGTATTCACAAAGAAGATATAAAATCTTTGATCACTAATATTACAATCTCCATAGATAAATTATAAGGGCTTTCTTTCATCAGCAACATTTGGAAATGCTGAGATTTAACAAACAGTTACCATGGTAGGCCAGATGGTAATTAAGGCAAAAAAAATGCTGAAGAAATTTCTTAATCAGGAGTGAATTCCAACAACTTATATATCATGCTTATTTAAACGGCTCATTTGTTATTTGTGCTCATTCTCTTCCCACAGTGGCACTACTATGCAGAATCATAATGAGTTTTAGTCGGAAATATTTAACTTAAATTATTATTTTTCCACTATGTGAGTGCTGTTGATGCAAGTTATTTAATGTTTCCAAATCTCAAGTTTTCCCTTTGTAAATCACACTATTAATAATAGGTCTACAGTATGATTTTAGATTCATAAATACCTCCAACCACAGAATATAGAAAATAATGTATGTCTGAAATTGTGATTTTCCTATTCTCCTTCTCTTCTTCCATTTCAACATTATTTCTGTATTATCGGAATGTAAATTTGACTTGGTGATAGCCCTCATGAGTACAAGAGGAAGAAATTAAGATTGGTATTTTAACCAGTTTTTTAAACTAAGTGTAAATATAGATGTATATACCACTTCAAAGCAATAATATTCAATCATGTTTAGGGCTGTAGCCATCATTGTCATTTGATCCTTTTCAGGCAAGGGAAAAAAATGAGACAAAACTATGTTAGTCGTTCTATTCTTTAACAGCTGGCACCATTTCCGTGGATCAGCATTTCCCGTGGATGTTGTGTCACTGTTGTAAGTCAGCATATCATGTAGACTCTGTGTCACTGATGTTATTGTACTGAAGGGTTAGGCTGTTTCCATACTGAAAAGTGCATAAGCGGCTGCAAATATTCAAGTCAGGAGCGCCAATGATGAGGCAATGCAATTATAATTCAGACATTGAGGAAAAAGCAATTCAATGAAAATCACTTGAGCATTTTAATGTCATGTAAATAGATTCAAATAATGCTCCAGAAGTTATAAAATAACCCCGAAAGCCAGTTTTGTCTTTAAAGCTTCAGGAAATCTCAATGATAATGATGGCAGATATTCAGGGGAAAGTAAGTTTTCTTCAGGTATCATCTGGTACTCCTACCCTCCACACGTAATCTTTGGATCTCTTAAAGAACACATTGCTTTATTCATTTAACTATTTCCACAATAGCAAATAAAGGAATATAAAACAATTGTTACAAAATAATGAATACAATCTAAACAAAGCATGTAATAGATCCCAGAATAAGCTTTCTAGGTGCTTATTTTTATCCTATTTCTTTATAAAACAGGATAATTGGTCATTTAAGCCAAAGCCAGTTCATAAATATAAATATGACTCCTCTTTAGAAAAAAGCTATTACTCAGTAAATAAAATTGTCCTTCCCTCTTATAAAATGATGCGTGGACAAACATAACACAGTCTCTCTTGTGACAATTATTGTGGTAGCCACTAAAAAGACATTTGCTTTGAGCTCATGAGATTTTTCATATATTTTTAAATGTGATGTTAGATTCATTCAAAATATTTGAAAGATACGAAGCATATCATGAAATTAATACTCATGAGCCCAAACACAAACTTAAGAACTAGAACATAACCAATACTGTTCCATCTACTTGTGTGCTTATCTCATATCCCATCTGCTTTCTCCTCAAAGTAAACACAATCTTGAATTTTATGCTTCTCATCCTTAAGATTTTTTTCATTTTATTTTACTATGGTAAGAACATTTAACATGAGATGTCTCTCAACAGATTTTTAAGTGTACAATACAGTGTTGTTAACTATAAGCACAATGTTGCAGAGAATATCTCTAGAAATTATTCTGCGTAACTGAAATTTTATTTTCCCTTCCCACATTCCATGTGTCCCTGGCAACCACCATTCTACCCTCTGATTCTATGAGTTCAACTATTTTAGATATGTAAGTAGAATCATGCAGCAGTTTCCTTCCGTGACTGGCTTATTTCACTCTGCATAGTGTCCTCAGAGTTCCTTCATGATTTTGCATTTTAGAGGATTTCCTTCTTTTTTAAGACTATAGTATTCCATTGTGTATCTATGCCACATTTTCTTTATCTAACCATTCATCAATGAATGTTTACAGTGTTCATGCATCTTGGTCATTGTAAATAGTGCTGAAATAAACATGAGAGTGCTAATATCTCTTTAAGATCCTGATCTCAATTATTTTGGATAAATGCCCAGAAGTGGAATTGCTGGATCAAGGCTGGAGGCATCACACTTCCTGATTTCAAAATGTGTTACAAAGTTATAGTCATCAAACAGTATGATACTGTCATAAAAACAGACATATATACCAGTGAAACAGAATAGACTTCCCTGAAATAAATCCATGAATATACAATTAATATATCTTTGACAAGGACACCAAGAACACACAGTGGGGAAAGGATAATCTCTTTAATAAATGGTGTTGGAAAACCTGGATATTCACATGCAGAAGAATATCACACAATGCACAAAAATTATGTTATATCATACACTGAAATCAACTCAAAATGGATGGAAAACGTAAATGTAAGACCTGAAACTACAAAATTCCTAGGAAAAAATATAGGGAAAAGCTCCATAACGTTGGTCTTGGCAACGATTTCATGGATATGACACCAAAAGCAAAGGCAACAAAAACAAAAACAGACAACCGCAACAATGTTAGGGTACAAGAAGAGGATTAAATATGTAAAATAGAAATAAAATAGCACAGGGACAAGATTTCTTAGGAGAAGGGAATGATACTTCTAGTGGAGGGATTGTCATCTGATAGGAAAATTGTTCTTCTGCCATTATAGCAAAAGGCAAAAACGAAAAAGATGCAACAATGTAATTGTATCCTAAAATAATGATTAAATACGCACCTAATGTATTTTGATTCTTCTATGAAATATAAAATAATACCATATGCTTGTTCCTCAGATAAAACAAGCATCTTCCTACCTCACAGTATTAGCTCTAATTTTCTCTTCACATGAGACCTCTCTTGCCTGGGTATGTGTGTGGATCACTCCCTCATTTCATTTATGTCTCTACACAAATGTCAGATGCTCTCCCTAAGCACCCTATCCAAAAGGAACACCAGTCACTTTAACTCTCAATAATTTATTTTAATTTCCACTAGCTTATCACCATATAGCATGTCAATTATTTATATATCTGTAGACCACAATCTATATGACAGAATAAACTGTTTTGTTCACAGTTACGCCCAGCACCTAGAACCACCAGGGCATGGCCAGTAGGTATGTTCAGTAAATATTTATGGAACAAAAGCTGATGATTCTGCTAGTGATAGTATAGGAATGGAGGGAGGAGGAGAGAGAGTAAGCATGTGAGAGGCTTCAAAA
>NW_012151396.1:1326782-1329606 GCF_000956105.1 Propithecus coquereli | reverse complement strand
TTCGCATTTACCATTAATTAGTTTTAGAATATGAAAAATAAATCTACAGAAAAGCTACAAAGTACTTAATAGCAAAACATACTTAAAAACAACCAAATGTTGTAGTATCAGCAATAACAGTCCACAATTACAATATTAAAATTAAAAAGGACAATTCTTAGACGGTCATATCATAGGAACAAAGCATATGGATATGCTCTCCTAGGAATAAACAAGGACAAATTGCTTTACAGTTGTCCTACAAGAGATTTTTCTTCAACATTTATGAGCAATACCTTGAGGTTACAATGTAACAGCATGCTTCAGTAACCACCACTATTAAAAACAGTTTTAGTCTATTATCTACTGGAAATCAACAAACCATAAAATATTCTGCCAACCAGCAAAATAAAGTCAGATCAAATAAACTAGGTAGCTAACTTTTACATGAGTATTTGTTGATTATGGAATTAAAATTGTCAGTAAGAAACTATTTTTCTATATCAAATACAGGGATGGAGAAATGCAGATTTGTTTTAAAATGTTTAGTTCCTCATAGTAAGAAAATTACATCTCAAATGACTTTGAAAATATTAATTTTGCAATTTGCATTTGATTAAGATGACATATCTATTTTAAAATAAATGAGAGCTTATAATGCAGACTATTCACTGATAGTATTTAGCTCAGTAGTTACTGAGTAAGTTTTCATAAAAAAGAAATCAATTTTATTACATTTCCCCATGGTATGTAAAAGAAAGGAGCAATTATCATTCATATATTTGTAAAAATCATATAAACAAATAAACATGTAAATATATCTATGTATGGTGGGGCAGCTGGGTGAACATGTATGGGGAGGGAAGAGAGATTGAGAGAGAGAGAGAGAGAGAGAAACACATTGATACCTTTAGCATGTGTCTCACTATTCGCCAAAATCAAATGTTTCTGCAGCCAAGAAACCAAGAAAATATCTCTGACATCATCAGAGACATTTGGTAAAACTGAAATCACCAGGAATCACTAGCACAATGACTTTTACAAAGGAAAATGGAGGGAGAAAGGAGAAGAATTCTGTTCTTTTTGAGGGCAACACTACAGGCTTTGGAATCATGTATGGTTATTAAACTGAGGCTAGAATATGGCAGCTCAGTGATTACAGGCAATATTCCTAACCATCCTAGTACTCCAGCAATGTGTTGATACTGATCTCATGTTTATTATTAAAATGATTTGCTATGACCTGAATTTTTGCCTCGCCCCACCACCAAATTCATAAGTTGAAACCTAATCACCAGTGTGAAGGTATTGGAAGGTGAGCCTTTAGGAGGTGATAAGGTCATGAGGGCAGAGCCCTCATTAATGGGACTAGTGCCCTTATCAGAGAGACCCCAGAGAGCTGCCTTGCCTCTTCCAACATGTGAGGATACAAAAAGATGACCATCTACAAATGAGGAAGCAGGCCCTCATCAGATACTAAATCTGCTAGCTCCTTGATCTTGGACTTCCCAACCTCCAGAAATGTGAGAAATAAATTTATGTTGTTTATAAGCTATCCAGTATTTCGTTATAGAAGCCTGAACATGTTCAGATGTTATTAATATTAGGTAACTGAATCTATATAAAGTACTAATTCAGTCGCTGGTACTCAGTAAACTATTGAATGAACATCTATTATTATTATGCATGACTCAAAATTTTCTATTTTGTTCAAATTTTTGAATGAATCTATATCATGCTAAAACATAAATGTTTTCCAAAAATTGTTTAATTATTTATTCACAATAACTATAAAGTAAACATCAAAATGTGCTCTGACAGTGTAGAAATAGTCGAGAGCCTAGAAAGGTGTAATAGACATTCAATAAAAGATTGAAATGTGACAATAAAATCATTTGTTTTCTCAAAGATGTGAATAATATCTGCCCAGTAATACAACAGAGAAAACCCTTAATTAAAAGTCAACTTAATAACATCAATTTTGACACTATCAGAAACTACTGAATTTATTAAGAAGTACATGGACTCAACGTTGAAATACTAGTGAGTTTTATAGGATTTGATACAAAAAATCTGTACCTATAAAATCAAGACATCTACAACAGAAATCAAACTTAATTTCTGACTTGTAAATTTTATGCCTACAAAATCATTTTGTGCCCATATAGATCATTCCATTATGACTATATAATTATTATTTTAATGAATATTAAGTGAGCTTTTTCAATATGAGCTACCAAGTTTAGGGGTCTTCTTTGGCAAAAGGCAGACAGTTAACAGGACATTATCCTTGCCTTGAAGAGCTCACAGACCAGTGGGAGAAAAGAAAGCATATAAACTATTTGATGCTCTATATAGTTTAAATAAAGACACATTACAAAAAGGAAATATGAAATAACTTTTCCTTCCATGAATCATCCTATTGAATATAAAATACTGTTAAGTTTGTTATACTGGATTCTCAGAAAATGAATGGTTCCTCTGTATTTTCAACTTACGTTATGAAAACATTTTGATGTTTTTTGCATCTAAGTCATGATTTCTCAGAAATATTTGTGCTTTCTAATGAATAGTCAATGAATAAGTATTAATATGTCAATGTGGAGCATTTATTTAAAGTAAAACTTAAAGCAATAATTTAATATCATATTGGTCTCCATTTACTTTCAAACCCTATAGTTAACAAGGTGTCTTGCCACCTTGTAAATCAATGCAAGAAATAAATAGCAAAAGGGAATTACATTATAGTTAACAGAGAAATTTTTAAAGTTATTTTTTCTCATATCTTGACTATAGTACAGAAATGTTTTGGGAAACAATGAATTTGGCTCTTTAGATTTTTTAA
>NW_012151396.1:1325957-1326732 GCF_000956105.1 Propithecus coquereli | reverse complement strand
TGGATCCATTACAAATTAAAGTGTTGTAACCATCTCTTTCCTTCCACATCTTCATTTTTAAAATAAAAGGTTGAACTGGAAAGTAGCCTCCTAAACAACTACAGTGTATGTGTAGCCATTATATTTTGGCCCCCATATGTAAGTACTGGGAATGTTGCCAATATAATTTTCAAATTTCATTCAAAATCTCTAACTTTAAATCTCTTTACTTATTGTTATTCAAAGACTTGATGACCTATATCCAAAAAATGTATGCAAATGACAGGTAATGAATTAAATGACCCAGCTATTTGAGGAATTGTAGGCCACTATTGCCCTCCTTTCTCTAAGGAGGTACAAAAACAGATTCTCCCAAGGTCATGGGAGAGAATAAATACTTCACATAAAAGTGTCATAACCTATACTCAATCCTTAATTCAAATTGTTTTGAAAATCAATGTGAAGGCATTGTTAATATTATGATTGTATACTATTGTGATTTTGTCCTGGGACACACATTATATATCAAAATGTTCATTTCCCATAAAAACATTGCATCTTGTGTATTATAAGACCTTTGCTGATCCATGATGCCTCCATTGAGAATTATTATTGTAATAATTAAATGTACAAAAACAAAATTACTGAAGCATGATTCTACTCACAGAATACTACAATGTCCATGTAAATGGTGTATGATTAGGTGATCTAATTTGGAATGAAATTTTTATCCTAGTAGTAAAATTATTTTTAAGAAATCACATTGAAATGCAATTTGACAACATTTTACCTTCAA
>NW_012151396.1:1295604-1322562 GCF_000956105.1 Propithecus coquereli | reverse complement strand
TAGTACAGAAATGTTTTGGGAAACAATGAATTTGGCTCTTTAGATTTTTTAAAAAATAAGTGGCATTATATTTGCCATTATAAAGGTTAATGCATAGTCTGTTTTAAACATGGGCTTACCCATAAAGCTCTTTTTCAGGTTTCTAAATGAAATAACAGTTAAGAAAAATCTTATATAATGAGGAATGTGATCACTCCTACTGAGAATTCATTAACTCGTATATAACAAGCTTCTTTTTTGAAACTTTCGAGAGCAAATTAATACATAATCAAAGAATTAGTAAGCATTTCATGTAATGGACTATGAAAAATTGTTCACTTTCATGAGGTGATTTTCCCTACATGTAATGTGATTCATTAATGTAAAGAAACAGCTGGGTTTAAAAGTGGAGTTATCTGTGGAATCCTTTTGGCTATTGCTAAATAAACAAATAAAATAAATGAAAAACAAGTATGTCTCCTTCTTTACTTGTAATAAATTTAAAAATCTAGAGTCATACATTTCCAAGAGACAGATATTTATTATAATTGCTTAATATCTGGAAACTTTCATATGCCAAACAAATATACAAAAATTCGTCATTAAATATAGTTAGGCTGAAATATTTATGCTTCTTTGTAGTAGAATTCTTATTCCACTAATTTTATTTCAAACATTACTAAATTCCTTTAGTATTATCTGATATGTCATCTCCATTTGTCTAGTTTTGAGAAAGACCTTACTATCTCAAAGTTGCAATACTGAAAAAACGGTGTTTGAATTTTTGACCTGGAAAGAATGGAAATCAAACTTACCAGATTATGTTATAAATAATGTTGTCAATATGGTCATTGAATAAACAGATTTATTTTGTGGTAGGCAAAACTATACAACAGAATTATCAAGACTATATGCTCAAAGGATTCAGCATTAGTCATAGATTTATGTACTTTTGTGGAGTGAATTATCTAATAGTGCCACTTAATAAAAGGATAGTAAGAGTCTGCATGTTGAGTGCATCGGGGTAATTTTATTAGAGTTTTAATCTTTTGAAAAGAAAATGTAAAATATGGATAGGATGAGGAGATGTTTTACTTAAATGGAAAAACAAGGCTGTAATGTGCCTTAGGAAGAACTATATGAATTATAGTGCTATATGGAATTCATTCCATGAAAGAGAAACGTACTTATAATTCTCCATAATTTTTCAAAAATTCACTGACAAGATCTACAAAGATGGAGTATGGGTTACGTTAGAAGGAGCTGACACAGAGATCCACACATCAGTTCAACAAACAGTTCAGGAAATATTCACTAAATACCCATTTTGTGATAGGTACACATCTATGACTTAGAATTTAAAGATACTAGATAGTTAACAGAATTTCTTCCTTTTGTTCCTGGACCAACAGCCAGACTACATTTCCCAGAATCCCTTGCAGTTAGCTATGGTCATGTGACTGCATTTTAGCCAATGAATATGAGTGGGAGTTTCCTGCTATGTCCATGCTTGGTCACGAAGCCCTCCTAAGGATACATTCCTCTATCTCTATCATCTTCTGCGGGATGCAAGCAAAAAACAAGAACAAAGCCCTAGAATAGTGTTTCTCAACACCCCCTGCCCCCATTACTATCTTTCCCAAGCAGTCTTTTTAGACATCTTTTTTCCAAATCCTCCTTCCCCATAAAAATTTTAATATCATAGGTACACTGTATATCTGTTTACGTACTGTGGCCATTTGGAGGACCACAAACATCTAAAATTGTTTTCAGCCTCCCCACGACCAACACACAAAAACAGTCTTCATCCTCACATTGAGAATCCATGCTCTGCAAAATCACAAAACAACAAAATGAGGTTTCGCGGTCTAAGACTGCTAAATGAGCACAATATTAATTTCAATATATTGAGTCATTATACATTTTGGATCCAATATGTTTAGAAGTTTAGCCTATCCTAAGTACAAATGTCTTAAAATGTATTTATATAAAGTGCAATAAATACCTTGCCTTCTTAGCTAGAGAATCCAACATTTGGCCAAAATCAATAATAGATGATAGAGCCCTCATTCTATAATGACAAACAAAAGGTAAATAATTTTTGTGGACAATAGAATAGTGACTTTCAGATCATATTTGCCTTGGAAAAAACAAAGTCTGATCACAATGTCATCACGATGTAAGTTTATCTACTCAATTATTAGAATTCCCTCTAAAACAAATACAAGGGATTGGTGGGGGCTATAATGCTAAGCTTAATTACTGCCTGGAACCTCATTATCTCACTGTCCTCAGAGCTGACTCTCGCAAACCATTCAGCACGTCATAATATATTCAAAGAGCAGATATTGCTTACTTTAAACACAAAGTAAATGAACGTAGTAGTAAATATATTCTGCAATCCAAATAGTCTACTTTTGAGTTTCCACAAAAATGCAGAAGTCTATCAAAATTAAATAAACTTAGAATCCTTCAAGTTCGCATTTACCATTAATTAGTTTTAGAATATGAAATGCAGCATTTAATTTAGGTTACATAAATGAAAAATAACAATAATTATTATTTTATAATTTTAAATTTAATTATGTTATGAATAATGAATACTTCTTGAATACAAATTGTCCTCAGATATATTTAATTAGGTAATGAAATGTTATATACTACTTCTTATTACTTTGGCCAGTTAAAATTCTGTTATTAATGTTTTCCTCCAATTGTTTTAATTTTTGAAAAATGTAGGTAACTGAATGTTCACCTGAATTTTTTTCAACTAATGATAATTTATGTCATGTTTTTAATTGGAGGAGAGGAGTGGCATATTTCCCAATTCATCTATTCTGGCTTCATGGGTGTGAAAAATATATTCAGCTCTAATGCGTATGTCCCTGAGGGGAAAAAATTATTGAATAAAAATGATTCTTTGATTTTCTAAGTATACAAAAGTAGTATCTAATTAAATTAAGTATAAGAAAAATCTCTGCATAGAGTTTGCATTATGACTAAGGAAACTGTGATAGCCTAAAAAACAAAATGTAAAATCTACTTAAATTTTAAGATGTTTGCATTATTTCAATGTAAAAAAACTAAATTTACCTATAATGCCTCTAAATGAGGCATGTTATAAAAGTAAAATAAGAATAATTTAGGTGTTCTCTAATAGTTTAAATAAAGTTGACTTTTCAAATAAATCACTTGTTCGTTTGGAAAAATGTGTGTATGTGTGCATGTAACTGCTATCATGATCTTGTGTTTGCTGTAGGTTTCCTGACATTGCACCTTATTCCCATCTATTTTTAAGCAGTCTTTTCTAATAAAATATCGCTAAGTAACCATAGATTCATTTGTGAGATATAGAATATTAAAGCAACCATCCTAAATGTTGATTCCTGGAAATTTTCAAAGGAAATTTTTTCAAGCAGTGCTAACATTTTTTTGATCCTCACATTTATACAATTTGCCAGTTATGCAAATAACTGGCTTCGTGTAGTTTAAAATAGTTATTCCCCAGCAGAGATGGAGCAGAAGACCAGAGTCCATGACATAAGGAATTCAGCACATCCTTAATTTCAGCCCCATTCTTACCTAGGCCATGTGTTTCTGCACAACCCAACCTGCATAACCAAATATTGCACACCTGACTGCATGTCATCCACTCATTACTTTTCTACTACGGTGCCATTGACTAAATTATTCTCCTTGTGCTACTTACTGTTAATGATTTGCCATATATTAAAATATTAAAGGAGTAAGTCAGTGAAATCTGCCTCTGCTATTATCCTGAGAACACCTGTAATAAAGAATAGCCTATAAACGTAGGTACACACATCTTGCATGCTTTTATCAAATAATTGTGAATCAGAGTATCTGGATCCTTTATGGATTGCATTGCCCTTTGTTTGCTTGTAAATCTTTCCAGAAAGATCTGTGTGATTATCAAAGTTTAGTCCCAGAAAACTTCTGGTGTTAGAGGAGAAATGAAATAAACAAAAAAATAAACAAAAAACAGATGCTAGTATACATGGCAATGCAAATACTTTTACTTTTTATTCTTAGTATTGTGTGATAATTTACTATTTTCTCTTCACAATAATAAATTTTATCATAAAAGTGTTGAAGATAGGGCAGAGTTGGAGATTCTAAATATATCACATATATTTATATATGTATATTACATATACATACACATAAATATATGTAGTATGTGCATATATATGTATAATTTGTTTACTTTTAGTAGCCAAACCATGTTCCTCTTCTTCTTCATATAACAAAGGTAAGGTCCAAGAATATTTTACCAAATTAACAAAAATTCATTGTCCAAGAAATACTTAGAAGTTATTGAGATGGTTAATGTTTGAAAATTAAGAATGAAATTAAGTTGATGAAATGGCTGGACACACTAACTACCAAGAAACTTTAAGCAAGATGAAAATGAGAAGACTAAAATTCCAATTTAAATTTTGTACCGTTTTTAAGGTTTACCAGTCTCAGGCCTCCTGTTGTTTCTGCCTCCCCAACGGGGAAAGTGAAGCTGAGAGAGTGTAGCAGCAGCGGGGGCTGCCATAAAAGCTGTTTTCTTTCCTCAGTAAAACCAATGCAAGGGCAGTCTGTCGGAAAACTGATGCTTTGCTAAAGTGGAAAACTCAGCAGAAGGATAAAATTGTTCCATTTCAGGTAGAAAATTCTGTACAACCTTTCCATCCATTTGGTCAAAATTGAAGATTTTAGTCTTAGGAGACACTGAAGGGTGAAATTAAGCCTTTACTAACTTTGACACTCCTGCTGTGTGGAATTTGGGAGAGAGGAAGGGCTTCTGTTAGGCCACGTTTTCTGCTCAAATTACTGAGAATTCTGCTCCAATCTAATAAAACTGAAACTGAGTTTTCGACATCTTTCCAGGTGTAAAATATATAACTTATAACTCCTGACCTTTAGTTGTGATGATTTAAAATATATTTGATTCGAATCCTATATAGGTCACTGGGCACAAAATCCCAACCAATCTTCCAGCCCGTCTGCTTGTTGCCTCCATAACCACCACCGAAAAGCGCACCTGTTCTGCCACGTCATCGTGACCTCCAGCCTATCCACCCTATAATTTCTCCACTACTTCTTTTATTATTGAACTAAGATACCAGGACTCGCCATTTCAACACTTCGACTTTCTTGCCCTACAATAATCTGTTGTTCCCCTTTATACAAAACCCAGATGTTTTTTTCAAAATCCACTTGCTCAGAAAAACATCAGTTTTACTCTGCTCCTCAGCATTAAAAAGGCTCAAGTCTCTCTAATCAAAAAACAAAAACAGAAACAAAAACAAAAATTACCCTACTACCCAATTATAAGTATTATTATATTTGTCATTTTTTTGAAAATCTCATAATCAAATGTCTTAAAAGAGTAGTCTATAACAGTTTCTTCCATTTCTTCACCTTCCGTGCCAATCTATCCTTATTCCACTCCCATCTGGTTTCTTCTGCCTGTTACCCCTCTGACAAGCTCTCACCAAGATCACAACCAACTTGCATATTGTAAATCCAAAGAATATATTTTATTCATCATTTTATCTTTAGGCAGTATTTGGCAGAGGCTATCACTTCCTTCTGCCTGGAATCTCCATTTTCAGGAAACATCACATTTGTCTGATTTCCTCCTATTCCTCTGGATGTCTCTCCTCAGCTTTGTTTCTCAGCTCTACCTTCTCTAAGTCATCATCAAATATGATTATATTTCTGTAGGATCAATCTCAGTCTCTTATTTGTTCTTCCTCCACTGTTAATTAACAGCCTTTCAGTTTCCCATAGGATTGTCACTCATGAGTCTAATTTCTGAAATCTATACTTATAATCTAGACAATGTTTCTGATGCCCAGATCACTTAATATTCAAATCCAGAACTTAATAACTGAAATGTTTTCACCCCAATAACTGATAGTGTTCAATCTTAAGGATAAAAGGTTTTACTGAATTATCTGTTAATCCTCCTGAATGTCCTATAAAGTAGGCATGATTATTATCACCATTTTACAAATGAGGAAACTGAAGCTTAGATAAAAGAGGTGCCCAGAATTGCACTTAGCAGGTGGAGAAGCCCAAATTCATACTAAATCCCAATTTTTAGTTCTTAACTATTACCTAACTGCTCATTTAATATCTGCAAATTAGATGCTCTGTGTGCTTCAAATCAAACCCATTTGAAAGTGATTCGATGGATTCTCCCTTTGTCCCACCAACACACAAACACTCCCTCTGCAAAAATCCATTGCATTCCCATTGTATGTAATCTCATTTACTTCTGTAAAAAGTGCCACTTTCACACAATTACATAAGCAACCCTCCCTTTGTTCTCTCCCTGAATACTCCTTCCTAGTCCTTCAGTTATCTGGAATTATGTAAGATGCCTCCCTCCAGTGGGCTTTACAACGCATGAGGGTATTTTTGTCTTGGTTACTACTATATACACAGAAACTAGGAGAGTAGTTGACTTCCAAAAATGTTTACTTGGCTGACGACCTAATTGTATTAACTATTGATATTATATAACATACAATTATTGAAATTTTAAAACTACAAACCACTTGTCAACATCACTTCTGAGAATTATTTGGTCACTTCTCAGGTAGGAAAATTTCAACAAATATGATATCATATAATGAATAAAATAGACTAAGTATATGAAGACAGGAAACAGAGGAGTTAAAAACTGTTGAGCATTAAGTCTAAACTCTACTGGACAGAAACTAACTATATTTCATTAATATAGTATTTTTTGTGCCTACTAGAGTACCCTTGCATTATAGCTGTGATTAAGATACTTGTTGAATTAATAATTAAATGCTTAAATAATTCAATGAAATAACTTTCATGTACCAAGAATTGTCAATGTGTTATATACATATTATTTAATGCTCACAATATTCTTATGAGGACTTTTAATCAGGAATGTTGGACTTCATGAGGTTAAAAATCTATCCTGATTCTGGAACCAATATACATCTAAATTTGAAGTCCACATTCTTTCTCCCGCATCATGCTACTTGCCACTACAACTGACTCCATTATCTTAGGCTCAAATATTTCCCAGTAATATAAATGAAGTTTCAAACAAACTCTAAGCTTTTTCTCACATATTATATGAGCTTTGTATCAAGCCTTGGCTAAAGAATATCATTAGACATGTAAAAATCCTAAAGAATGAGCTAAAATATAGTATTTTCCTGATTCATTTATACCTAATTTTACAATTTTTGCTCAAGGTAATCATTTGTAAATTTTAATTAGCAACAAATTGTCTGTCTATACTGTATTTTATTAAATAAAGAGTAAAGAATAATGATGAACACAAATTAAATTTGTTCAAACCCTGAAAGGAAAATTATTTCAAAAGTAAAATTTATCTTCAAAAAGATAAGTAAAAAAAAATCAATGCCACCAAGATATTCATTACATGATGAAACTTAATAATAACAAAAGCCATTTATGGAAACGATAGCAATAATAGTCACTTTGGAAATATTTTAATATTACCATTGATATTCATGACTTTTAATGTATGTGAAATAACACTGAGACATCTCCTAACTTCAAATCAATTAAACAATTATGTCTATTGTAGTTGTTTCTAAAAGAGAATGATAGTCTATTTAGCTCCTACCTCTAAGATAATATCATTTTTTTACTTATAAAAGTAGATAACAAGAATGAGTCAAAGAAAAAATGATAATAGAAAATTTCAACTCTTTTTTGCCTTAATGGATGTTTTATAAATCTTTATAGGTATTTGAACTCATAATCTTATTCATCATTGCTGGCACAAAAACATAACAGACATTTAAAAAGGCAGAAGTAGTAGTTAACATAAAATTGTAAATATTGAGATTGTATTTGATTAAACAGTTTAAAATATTTTTAAAATATATTGATATTTTCTCTCAGTTACCTCTTCAGTTTACATTTTGAAGTTTTCCTTGGTCTCTCATATTTAAAAATAATCTCTATTGCTATAGCTATTTTTATGATATCCAACATTAAGAAAGGATCATGAAATATTCCTCTACCACCTTTCTTACTGAATGTTAGAAGAAGCCATCATCTATCAATCTTGGCCTTTTTTCTTTCCATTCTGATTTCAATTTTCACAATATTTTGCTAATTTATTATTCTTGTCGGAGGAAACTCTAAAATTAATTTATAAATATAATATTGATTGGAATATTTCTGTCTTGAATGATTTGTTTATAAAAAGCAAAGAGATGTCAAATAAGAAGTTGGTTTGTTATTAATCCTTTAAAAGTGTCTCATAGATTGTTTATGGATAACATGCTACCACCAAAAACTGCGTTATTAGAACTAGCATGTGTGTATTGTGATGGTGTTCCCAATTCAGTGTTCATCAGCGGGCTTTGTGGCCGGCAGAATTGGTGTGTCTACACATGGACCAGTGTGATATCTTCCCATAGACTAGCTCAGAGTAGCATCTTCCTTCCAATTTTTAAAAATTAATACTGCTCATCTGAATTATAGATAAGTACACAAAATATATAAGATGAAATATAGGTTTTATTTTATATAGGATGAAACAATTTATGTCATAGCTTAAGAAAGCATTGGCACACAGTAAGTAAATACTCATGAAATAAGAACACAGAGGTGTTACTAACCTTGCAAAAGAGGGCAGGCTTTATGGTCAAGAATGTCATGAAAAGAAACTGAGATGAAGGAAGGCAAAACCAAATCCCTGACCTGGTGCTCCTTTTTCTGCTTTGCTAATGCCCCTTTTGAGCTTGCCATGGTTCTTGGCCCTGGCTGAATATTAGAATCACCTGGAGAGAGAGGCCAATAAAAAATGCTAATTCCACCACAGCAGGCCAGATTGATCAAATCAGTTTCTCCAGGAAGTAGTATCTGAGTATTTCTTAATAATCTCTCCAACAATTTTAATATGAAGCTACAGTGGAGAACTAATGAAAAATATAGTTTTCATGTATTTCTATGTATTTTATAATGTAGAAAATATAGTTTTCTCAGAGAAGCTGTGGAGGGTGATAGGATAGGAAGACTTAATAGAATGCTTCTCTATAGCATTATCAGAGAACTGTAATTTTTGAGAATATTTGTCCTTCCTGATATTTCCACGCTTCCTCTCTGAGTACCTTAGTATTTAATATGTAGAAGTGGTTCCTAAGATGTGGTCTCCAGACCAGCAGCATTAGCATCACCTGGAAACTTGTTAGAACTATTTAGGTCCCATCAGAAACCTGCCAATCAGCAAATCTGGGTGTAAGGAGTAGCAATTTCTGTTTTAACAAGCCCTCTGGGTGATTCGGGTGGCTCACTCAAACTTAAGAACCACTGGGCATAAGTGTTTGTACAATTGGGCTAAGCTAAGCGAGATCAAGAAAATAATCAATTTATTTCACGCTTGACCAAAGCCTCGAGTGAGAACTAGCACAGGCTTACGTGCAAATGGCAATTGGAGTCAAAGTCAGAGGTTGGTAGGGGGGCCTACCAGTCATAGCCCCTTCACCTGCCTGCCTCCCTGCCCAGGACATAGAGATTTTTTTTCCAGTTTGAAAAGTGAAGAGTCCAGAGTGTTTCGATGTTACTCTTTTGTTGACATCACCAATCAAAGCTAGATATATATGGCTGTATAAGGAAAAAGTGAGAAACAGATACCTAAAAATAGATCTGATGAGTGCTGGGAGGCAGCAGGGAGCGGGGGCAGAGAAGGAGAGACTGTACCACAGGATCAGAAATTTTAAGACAAATTACCATAAGATAGGCAGTTCAGTAACTTCACTCCTAGGGGAATTTCTTGGTTGGCAATGATGCCACCCACAGCAATAAACATGGAACAAAACAACACTGTATGGAAGTAGCTCTGGGACAAACAGCAAGTTTTGTTGACGATGGCAACAGATCCCTTGCACAGTTAATAAAGTAAAAGCATTTCCCCTAGGATGCACATATTCATTTTCATGAATCCATCTACTGCAAGAGCAGGCTCACCATGTCTCAGGATGGGATGCAGTCTGTGTTGGAGACTACTCATGTGTGATACTGTTTTCTAGGTGATATAAAGACAACGAGCTTAATACAACTGTTACCAGGGTCTCCTTAAAGTCTCTTTAATTTCTGGTTTGCAGGAAGACAACATGACTCAAACAGTGCTTTTCTTCACTTTTCAGTGCTAACTCAGGTTGGAATACCGGTTCCTTTACTTATTGACTGTTACTCAACCTCAAAAGCGTTTTGGTTTCTCATCTATGAGATGAGGATGATGAAAAAAACTGCTCTTTACAAATTTCTGTAATTCCATGTTTGTACTGTACCTAGCACAAAGCATTGTACATACTACATGTGAAAGCTATTTTCTTATTAAATAATAAATTGTTTAATATTATTTATAAAATTAATTATTAAATAAAATAAAATTATCATTTTAGCATCATATATGCTTTGCATAGTTTGCATAGGTATTTATTGTAGAAATATAAAAATGCATACACAATTTTATATAGGCTGATTTCTATATTTCATAATAAATATACATATTATATACATTTTTATGCCCATGGGATATATATTTTTATATCTGGAAAAATCATCTTGGGAGTTAAATGATTCTCTAAGTTTTTATTAAAACAGAATGGGAAAAAAGAAAAAGAAAATACTCTGTGTGTCTTTGGATATATTTTAATTTAACAGAGGCTCTCTATTGTCCTTTATTTGGAGTAGAAGGCAGGATGGTATAAGGGAAGGAACATTGGGTTTTGAATCATACTGACTCATTCACTTTAATATATTGAGTATTTCTTGATTGTAAACCATCTGCAAAGGCAACAGAGATTGGAAGACTTAGTAATGTTAGGCTTGAGCAAATCACTAAACCTCTCTTTCAGCTTCCACATTTGTAAAGTATCAATAATAAAATTTATATGTCAAGATTATAGTTAGGAAAAACCCATAGAACCAATATAAGCAACTGGTTCATAGCAGGTGCTCAGCAAGTAACTTATTTCCCCATAGGAACCTTGTTTGTGTTCCAGCTCCATAAACCCTGATTCACCTGGACAAAATGTCTGGGTGCAGGTGAGGATAGGTTTCAGTAAATAGACCACATGTTCATGGAGGAGAAACCTGGGAGAGCAGCAACCCCCCGCACCTGAAGAGGAAACACCCGAGACTTCAGGTGGCATGGGGAGAGAGAGATGATTAATATTCAGCACCACAGCCTGGAAAAACAATCACCTGGTTCACCTGAGTCAAGCAGCAGATGCAGCTGAAAATATGACTCACTGCAGTGTTTGTCTTCCCCATCTTGGTCTTACAAAAACATAAAAGCCATGTGGGCACGTCTTGATGTACTGTGCCTTATACTATCAAACACAGCTCATGAAGGCAGACTTCCCTTGTGCATGTACAGACACAAGGACTGGGACAAACTTATTTCATTCGGACTGATACAAACTCATGTTTCTGCTGGCCCCCAGTTGGCCTTGGGTTATGCTATGCATGGCTATTGAAGCTGCAAATATTTGGTGATTCTGTTCATGTGAGCTTAAGCCAATCAATGTAATACTGACCCAAAGCAAGGTCAACAACAAATCCCAAATTGGAGCAATCTGTGCCCTCACTGAGACAGCACAAGCCCTAGAAGCTCAGCAACCCTTGTATAGGTTGTAATAAACAATCAATAGTCTACATCCTAGTTGAACAAGGAGGAGAATATATGGTCATCAATACATCCTGTTGTGTCTGGATCAATACAGGGCAAGTGGAACAGTGCATATGTACTATGAAAAAAGAAGTGCAAATGTTTATGTGAAATAAGACCCACTACTCCCCTTGGGGATTAGCCTCAAGTACTAAGTAGGGTGAGTCCAGGATCCTGGGGTGCATGGCTAAGGTCAATAATGCTGACTGGCCTTATCTTACTAATTGAAATTCTATTTATAATGGCACTAATCAAGATTATTATGAGACAAATCGAACGGCATTGGACCCAGCCACCATCAGAGAATCAAATCCAACTCTCAGAGTAGTGGCCTTGTATTAGTTTTTGCTGTGGCAAATGATGACAAACAGTGGTTTAAGCAAAATAAATTTATTTTAGGATTATGGAGGTTGGAGGTCTGGCATAACTCTCATTTGGCTAAAATTGCATTTTTTTATAGGCTCTAGGGGAGATTTGCTTCTTTGATCATTCAAGTTGTTAGAAGTTAGTCCCTTGCAGTTGTAAAACTAAGGTCCTCATTTCCTTGCTGGCTGTCAGTTAAGAGCCTTTCTCAGCTTCTAGAAGCATCCTGAAATCCTAAGCTCATCCCCACTCTCTCTGTCTTCAAAGCCAGCAACCGTCTTCACACAGCAACAACAGATCAAGTCCTTCTTATTCTGCATCTCAGTGACCAATTCTTCTGCCTTACTTATCTACATTTAAGGACCCTGTGATTACATTGGCCCCATGAAGGTAATCTCCCTATTTAATGTCAACTAATTAGAGGCTTTAATTCCACCTGTGAATTCCTTTCATCACATAAAGTAACACATTCACAGGTTCCAATGACTAAGGTGTGGATATCTTTGGGAGCCATTAATCTGTCTACCATAGGCACACACACTTCTAATAAGTGCCACCTTGTTCATTTTCTTTTTAAAGTAAGGTTTATTTTCAGGTTGTATTCCAGTAAAAATAACTCTTTGCATTGCTATGGTAAAGTGGAAAATAATGACTTTAGTGGAGCATGTTTGGAATAAAAACAGACAAAGACATAGAGCAAAATGTAGCACTTCTTAGGTAAATAAATAATCTGCAAGTATTTTGCAGAGGATGTTAAAAGCAAACATCCAAAATAATAATTTGATGCAGGCTTGATAATTAAAGAAACTGAGCTCTTTCCTTAGCATACACCAAGAATAATCTGAATTGATGGATAAAGTCCTTAATACAAGATAGAAGGGTACTTTAATCCCAGCGCAAGTAAATTTGGAGAGAGAGAAATAACAAAACCTAAAGATAAAGCCACTAGAAAAGGTCACAACACGACAATTCCCTTAGCTACACTAGCTCAGTGTAAAAGCCAGATCCTTCCCGAGAAGTAGTCTGGAAGTCGATTTAGAAGATCACATGACTGTTTTCTCAGTTTCTTCCCTGTCATTTCCACAGCACATGAACTTTTGCTGAGTGTGGCAGCTCCCCAGGCTCACCAGCAATCATCGAATTCTGGAAATTCTATCACCACCCAGGGGACCGTAAGGCAGTGGACGCAGATTGGAGAGCCCCAGAACCTGTTCACTTCCAAGTATCTCTTCCTTGGAGCCAGGGCTCTCCTTCCACCCTGAAACACTTAAAATGGTGTCGGAAAAAAAAAAGAAAGAAAGAAAGATGGTGATTTTGTGAACAGTGGGAGGTTGACACACAAGTCTGCTGTATCTGGATCCCTGATTCCAGAAAAAAATAATTATTTCAAAATCCCTGACTGTGCCATCTCCTTGCTTCCTACTGGTTTCAAATGAAGAGAAATATTCCACTTGGCCTGGGAAGCCGGCTGAGGCCAGCGCCTCTGCCCTCCCAGGCTCTGCCTCAGCATGTCTGCACTCGCTCCTCTCTCCAAAGATGCAGGGCTCTTCTCAGGACCTTGGACCCCCACTGATCACAAGGAAGGCCCCTCCCTAATTCAGCCCATTCTGGATGCAATGCTCTTGCATTGCTCTGTTCCAGGTATCCATGTCCTCTCATCTCTCTGATCTCAGTCTGAATCATCATTTCCTGGAAGGAAGCAATGCTGTGACTCTACTAATCTGTATCATTGAACAGAGTCACCACTACTGGCTTATTTGCTGATGATTTGATTGGTTGTAGTCCTCTCCACTTGACTGTAACCCTCATGGGGACAGCAGTTACATTGCATATTTTGCCAGCATTATAGCCCCTATCTACACTGTGCGTGCCTGAAACATTCCTCCACAGCTGTTCTAGCTTCCTTCTAGTGTTCCCTACTGTAATGCTGAACATCTACATTTCCCCAAACCTCCTGAGCTAGAGCTCCAGTTAAGAGAGAGCTCCAGATGCTGGAAAAGAGATGTGCTCTGGCAAGGCTTGGATTGGGAACTGACTGGAGTAGAAAGAGGCAACAGGAGTCAAAGGGCTGGCAGGCCTAGTTCTGTGGGAAACTTCCTCATCCCCAGGTCGTAGCTAAGGCGGCGTCGTCACAGAGCCAGCAGATGGAACGGTGGCATCCTGAGCCCTGTATCTTACTGCTGTTTCCTAGAGGGTATCCATTCTTCAGGCTCACTCAAGATAGTCCACTGGGAGTCATCCCAACATGCCCAATGAGGACTTGGTTTCCCCAGGTCTTCCAAATCATCTAATTCTTGGTATTTTATATGTTTCTGTCCTGTATCTACACTCTGTTTTCTGCAACCAAACTCTGAGTGATTCAGTGTTAAGGAAATATTTGTTGAATAAATTAATAAACAAATGAAAGAGAAGATGCTATCTGAATTTACATGAAATTTCTTCTACCTGCAATAGATAAGATGAGATAAATTGCACCTTTTATAAAATTATGTCTTATTCTTCATTTGTTCATATGGTAGAAATTCATGGGAAACAAGTAAGGAGATGGACTGCAACATTTGCAAACTCATACTGCCTGTACATCATAGGAAAAAATGAAAATCATTTTACTTCAGTTTGAAAAAAAACCTTTATCAATACTTCCTTTACAACTTCTAAAGCTAAAAACTGACTGAAATTGATTTTTTAAAATGGACTACATGCCTAATAAGCAAAATGTGGACAAGACAAATCTAATACAAAGAGGAATGAGAGAGGCATTGCTTATACAGTACAAGTTAGGATTAAAAGTAATAACTCATTCAAATAAAACTAGAAAACAGTAAGACTCAACTAATTCTCTGGAGAAAAGGACAAATCTGGGTTTTAAAAATTTGTGAATTCAAATTTTATGTCTTTTTTTTCTATATCACATATACAGCCAAAGGGCAAAGTATAATTATGAGATATTCATTAATATGAGCAAAAAACACTTCAACTATTAATACATCCACCCAAATTGTGCCAAACAAACCTTTTATTTGGAAAAAACTGAATTAATTGTGTCTGGCATAAGGTAAGGTAGAATAATTAATTTTAACTGGCTTAAGGTAGAATTATTCTTGCAATACAGACTCAGCCAGTTAATTATTTGTCCATATGCTACACTCTCCACACCTGCCTCACCTTGGCTTGGTAGACTTCTCACATTTCACTGCTCTTCCCAGACACCGTCAAGGACAACGCCCCTAAACAGCCACCAACTTGACTCCAGGTCAAAGAGAACCAGAGTTTCAAATATGAGAATAGCAGATTGGAAAATATATTTTAACTGTAATATCTATTTAAATATAGCTAGAAACTATATAAAATATCCTTGAAAATATATCATCTGAGATCGCCATTAGTAAAAGATACGCATCACAATCATTGTCCTCTCTAAAGCTGCACAAACACACACATGACACACACTATTTAATAATGCCAAATCAGAAATACAGTGAGAATCCATCTTGGATGGGTTCTTAAAAACTATGAGTTAATTGAAACAAAGTATAATGAAACCAATTTTACCATAGGCTCATTGATATAAACAACCATTAAGTTCCTACAGCATATTTCTGGCCACAAAAACATCACCAAACTTCTAAATAAAGACCCAAAACATTTCAAATATTAAACATTGAAATAAATATGAGTTATACACACATTTAAGAAAGATTAATAAAAACAAGAAAGATAATTACCCAATTTTTGATGAATCAGTTAATGACGGTGGTCATAATGGTGGGGGGTTAAATCAAGGAATAAATGTTTGCAAAGTGGAAATTGTAAAGAGCACCTCCTGCTGCCATGCATTTGGAAACAACCACAAATATGGCGAGCTTGCTGAGTGCATTTGTACGTCATAGTTTATTGCAGTGCACCTACATGTTTAATCCTATACTTTATGAATTTTTATTTTACAACAATTTGTATTCGTTAATTCATTTTCCAACCGTCTTATTCCAGTTCAGAGTTGTGGGTAGCTGGAGCCTATCCTGACAGCTCAGGGCACAAGGCGGGAACGAACAAACACTGGCCAGGATGCCCTTCCCTTAGAGGGAATGCTCACACACTCACCAGCACTCACTCAGACTGAGACGGTTTAGGCAAACCCACAAACCTAATGTGCACAGCTTTGGGATGTAGGGGAGAAACCTGTGTAGATGAGGGAAAGTATGCAAACTCCACACAGTGACCCCATCTAGGAATCAATTTTTTTCCCATCAACAGTATAACAAAATTACATTATTTGAGGACCTGCTATAACCTAAAATCATTTATAATTATTGCAAAGGGTATTATAATTTATATTGAGGACATTGGTGTTGACTTGTGGTTTTCCAAATTTTATTGCACATAAAAATCACCTGTGTATTTGTTTTAAAACATATATACACCGTGTGCCAAGTTACATCCCTACTAATTCAGAATTTTAATTTTAGAAAGCTCCCTATCTGGTAGAGATAGGACTATGATCTGACTTTTAAAAACACCACTGCAGGAGATAAGAATATCTTATGAAAGCACACTGTCTCTATTTAAATTCATTCTTCTACTGGAAGCACATAGAGTAATATGATTTCAGAATAATAGAAGAGGAACCGAATGTGAAATATAAATGTGATTTATAATTACACTTTCTTTAACTATATTGACTTCCTATTCACCTTGCGTTAAAGTAGAACCACCCTCACACACACACAAAGGAGCCATGTAATAGAAAAGTAAATCAAAGTTGGTTAAAAAGCGAAGAGATGAATCTTGCTAGTTACTGATATATTGATGCTTCCTCTCTTCTGCTTTCCTATAATTTAGAGAGAATTAGAAAGGCTGCCAAATGCTGTGGGTATTTAAATACCATTAAAGTAAGCATAATAAAATGAAGGGGAAACAGAAAGCAATGGCCAGTAGCAGAGAAATATGAAATGAAAAATCTCTCAATTATGTCAAGAACATATTAAGTTCAACTTTGTGAATTAAAAAGAAATAAATACAGCAAGTGGAAAGAGTACACTAAGCTATATCAGAAGCCAATAGCCATTTTAATAAAAACAAACTGAAATTCCAAGGAAATATTACACTGTACTCATGAACCCAAATTAGTGACATTTATCTAAATTCCATAGATCAATTTTGGAAAGCACAATAGGATTGTGGAATTTTGGGGTTGGACAGATCTCAGCTGTTTATTCCAAACTCTTCTTTCAAAAATTATGAAACTGAAGTGCATTACAGAGTATTCCTTGCCCAAAATCACTCAAATATTAAGTATGGATCTATGATAAGAGCTTCATTCTTTTGTTTTCCAGCCTCTGGTCCCATTTCCCTGTTATATATGAGTTAAAAACATTCACTGTTTGCCATTTTTATTGGATGATAAAACAACCAAAACAGTGGTTGAAAAGAGTGTATACTAACAGCACATTCAAGACACTGTCATCATATAAATAAGTTCAGAGCAAGTATAAAAGCTAGATTAGTAGTTTTCAATGTCTATATGGTGACAGATTCCACGTGAAGTGCTTGTTAAAACATATTTCTAGGCCCCACACCTAAAGTTCCTGATTCAGTAGGTCAAGGGTGAAGCCTGAGAATCTGCATTTGCTGATGCTGCTGGTTTAGACACATTTTGAGAACCAGGGGGCTAGATTGGTGGGTGAGTGAAAAGCATTAAACAGAGCTTAAATGCTTTAATACATGTTTTCCTTTATATCCAATTGTCTAAAGCAGTAGTTAGGGAGTAGCGTTTTACTGATTATCAAAATATAATATTTTAATAAAGTTTTATTTTTAATAAAATCAGTTATTTGCTGCTTTCTTCTAACCTAGAGCTGCCACTGTATAGGACTAACTTAACTTGTAGAAGTTCTTCTCTCCAGAACCAAATCGCAAAATTGAACTTAATCAAGTAGACACGTGAAGTAAGTAAATGAGATCAATGGACTGCTTTGTGCATGCAAAGAAAAATGTAGTGAGTTTGGTTTATGTCATACTATTGTTCTTGTAGAGATTTGCGAAATGTTTTTTGAGTTTGGTAGCAGTTTTCACAAAACCAAAATTGTATTAAGTTAATATTACTATATAAGTTTATCCTGACATTTTGGTTCTTAGAGTTAATTTTCATTTTTCATCTTCAAAATCTCAAAATCTCAGCCATTGATTCTCATGCCACAGTGCCCATCCTGGCTCAAAGTGAACATAATGCCTGAAGAAGAAAGAGTTTAGAGGACGCCAAAGACAGCACTAAAAACAACATAATTTGGATGAAGAGATGATTATTAACTTCTCATGCTGTTTTTGAAATTCTTGAAATTTTAGTACTAAGCTTTAATTATTTCTACAGTGAACTGGTCTTGTTTTCCTACTTTACTTCTAGGTAGAAGGCAACTTTCTTTTTTGGGAGCCATATGTTCCATGTACCTTCAGCATACACCCCTATCTACGTCTATCAGTCTAGACATTCCTTGTGACCCATGGTCATCCTATATTTTCTGTGGTCATTCCTAAAACTTTATAACTTTGGGGAACAATATAAAATTACATCATTCTGTCATGTCTTCATAGGTCTTTTTACCAGGATGAACTAGATCTTGGGCAAGTTAATTTAATTCTAGTCAAATTTCTGCCAATTCCACTGTACTATCTAAAGATCCTAAGGAGGGTTACTGTTCATTTCCATTTCCCTGTCTTTTAAATAAAACATTTTATAGAAAATAATCTACTTACCAGCATCCCCTCAAGGACTTTTTTTCTGGGATTTCTGCAATTAGGTCTTATTTAATAAAGAAAAAAAACAACCCAGATATTATATTTTGTAGACTTTGAGTCAGAGTTTTTTTCATCCACAATGTTATTTCCTATTGAAAAAAATAATTGGTGACATCCCTTTATTGACAAGACCATCTGAGATGCCTCCACATGTAACATTTACTCAAATGTATATGCTTTTACCTTTTGAATGAAAATATGTTAAAATACTTCTTAGTAGAATCTGACTCCATAATAAACAATCTGTTTTGGTAATACTATATAGAAATGATTAGACTAGTAAATCTAGAACTTTCTTTAATATCTGGAAAAAAATAGAAATAAATGTTATGAAAGGAAAATAGTAGTTTAGGATCTTTTTAAAAAGAGCTTTTAAAAACAGATCCCATGACGTATTCCTACCTACAACTAATTGCTTTTTCTTTCGATCATCTTTCCTTATTTGTTGATGTTCTTATTGTTACAATTAATGTTGACAATTTAATTTCGTATAAATCATGCACAGAAAACAATAAAAAATAACAAATTTCTCATTAAATTAGAAAGCATCTTTTTTATTGAAGTTTTTATTCTATTTTCACAATAAAACACCATGGCCCCAAGGAAATTTTTTTTTTCTAGTATGGCAGTCAATGTGTTAACTAATTTCTATTTTACAACAGCAAAAATGTATGTGATTATTGTTTATTCCTAAATTAACTAATGATTTTTATGAGTAAAAGTAGGATTTGGAAGAAAAATAATAAACAGGGAAAACAACCAATCCATAAGTTTGCCCGCTAAACCATTGAAAGAAAATAAAATATTTCTGAAGCCAAAGTTACTAAACAAAATAAACATAATGCCATTCCCTGAATCTGGACCACTGTCAGTAATGCAGATTCATTAGGAATTGACTTTAATGGCCTTTCAACTTTTAGATTAATTCATCATTTTCCTGAGACACATCAATTACTGCCTTGTCACATTCACTTTCTGTATGTAACCTGAATAATGAAGGGATTCCATTGCCAGAACGATTTAGGAAAACGAGCTTCTGAAACACTTCAACAGAGGCGTGCAGACTGCTTCAAGGGGCTTTACTCAAAAGGACATGAGCCACTTTTCCCAGTAACTTTTCATTTGAAAAAGTATTGTTTGCAATAGGAAATACATGGACTGCATATCAACAGAAGAATTAAGTCATTACAAACAAGAACCTGTGCCATATGTTGGGTGAAGCAAATCAGCATTTATATGGAAGATATCATATAAAAAATAATGGCTGGGAATTGCAATTCTACTTTTCTTCATTACTGCAAAATCAGGACTTGTCTTGATAAATATTAAAGTTTGTGTGTTTGTTCTATTTGGTTATCATGTCTTTCTCTTTATAGTGGGTACAAACACCACTTTTCATTTCCCTTCCGCCCAGTTGTCTTCTCATATCTTTTCTCTGTCTTCCTGAACATTCAAAGACATGAACCAAAGGGAGAAAAGGGAGGGATAAGAGCATAAGAAGGGTTCAAGCTCAGCAAGGTACCTATAGTGATTTTTCTTTTTCCCAAACCCTGGAGAAGATGTTTTTTTCTTTAACTTAAGAATTACCCTTTTTCCTTGAAACTCCTTTCTATCTGTGCCTCCCTTGTATGTTAATACTAGATACCTCTTCATACTGACTTCTAGCGTCTAGTTTTCTATCAATGCATCTATGAAAACTAATAATTCACTCTTAATTTTCTAATATTATGACTCATGTGGACAAATTATTGCTTATATTATACTACATATCCCTCCATTTTTTTTTTACATTCATTCCTTTCATTAATGTTTTTGAAGGCCTAGTATGAGAAAGGAAGGATACTAGGTTGTAGGGATATATCAGTTAGCAAAAGAGAAGCAATCCCTCATCAATCTCCTAGTTGCACACATAGAGTTACTAAACAAATGATGTCACTAACAACTAAGCAATTTCAAAAACTGCAAGAGCTATTTGATACAGTCAGGTAGATCAGGAAAGGGTTTTCTAAAGAAGAAAAGAGTTAAAGTCTAAAAAATAAAAGGAAACGGGGGAGGACTGTAGCAGGCTTCGTGAGAATGGTGCCACCAGGTATTCTCTTAATTTTGAGCTTCATTAAAGCTTTAGGCTGTTCTCACTAAACACTTTTAAAATAGTTTAGGATCGATTATAATCATTATTTTAATTTTAATTTTTAATATAAATATCATAAATTATTTCCCATTTTTCATTCATTTATTTCACCCATATTAGAGGAAATGAACTATATTAGAGATTCTTTTCAGTGTTAAAAATTCACTTACACCTTTTAATCTTAGTGTAAAACTTTCTTTATTTTGACTCATGTTTAAAAAAACTCTCCTGAACCAACAATTATGTAAAATGACTAACAAAAAACAGAAGTCTTTCAAATAGTATAATAATATAATATTATAGCTAGTTCTAGATAATGAATCTTAGATAAAATAACATGGTAGCATTCTATACAACTGTTTAACTTAAAGAAAATCTAGTGGTTTATTTATTTATTTATTTTTTGCTTATTCTAAATAGATGATGATGTAATATATAATTCCTGAATAGGCCTATTGCCTATTATCAGAATGTTTATTTTTAATCTCAATAAAATTCAGACCTTTGACATAGTTTCTGTTTATGATTAATATTTAATATACTTTAAATGATTATTAAATATGTACCTCTCTCCACAAAAGCTAAGTACAAATATTAATATCAGCTAAACTCAGAATTAGTTTTGTGTCTAGTGGGTTAATTTAAAACAAAAACTTCTAATACTCTAATTTTTTACCGCTCTATTTTTTCAAACCATAATTTTTCTAGTTTTGAATGGGAATGCTAGGTAATTCAGATTTTTTTTCCAAAAAACAAGAGGGCTATTTGAGAAATGTCTACTGATCAGTTGCATTTTAAAGACTAACCAGTTATGCCCTCAAATTGTGCTGAAATCTTCAGCAGAAATATAGCATAAGCATCTACATATTTCATGTTAAAAAATGATGTTTCATGGTTCATCAACTTACTTTTATTCAACATGTGTTTGTTGTACCCCTGCTATATACACAAAAATGGCAATGAAGTCCCCAAAATTAGTAAGACAGAATTGGTTGCATAAAGCGAACTAAGATAAGTAAAGAGACCCTGGTATAATCATTGACAGGGAAATCTTGCTGAAGAATAGAGGAAGTGAGGCTTTGCTGACTGTTGTAAAATGATTACCATTGCTTAGTGTAGACTGTCTAGACCATATTATAAACCCAAGTGGAAGATTCATCCCAGCAGGTTCTGTGTGGCCAGAACAGTATGAATGCTTTCTGGGCACTGCTCTCTAGCTGGGCAGAGGTGCTGTTGTCATTCATCACCCTGTACCTGGCCCTGTCACATTTGTCTTCTTGGTCCCTTCCATACATTTATGCTCAGGAACCCCAAACTATGACTCAGGAGCCACGTTCAGCAATAGACCTTTTGTGTACCACCATGAACTAAAAATATTTTCTACATTTTTGAAGGCTTATAAAATTTTTTAAATGTGCAACAGAGACGTGGGGTTTAAAATAGCTGAATATGTTTACAATCTTGACCTTTACAGAAAAAGTTTGACTGCCCCTAATCTAAAATAACACTCTCCAAGTGTTTGTTGATGTATTCATATGTAAAGAGTTATTAAGCATGCACATCAAATAATTTATTTTGTCAGGGAAAATTGGGAAAGACTTTGAAAGGATCAACAGATATTCCTGGTAGTTGTGTCTAACACATTACTCCAGGTTAGATTATCTGAATCTGTAGGATCCCACAACTTTTAATATCTTTAAGCTATTTTATACACAACTCTGTAATTTGTAGATAATCCATAGCAATATAAATGATTCTTGTCCATGCACAGGTGGGAGAATTTCATCTGGTGACAATGTAATTTATTTTCCTATCCACTGTAGAAGAGCCAGTTTTGCATCTACTAAGGACATTCATTTCGTCGTTCCTTGGTGCCTCATTGTCTGATATTTAGATTCTCCTTTGAACTGGCTGTGATATCTTACTGGTTTCTTCATTAATTAATGGGTTAAATAAAATAGTTAACATGTGTTCATTTTATGTTTGCTTAAAGTTATGAGTTTACCCATTTTAAATGACCTTCTAAAATATACTAACTTAATTATGTTATATAGATATACTATTCTACTAATATACATTATAAACTATAAGATGGATTTTCTAACAGCAATAGCTAAAAATATATTAGTAGTTTCCACACTGCAGTGTGACATGTACATCCCACTTTTGATAACACTATAATTTTTAATACACTTAGATTTTTTAGCCATCTTGGTCTTGTAAAAGAAACCTAAAAACATTTTATAGCAAATAGTTCAGATTATTGAATCCAAATTTTCTGAGTGTATTGAAAATGTTTTTTAAAAATATCTAATCATATCAATTATTCCAATATTTATATATCTGCATATTCATAAGTATAGGTGGATTTTTAATAAAAGAGTGGATAAAAAAGGGTAGATGAAAATATACATTCTAATCATCAAGCATAACCAATATAATTTACTCTTGGCTGTAGAATCAGAGTTTCAAATGTAGCTTCATTTCTCCTCTTTAAAATTTCACTTTGATTTGCTGATGTTTTCACAAAGCTAGTTCTCAAACATCTTTTCCATCATTTAAAATTCAGGCTTCAGTCTGAGAAGAGCACTCAGTACTGCCACTGAAGTTCTCTTGTCTGATGTCATTTTGTCAGTTATGCTGATGCCATGGAACCATGGAACAGTGCCATTATTTTCAAAAGCATCAAAAAATAGAAAGATTTGCATGCAGAGGTTGTTCTAGAAAAATCTGTCATAGTGGTTTATACTTTAAAAATAGTTACCATAGAGCGGTAATTTTCCAATCTGTCCACAAAAAGTTCAAGCGTACTGTTGAATTTTTTTTAAGTTGTAAAAGATTCATGTGCACATATCCCTAAACATAGTATATAAAAGCAAATACTAGGTGGAGATTCATATTATTAGATCACTCATGTGAAGGATATTTGTTTTTGGATTCATAGTGCAATTTAAAATTGAAAGCCATTTTCTTTAAAAATGTATTCCCTAAATCTCTAAGGTCAAAAAAGCAAATGCAAAACCATGTGAAAAGTCCTCCCTCCTTGAATTAATAGGGATTTATACAAATTTTATTGAACAAGAAGATTATTAAAACTCAAGGTATTTTAAAAATCTATTGATGTGGGGATTTCTATGAGTAGCAGGTAGTTTTATGTCTGCCATAAACAGATGATAAATATGATTCGATGCAAATGTCATGTGATAAGAAATCTCACATTTCTTTTAGAGCCTAATAGTTGTGGGGTGTTTGCAGCACCATCCCTTACCACCCATTTCCACTGCCTCAGTCATATATGGGTTGTCTATACATATATAGACACCATACTCATATATGGTACTTATATACATATATATGTGGTACTCATATGTGGTAATATATTTATTTGGTAATCATGTATGGTACCTAAATATAAATATAGACATGATATTCATATATAGTACCTACATATAAATATATATGTATGTGGTACTCAAATATGAGACCTATATATATATATATGTGGAACTCACATATTGTACCTATGTACATATGTATATGTGGTAGTCATATATAGTACCTACATACATATATATGTAGTATTCATATATGTATACATGGTACTCATTCATACATGGTATTTGTATATAGACATGATACTTGTATATACATAAATTAATCCTTATTGAAGTAATGTTAAAACTACAATATTGTTTTGTTATGAACAAATCCACATTATTCCCTGGCCTTTGACATGTTCTATACACAGCTCTGATTCATTTGGCATTTGAGGGCATCAGAATCTTGACATTTTGAGATTCTGTGAGAGTCTCTGTTGCATCAAGGATTTTGATCTACAGCTGTTCCATAATAAGTAATTATTTGGGTTTCAGTAGAGAGTCTGAATTATTAAAGAAGGTAAAAATCACCAACACTACCCCCACCATCAAAATATGACTTTTACTTAAAGAATCCTATAGTCTTCTACGCAATAAGCATACCTTCTATTTGGTCAGAACTTCCAGAATCGTCCCACGTTCCAAGTTCTGCCTCATGGTAGGCTGAAGAACTACATTGGTCTCAAAGAGCCCAGGTCTGGTCTCAGTGTGCCCTGATGACAGGTCATACCAATTGGTACATATGCCAGCTCCAAACAGGCCCAAATCAACCCTCATTTTTCCTGACATACTTTATGACATTTTAATTTAACTGGAAAAGTGTCAAAATTAAATAAAGTGAAATGCTTCTTCGTTGTTGTTTCCATTCCACTTCATTCTTAGCAATCATCACAATGTTTTATTGTTAATAATGTATGTGTTTGTCTTCCTATACAGACTCTAAGCCCATGCTGGGCAGGAATAATGATTCTTTAATGTTCTTGTTACTACCATCTAGATCCATGGCTGACACAGAGAATAACATAAATAAATACTTGTCTTGTTCAAATGAATCAAATAGAAAGAGGAATTTTTATAATCAAACTGGATTCCATAGTTGAGGTAATTCTGTGCTTTTAGATGTAGAAATCTCCAAAAAAATTTTCTATGGGTTTATCGGTTGTATTTATGTCAGAATCAAACACACTATTATAGATGGTTTATGAATCTGTATAATAGGAAATTATGATCACTGACTATAACATTTAACTTTAGATATTTGCATTGCCAAGTCATGAAACACTAATGCAATTAATCTTACATTTGCAATAAATCCCTAGAATCACAAAATAATAAAGTGATATGGAATTCAATTTTTCTGTCCATTTAGCTTCTAGAGCTCATATGAGTATAAATGACTTATATAACTAAAAATATGAACTTACAAAATCTACTTTTTCAAACTGTTACAGGAATTGAGTGAAAAATAGAATTGTGCATTAAGATGCTATATATACTTCAATGGAAAAAAGTGGAAAGATGTATATATTTTGCAGTGTACTGACACTTAACCACACAAATTATAAGTCATCCAGTAAAAGCATATTTAAGAATCTGTAAACTATTTATAAAAATAAAATTCCATCTACAGCATTAACTATGGCTTGAGGATAAGACACATGCAAAACAGCCTAAATTTCCCGAAATCAAATTTTGAATTTAATCCTGGTTTTAACAAATGCCATTGCCTGTAAAAGCTATTTGAAAAAAATGATGCATATAATAGACTCAAAAATAATTGTTCTGAGACTAAATAAAAAAGAACCAGAAGACAATGAGCCTCGGCTGAATTTGAATGTTTACACTGATACTTACCACAGCTACCAACAAATGCTTGTTGTATAGATGCTCAAATTAATGGAAAAATATGTTTATTGAAAATCAGATCAATTGCTTGGAAAATGCTGAGACAGAGCTATAACAGGAAACAAAAACCACAAAAGTCTCTTTCTTACCTTATTTTTTTTTCCTTCCCTTTGGAAATATTGAAACTGGAGGTTTGTCATATTCTAACATGTTTACCCCAAATTTGACACATTTTGTTTCAGATGCATGAACAACATTATTTTGCATCACAGTGGAACAAAGAGCAAGCTGTACCAGTTATTAGATAGCACAAGAGGAAATATTTAGATTTGGAGGTGTGTGAAAGTGAAGGGAGCATCTGCCTGGATGTTGGGTAGGGAATACACAGTTACAGAACATGTGGTCCAAGGAGAAACCATACCTTGTTTTTCTCTTGTAGATCAATTTGTGAAATCTTGAAATCAGGGTCTTGAGAGTTTGCACACAATCCATTTTTCCTATCCAGGAGCTCTTCCATTTCTTTTACCCGGATCTTGAGCCTTCTATTTTCTCTCTCCAGATCTTGTTTCTCTGTTTCAAGTATTTCCCTCTTGTCCCACTCCAAGGCATTTTCAGCCTGCAATCTCTCTAGCTAAACACAGAAAATACAAAAAATAGAAAAAAAGCAGCATGTAGCATTCGTAATTCCCCAAAGGTAAGGCATCCAGCACACAGGCCCCTTAGATTTTTTAGCCATCTTGGTCTTGTAAAAGAAA
>NW_012151396.1:1289655-1292987 GCF_000956105.1 Propithecus coquereli | reverse complement strand
GACTAAAGTTTTAAATAAGTAGTAGATGGTACGAATGAATAAGTGCTAAATCTTACATTTTTTCATTTTCAGTAAACTTTTATTAAAGTATAACGTGCGCGAATAATGCGTAGAGTTAAAAGAATTTTTGCAAACTAGCCCTATGCATATAATCAGCACCTCAATCAAAACCGCAGAAAGATCTTCTCATTTACTATTCGTCCCTCTCTTCCTATCTCCCCCCTCAAGTGTAACCACTATCCTCAATTCTAACACCACATTCAATAAATGGTGCTGGGAAAACTGGATAGCCACATATAGAACAGCAGGAGGCTTTGTTGTTTCCCCGGAGTAAGAGATGGTCGCCCATACTTTCCTGAGAACCTAATGTATTCCTGGTAAAAAGCTATATAAGTGATTTCCTATCCTTACAATAATTCAGCAAGTTTGGATGTGTTATACATGAGGGAACTGGGGTTTCAAGGGTAGAAGAAACTCTCAAGATGAGCAAGGAGTCCAAGCCATGATTCACCTGAAGTTCTGTGATCCCATTCCTGAATGCATCCCACCCACATCAAGTTAACAAGATAGTGGTAAATGTATGTATATTCTCTTGCAAAATTAACTATCACATTCTAAATCCATGGCATTGTACTCTAGCAATGGTTTTGTTTATGTTTTTGTTTGGTTTGATAGATGTTGGAGATTTTTTCCTCTTTACTCTGTCTCTCAGCAAGTTAATTCAGAAGAGAGGAAATTTCTGTAGAATCACATTCAAAAGTCTGGCAACTCAAATTTAAATGTGTTCATATTATTGATGTCACACCCTGGATCTTTTAACAGTCTTTTTCTAACATGTCCTAGAATCACAGATAAGAATTGCAGGAACTTCCCACTAAATGAAAGTCTATGTCCAATCTGTCCGTAGTTAAATATAGCCCAGGGATAACTTAGTCCCTCTTTGACCAAAAGTCAACAGCACAATGAATGATTTTAGTAATGTGCAATGTCACATATATTTTAGTTACTTTAATTTTATTTTAAATCTTTTGAGAATTTCTAAGAGTAAAAATTCCTTCACTATTTTGAAAGAAAATGTATGCCAATGTTATATAAGAGAGAAACCAAAATGCATATCTCAGATTGAATGTGAAATCAAAAGCAATGTAAGCAAATTTTTTAAAAATGTGTGTCTATGTTTAAATAAGTCAGTGTTGTATATCAGAATGGCAAGAGAAAGGGGACACATAAAGTCTTCGCTTATGCTCTGGTAGAGAAAACTTACAGACTGCAGAAGTAAAGGTGAGTATTTTAGACCCCTGATTTTGTAAAAGCCAGGCACTGCCTCAAAAAATCTTAAGGGTGTTACAAAATTTAATACCCAAATACTTTCTCCATTTCAATGTAGAAGTCAGTAATTATCTACACATACCCTAGGAACTATTAAGATAAAGATACAAATAAACATGCTGCTTTTATCCCTAAAATATGAGAATTGTTTCATGAGTGTGTTATAGTACAACCAGAGGAAAAGCCTTGAGCTAAAACTAAAACAGTAAAAAAGAGGCTTTTCTGCAACTCTCCTGCCAAACATTGATATGCTACAGTGGATTTCTTATAAACTCAGGAAAGTGTGACACTTTACAGAATTTGAGAAGTGAAACACAATGGAGCTCATAAATGTGGATCTTTTTCCAGTGATAATAGGAACCAGAGGTTTATATAAGGTATTTATAATAGGACTTAATTTTACCAGGCACTAAACTACACCCTCAAGTGTACTCTATTACTAGGAAGAAACACGCAAATACAAAATACTTAACAAGTCTACGTTGGGAAAATGAATATATTATAAGAACATTGTAATTAAGCATAAGGGGTAAACACTCTGTTTCCAAAATCTCTCCTAAAAATAATTTAAAAAGTAAATAAATTCTCTTGGCACCAGAGTTTCCAGACAGGTCTTCTCAGAGGTTTTGATTGCTCTCTATCAAAAAAAACATAAAGCACACTGACACTGCCTAATGCACAGTTTTCTGCTCAATTGAGACTGTGACTTGTGTTTACCCATATGTTCGTTTTTTCTAAGGAATTAACAACCATTTTACTTACAAGTTTTGTAAGTACTCTGATGGCTCAAATAAAATAGCAAGTTACACTTAGTTATTAATATTGAATTGTAAAAAAGAAAGTTTACACATAATTTACAGGGAAAAATTCATGGAAAAGAGATGGTAAAGTGAATCAGGGCCAGAGTGATGCTAACAGAAAGAATGAAATCATGGCAAACGTATTAATGAGCACCCCCTAACTCACTCCCTTGTACCTTACATCTGTGCTAAGAATGGCTTAGCATAACAATTTTATGTTTTAAATATGTTGCTTTTCTAATATCTGCTTTTTTGGAGGAGAGAATTTTGCAAAAGATATATATTGATGAACTCTTTCAAAAAAACATAGTGAAGAATAAAAATTAGTTTTTCTTGTTAATCTTATCAGAATTACACAAGAATTTTTAACGTTAAAATTTGGTCATTTATAAAAAACATTAACATTATAATTGAGCCAGTTAATTCCTTTCACTCATTTTTAGTATAGAGTCAGCACTTTTTACTGGCTTCTCTATTCAGCAATGTTACAGTGACAACTCTTGATAGAGCAATTGCCCCTGTGTGTATGACTCTGCTTTGAGGCTCATATTATGTTATTTCTTTGGACTCCCTATCATTTCCTAAATACTACTCTGTTTAGTTAGTATATATACATATATTTTTATTTGTTGGTGGTGGTGGTGGTGTATACACATGTAATTGATCTTATATCCACCAATATCTCTAAACTCTTATGAATTAGATTTTGTAGATTAACTTGCATTTTTGTAAATAAATAATTACATCATCCTTTATAATTGCAATTTGTGTCTTTCTACTTCTTATAATTTTATTCATTTGTTTTCTTTTGTTGAACTGGCTGGAACCTGAAATACAATGTTAAATTAAAGTGATAGCATGCTTCTAATCATCATAAAACATAAAACATTTGCTCTAAAATTTTGCTACTCTCTATCAGGTTTTAACAGTCTACTTTGATTCCTAGTGTGCTAAAGCGTTTTTCCCTATAACCACGAATTGAGTTTAAGAAAATGTTTTTTAAGCAAACTTCGACATAACCACGTAATTGATTTTTGCTTTTGCTCTGGTTAGTGTGGTGATTTACATAATGGATGTTCCAATACTTTAATATGCCTTCCATTTCTGTGACAAAGCAGTTTTTTAAAATTTACTAGATTTAGATTAATATTATTTCTATTTGATCAATATTTTTCCCACTAAATTTATATGTGAGATTGACTG
>NW_012151396.1:1288133-1289429 GCF_000956105.1 Propithecus coquereli | reverse complement strand
TTTTATTACATCTGAATATTTGCTCATTATTATAATGAGGTTAAATTATATTTGCCTGCTATGATTTTCTTTGTTGTTCTGGATATTGTTGGTAGAAATGATTAGTCACTTTTTAGCTGTATAATAAATTCTAATTCAGAGCTATGAATTCTAATCCTGACTTCACCATTTATTCTATGGATAAGTTTAGTTGGGTAACTTCATCCTCTCATAAATGTGGACAATTTGTTCTCTAATCTGACAGGGTTTTTGAGAAGTTAAATTAATCAAATTAATTGGAAAGTACTTTCCATAGCAATGTACTACTTAGAGGAAAAATATTGAGGTGGTATAAATTTCAGAAAAAAATTACATATGTATTTCTCTCATGTATTTGGGCATATATATATACACATGTCAATGCATTTATTGCACAAATCTGTACAGGGAAGTAAGTTTTCACAATAGAAAAACTATCAGAATATAGTTCTGGTTCCATCAGTTACTCATTGGCTAATTCTGTAGAAGACACTTATTTTTTTATGTTGCTAAGTTTTCTTAATAGTAAAATTAGTATACCAGCCCCACCAAATTTGTGGTATTGTAAAGACTGAATGAGACTAACTATTCAAAATGCTTTGTAAACTATATAAGATGATTAAAATATGAGACATTTGAAAACTATTTGTTAAGGATAAAAACTGTAAATTACTTCTTTTTACATTATTGGTTTTAAATGGCTTGATTGCAATGTATTGTATAGTATTACACTGTTATAAAATAGGCATATGTGACATTTTAAATTCTAAAAAAGTCGCAACACAGTCAACATTAAGAAAAATATTGGGCTTCAATAGTATCCTTTGAAATGAATTTTGATATAAAAGTCTAAAAACTGCTTTTTCATATCCATATAATTGTAGCATTATTGTAGAAAATGTTCTGTTCCCGAATCTAAGAGATGTTCTGGCTTCTAAACTGCAGGAAACCAAAATTACATTCTTGGCATTAGACCTCATTTACCAATTAAATGTAATAAACTAAGGGATCAAATATTAGATGATGTGGTTTGACATTTGGGGTGCCTGTTTGGGGATATAAGGTGAAAATAGTATTTCACAATCTAATTTAGAACATTACATTACTTTCATTGTTAAGATTAATGCTTAAACTTTCTGTCGTTGTATCACTTATCAGAATGAAAATAATAAAGTTGCAACAAAAAGTCAGCAACTTAGTGATGAAAAATTATTTTTAGGAGGGTAAATATATGTTTGGACAAAGACAAATATGATGTTAAGTCAAGGCTTTGTAAAT
>NW_012151396.1:1280676-1284393 GCF_000956105.1 Propithecus coquereli | reverse complement strand
TCTGGTAAATAATTCAGTTTGTGTGAGGTTTTATTTTTATTAACATCATCTCTTCAGAATGTTATCTTATTAAATCTCTGCTTTATCTAAAGCTATGTCTCTTTTATTACTAGTATTTGCTTATTATATCTTCTTGATTAATTTGTCTAGATTTCATTTTAATTTTTTTTCAAAGAACAAACTTCTAGCTTTGCTATCTCTATGAAACTTTTTTTTTTGTATTTTGTTAATTTCTAATATCATCATTCTTTTTGTCTTTCTACATGGTTTGGATTTTTTCTGTTACCCTTTTACTGGCATCTTAAGTAGAATATTAGCTCATTAATTTATTTTGTTTTGGCTATTTTTATTATTCTGGGTGCTCCAGGAAGCAATTGTATAATGAGACTAAAAATGCAATAAATTTATTAGGAGGAATACCTCTGAGAGAAAATAGGGAGGGAGCCAGGGGAGATAGAGAGCACTCAAACTGTGATGCAGGACTGGCTTTGAGTGAGGGAGAAACCAGCAGAGAAAGGAGGATGGGTTGAAGCCTGTGAGACTTCAGTGCAGTCTAAGCAAAGTTAGAGAAGGTCATTGAGGATTTCTTGAGTCAAAGTCAGTATCCAGAGGAATGTAACATCTCCCAGGAACAGGGAGGCCTCTCTTAGGCTGGGAGTGGCCTGTGGAAAGCAGGGTCTCATCTCCTAGATTTTAGAAGACAGAAGCTGGCATTTTTGGTTAGCAAATTCCTTGTAATTGAGATAAGAGAGGCACCATCTAATGCCAGACACAACTATTTCCTAACACATGAATTGATGTTATAAATATCCTTGAGCTGCATCCCTCAAGATTCCAGTGCTTTTATCTTTCAGGCTTAAATTGCATTAAATTTCTTTCTTTGACCCATGAGTTGCTTAGAGGGTCTGTATTGTAATATCCAAATAAACCAGTGCTTAAAGTAATATTTTTGTAGCCAATGCAAAAATAGGTGACTGCCTTTGCACAAAGAATAGTGTCCTCAGAAAATTATATAGTTTAGAACATGACTACAGCCTAAATCTCAGTCTCTCAACACAGCCTCTAAAGATCAAAAATGAGAATAAATACAGTTACTGGAAGCTCATACCTACAAACATAATAAAGAGACTTTGTCTAACAGAAACCTGGACTCATATGAAGGAGGAGCAATAAATAACTGAGAGCAGCACAGTATCCTCTGGAGACCATGTGGGAGCAGAATCAGATGGGAGTTGTGCAGAAAAGAAAACATAAACTAGGGTGGACTCTGCAAGAGAAGTCATATCCCCCTAGGTAGGGAAATGCTGGAAACAGGTTCCAGACCTAGAGAATCAGAGTACAAGCTACTATAAGAAATGTAACAAAGGAGCTTAGAAAGTACAAGGGATAATACTTCTCAATCTTGAGAGGCGGGTACCACTTTCGGGTGATACAGGGTACCTCAAAAAGCAGGGGTGTCATTGGATATTTCCTGAAAAAGGAAAATAGGAAAGCAAGAAGCTGATATCAAGGGCCCTATGAAAGAATTATAATACAGATTGATTTTATTCCCCTACCCAAAAGCTTTAATTAAAGAATTAATTCCTTTCACTATATCAATAAAAGAGGGAACTGCGGAACGAAGAAATTAAATATACAATTTATACTCTTCCTTCTTCCACTTCTCCCACAGAATCTACCTGTTATCACTTATTCCTACTATTTCAGGAAAATCTTACTCAGTTGTTGTGGAGAGAATTGTGTCCCCCCAAAATTCACGTTTAGAAAGCTGAACCTCTAGTGTGACCATATTTGGAGACAGAGCCTAGAAGGAGGTAATAAAGGTTCAATAAGGTCATAGGGTAGGACTGTAATTCAATAGGCCTAACATCCGTATAAGAAGAGGAAGAGACATGAGAGACCTTTCTTTCCAAATGAGCACAGAGGAAAGACCAGGTGAAGACAGAGAGAAAGCAGCCCTCTACAAGTCATAAGAGGCCTCACCAGAAATTGAATCTGCCAGCACCTTGATCATAAATTTCCAGCCTCCAAAACTGTGAGAAAAGAAAATTTTATTGTTTAAGTCATTTGGTCTATGGTATTTCGTTATGGCAGCCTGAGCAAACTAATATACTGCTTTATCATAAATAAGGAAAGGAAAGCAACATCCATACAAAGCTACTGTAAGTAGAAAAGAAAATGAGAATCAAAACCTATCAGCTGCTGAAAATATTTGCCATAAAATCACCACATGACGGAGAAAAACTATTATGTCACCTTCCAACATGAATTAAATTACATCAGAAAAAGGGAAGGGGGAAGTAGGCCTAATATTGGATACATATAAACTAACTGTATATCAAATTGATTACATAACCACAGAAATTTCAAGTGACTTTTGAACACAGAACTCTGATTTAATATCCTGTGGGATAGATTTTTAGAACAGAAAGGATTACGCAGAAATTTTAAAGTTCACTTTGAAAGGGTTATCATGGGCAGTGATGGGTAGTGATACTGTTATAAGTTTGTAACAATTTTATGTACATTTTAAGATAAAGCAAATAACCAGGTACAGTAACACTGTTTGAAAACAAATTTGAAAGGGAAAAGAGATGAAAATCTAAAAATTATTAAGAAAATGAAACGATCACATTAAAAACCAGCAATTCCATTCCTACAGAAATAAATCCCACTCCCAAGATTAATAAAAACATGTCCACACAAAACAATTATGTAAGAATGCATTAACAACTTTAATCATTATAGTCAAAATCTAGGGGGCAAAACAAAATAAATGTCTGTAAACAGGAGAATAGGGACAAATTTAAGTATATTCATATAATGGAGTGCTAGTCCATTGTTACTTAATAGAAGAGGACAAATTATTAATACATGAGACATTACGTATGAATCAAAAAAATAATATGAGCAACAAAACAAGACTGAAACCATAGAGTATTTATGGTATGTCCCCTTCGTATGAAGTTCTAGAGCTAGCAACATTTATTTACGGTATCTTTGAGGCAAGGAGTTGATCAGGAAGGGGCATGAGAACTTTTTTTGCAGGGGAATGTTCCACATCTTGATAAAAGTATGTATTATACAGATGCTTATATATTCCATGATGCATCACTCATTATCACTTAATATCTGTACATTAAACAGTATAAATTATAGCCTAGGTAAGAAAAGGTAATCGATAAATACTTAACGGTAAATATAGATGAGAAATTAGAAATATGAATACAGTTTTATATCTCTGTCCACTGAAATGACATGGAGGAAATTACAGTGCAAGGGAAATGAAGTGTCTAACACCTAAACATTTCCAATAAGATAAACCAGGAATCTGTGAAGAAATGCTACTAAATATAGCAATTATAATCAGTTCATATAAAGATCATAAGTGGGTGCCAAAATCATTAGATAAAAGGGTTTTGGAGGAATAAAAATGTATCCCATACAACACTTATTAATTTCAAAGGGAGTATTATATAGGAAAAAGTTGGCAGCTTACACCTTAACCAAATGAGCATATTTAGCATCAGTAATAGTGGAACAATGTGGCATTGTGTTTCTCTTGATGTGAAGCATTAAGAAATCTATTTATAATCTTTATATTATTCCAATAAAAAAAATTTAACCTGAGTATAATCTAGTCTTTCAGTCAGTAGTTTTCAACCCAGATGATTTTTTTTTTTTTTATTTCAGCAAATTATGGGTGTACATACGTTT
>NW_012151396.1:1263160-1280301 GCF_000956105.1 Propithecus coquereli | reverse complement strand
GTTTAAAACATCAATTTATAGGGAAGTAATGGGGGAAGCTGTTCTAAAGTAAAAGGTGATTAACAAGATATAACACTTGATGCATTAATAAAACTAGATTGGATGTTGCTTTAAAACAATAGCTATAAAAGACATTCTTGGAAAAAATAGACTCTGAATATTAACTAGATATTGATGATATTAATAATTTATTGATTTCTTCAGTTTGGTCATTGTAATAATGCAGAAAAAAATGTCCTTAATCTAGGGAAATGCATGCTAAAGCCTTTAAGAGAGATGTCTTGGTGAGTACAACTTATGTTCAAACAGTACACCTACAACAGGAATTAATCGTAAAAGATAAAAGACAGGGTTGAGTCTAACATTTATTGATGTTTAAAATATATATATTTCAAGAACATATATAAAGAAAAGCAACATATTGCAATAGTTTCCTATGTAGGGAATGGTATGGGGGAGAGATATGCAGAAAATAGAAAATGAATGAATGAATCAAGGGAGGACTATATGAGTGCAAAGAAGAGAGTGACTTTGTAGAGAACGGTAGTGATAGTGTGCCATGAGCTAAGGCATATTGCCTAAGAAAATTTTCTGGCCCTGAGTACTAAATAAATAAAAAGTAAATCCATTTATCGAAATATAAATATTAGGGCAGGTGTTGGGTGTGAAGACATAATTTAAAGATATAATTGCATTCAAAAAAGAAATTGATAAACATGGCTGACTCTGGCAAAGAAACTGAAAGGGAGAGAAGAACGAAATCTATTTTCTTGACATAATCAAACTAAGAAAGTTGTATTAATATTTGTCCTAAAAAGTAGATCTATTGGATGTAGTTCTGGTACTTTAATGCCTTACAGTAAAATGAGAACAAAGATCCCATTACCACCATGCATATATAGAATCTATGCATCTCACTCATGGTGGATTGGGATGAGGTTGAAGGGGAAGCTTGGAACTTAAGGGGAACTGTTTAATGCCGTAGCTCCAGCACTTACACAATACAGAGGCAATGGTTATTATAAAGATTTGGGACTTAATAGATTTCACTAAACGACTTGGAAGCCGTAAAGAAAATGACAGACAAGATCAGGTCGGCCAATTTTCAAATCAAGGAATGCTGTTAAAGCCAGAAGTTGCCCCGACAGTGTTTAAAGAGGCTCTTGCCTCCTGAATCCAGAGAGTAGATTGTATATGCCCAAGCCCAGGAATTGATCCTGTTTGGAAGAGCCACAAATAGACTGAACACTCAGTCTTTCCAGATTTCCTATGTTAAAGTCAGGGCCCTGAGAAGAAAGTAGTGGGACGCTGGAACCTGGGAAGAGCGTGTTTGAGTGAATGCACCTGAACACCTGAAGCAATATCCCATTCCAGTGGGACTACAGAAATGAGTGCCCACTCTCAAAGATCATATAAATACAGTCCGTATGGTCCTTAGAAACACCACAGGAAGAGTGGCTGATGAAGGCCAATTATAAATGTAATCACACAGTAGCCCAATCTCAGCCTCTCTTTCAGGATATAATATCCTTAGTGGACCTTAAAGGTTGTGATGATACTCAGAATATTTTATTGGTCCTTTACATTAAAGACATCGTGCTAATTAGACTTGATGAACAAGTGGCAAGTGCTCTCTATGCCCTATTAAGTCATAGTTGTATCAGAGAGTAGGAAATTTTCCATACACAGATGAAGAATTCTGCCACTCTGGTGAAATTTTTAGGGACCCAATTGTCTGGAGCATACAGAATAATCACCTCTAAAGTAAAGGACAAGTTATAGCAGTAAGGAAAATGCAGAGTACTTGGACAGCCTTTTTTTGGAGACTGGTTATATAACATTTGGAAATAATGTTATGACCCATTTATGGGGTGTCTTGAAAGTATAAAATTGTTAGTGGGGCACAGAGCAAAATATGGCTATGGCAGCAGTTTCAAGTTGAAGGACAGGCTGTCCTGCTGCTCAGAGCACTTGACCAAGCAAATCCAATAGTACTGGACTATGTGGTAGGTAAGAATGCATTATGAAGACCTTGGCAAAGCCCAATAGAAGAGTCACAGGACAGACCCCTAGGGTTCTTCAGCAAGGCTATGACATCTGTAGAGGTGAACTACTTTTTATGTGCAAACCATCTTCTCATATACTAAAAGTAGCTCCTTCTAGAGAATGAGCTCCTGACCATGGAATATTAATTGACTGTGTGTCTGGAGCTGTCCATTATGATGTGAGTATTACACATGCACCAAGTTATAAAATTGAGCAGAGTTAACAGCAACTCTTCATAAAATGAAAATAATATATTCAGTATCGTACCCAGTAGGTCCAGAAAACACCATTAAATAACACCGATGGATAGACTAAACCCTCCAGTTATGTATCTATGTTATATGGATAGTGCTCTCTGCTAACAGCTATGACCTGATAGGCAATATCTTTCACAGAGCTAATATAAAGGGACAAGAACTCAGGTATGATCCATGAGTGGGTCATCTTTATATGTTGTCATGAACTGAAAATGGATATTGATTTATTACATGCCTACTCAGGGGTGGCCCTGAAGGACAGTGGTGAGAAGAAATCTTCCCGGTGCTTGGAGAGGTACACTGGCCATTAATGGTGAATGAAGATACAAGTGGCCTGAGATGAGGATAGACACAAAACACAGGAATTGGATTAATCATTTTGTTGCTTCTTCTGTTCCTTGACAGAGCAAGAGCAAGAGATTAAAGACAAAGAGGTCTGTGCAAGAGGCATAGGGATGTATATATGGGTAGGGGCATAAAAAGGGTGGATCTGTGACTTCCATATCATAGTCATTGAAGAGTTCCCACCACAGAAGAAGCATTTGGCAGCCAGATGGACAGGATAATAACTCCAATGACTACAAGCCTTTTTTGGTCTTCCACCAATCCAGGACTTGAATAAGGGGTCATAAATAGAGTTATCATAGTTCTTGGGTTGGAAGCCATGCATGAGTCTAACAGTATGGCCTTCCTCTCAGCAAAGCTCATCTAGCTATTCTTCTGCTGAATGTCTGACCTCTGAGTATCGAATGGTTGCCTTTTGGAGACAAGTTCAATTCATCAGACCCTTTGTTCAGGAAGCAGCGCTTAGATTTCACTCGATTTGAAAGGGACTCTGCATGTAAGTCTGTCTTCTCTTTACTTCTCTCTACCAGCATCATGATCCAATGATTACAGAGTGTTTCATCAACAGAGATTCCTGAAAAACATCACCTAAAACCTAGGACACATTTGACAGAAAAGGAGGTAAAACAATGGGTGTGTTACCAGTCCTCCAAATAACAAATCACATGTGAGCAGCTAGCTGGATAATATGAGAATGGTTTTTTAGAGAACATCTAAGGTTTTCAACTTGATGGACACACTCAGCAGAGGTGGGACACTGTCCTCCAGGTTGTAGCATATATATTGGACCAATGGCCAATGATCGGGGCTGTGTCCCAGGACACTGAATCTATATGCCCAGGAACCAATGGATGAAAGTAGGGTGGGCTCTTTTCACCATCATTCCCAGTGCCCTGCTTGAAGAATTTTATTTTTACTCTGGTATAGATAGATTATGTTCTAGATAAAATATGCTTTTCCATTGTACACTATAAATATGTAAAGATTTCAATGTGTTTTAAGGTTTTTATTCACTTGGTAAGTTTGGAAGTTTAGGATGCTGGACAAAAATATTGTTTTAGTTTTTAAAGGGATATTAAAGGGTGCACTGAACTACAGCTTTACATCTGTAGTTTAAGCTTTCTCTTCTAGGAGAGAAAAAAAATATCTCCAGTATGAGTCAGTTAAAAGGATCGATTACTCAAATATGTCAGTGAGCCAAAGTCCAACATGAACATTTGTCCAAATTCAAAAACAAATGTCAATGCCTATGGATCGATTACATAAGAATCTTCAACTCATCTGACCTTTTTACTGAAAAGTTCTTAGACATTTATGGTAGAGGAAAAAATTTCCCAAATGATTTGATAAAGGTCAAAGCATACACTTGAGTGTCGTTTGAAATTTAGTTTCCAATAATTATTTATGACCAGAATTCAAAAACATTTGTAAGGAAATTTCAAGTGGTTCCTGTCTAGAACCAGGAAAATGTCCTCTGAGTTTCCTAATATACTTGTTTTTACCTCAACTCTCTACCTCAGGGCCCCTCTTCCCCACCTGCTCACCTCCACAAAGTAGAACAGATGGAAGAAGGAAGAACCTTCTCCCCTCTCTTGCCAGGTGCAGTCACAGTGACAAATAAAGGAGGAGGTTAGAACAACTCTTTCTATTGAACTTGGATACAGCATATAGGATGAAAAACCTTCATGGAGGTCAGGATGGTTTGACTCTCAGAAGAAGAGGAAATGTAGAATAAGAATATAAAATGTCTATAACCTAAAGGCTAAAAAAACCCAGTGGTAAGGATTGTGGGATAACCTTTATAAAAGTCACTGGTACCAAAAAAATAATAATAAAGTCTTGAACACCAAATGTCAGGAAAATGCCTAGCTCTTGTGAGCAGATTGAAAAAGGAGCATAGAACCAGTTTGCTGGGATCATGTGAAATGAGTGAACATCAAACTAGATACAAGAAACAAACACCAGTACCAATAAGAAAGATAGTTGAAAGGATAAGATGAAGAATTCCTTTGACCAATTAATATGGTTTCTATGCAGTGACAGGATTTAAATGTCATCCTTTTGAGATATATTATTAGCTACCTGAAATTCTTTCTAGAACAAGAATTTCTATGGGGAAAATAATAAGTACATTCACTTTATTTGAAAAACGAACAAGCATTGAACACATAAAATGATTCAATTATTCTTAAAATATATTGAAAGAATATTTTCAAGTCTATAAAAGAATTTAAATTGTTACTCAAAGTCCAACTGAAGATTTTCTTTCATTTTCAAATTAATTTTGACAATAGGTTCAAGATCACTTTTTGGTTGTTGTTAATGAGCAAATACTTTATTTCCAAAATTAATAAGTCTCTCTTTGTTGAAAATGTAATGTTTGCATATAATTTTTAGAATCATTGCATTTTTTAAAATGTGAAGATACATCATCGCTAGACCATAGATGAAGGTAACATATTGTATTATTTGTGCTATCATATATCATTTTATTAATTGTAATGTCTAATATTTATTGAGAATATCCAATAGGACAGGCACTATCCTAAGTTATTTGCCTTAATTATTTCTTTCACTCCTCCCTGGAGCTTATAAGTTAGGTACTATTGTTTCATGCATTCAGACAAGAAACTAGACGGTGAAGTTTCAGGTCACTTGCTTATTGATTCAATAACTTGATTAAAGTCAGGATGCTAAAAAAACACTTAAAATACATGACTATCTGACTTTACTAAATATATTATTTACTAATACTATCATCTGGCAGATACTGATGATGGCAATGGCAATGGCTATATGCAGTTATATCAGTGCAAATTTGGCAAATACATATTAATAACATTAAAATATTTTACATAAGAAGCTTGGAATTTTTCTTATAACAGTAGGCCGTCTGCTCCCTATGTACACTTTCTCCTTTTTAATAATAGAGTCAGCCTGGTGTTAGAAAAGTTGTATTGAAAGTAGTATATGGATCCATGGCATGCAAATGGGAATAACATTTTTTGAAATTAGTTTAATGATACATTTCAAGTGTCATAAAAATATTCATAGTCTTAGACACATTTTCTCATTTTTGTTCAGAAATTCATTCAGAAGACCTAATTTCAAGTGCTATATATAAAAAATGCATATTTTTTCAAGGACATTTATGGTAATGAATGACAGGAAATAGCCTAGTTGTCTGACAACAATAGAGTTGATGGGATATGATGCCATTTAAAAAATTATAGCTGATGAAATTATATGGAACATTAAAAATTATATCAATGCTTAGCAGCATAGCAGGATTGGAAAACATACGATCTGCTTTCAAGTCCCAGTTTCACTACAAACCAGCTGGAAGATTAACTCTTTATACCTGGCAAATTGAACATAGACATTGCTGTCTGGGGATCTGGAGGGCCACATGTGGCCTTGAGGTTGCAGGTTTCCCACCCCTGGATAGCCTTGCCCAGCTGCCACTGACACCACTGTGAGGAGACCCAGGCAGAGCAATCTCCCGCAATGGCAGCCTTCATAGAGAGGTAATTGCCTGGCCTCCCGCTGGAGCTTCCCACAGCGGCCTGGGGAACAACGAACCCATCAATTCTTGAGTGGATAACGAATATGTGAGATACACACACACACACACACACACACACACGCGCACACACACACACACACACACACACACACACACACCACGGAGTACAACTCAGCCATACAAAGGCATGAAATGATGTTTTTCACAGCAACGTGGATAGAACTGGAGACCATTATTCTAAATGAAGTATCTAGGGAATGGAAAAACAAACACCACATGTGTTTACTAATAATTGGGAGCTAAATCATGTGCACACAGGGCCACAAAGAGATGTAAAGGACATTGGAAACCAAGAAAGGGGAGGGGGAGGGGAGTGAGGAGTTAAAAACTTACCTATTGGGTACAAAAAACACTATTTTAGTAACAAGCACACTGAAAGCCCCAACTTAAGCATTATACAAGGTATCTATGTGACAAAAACTTTTGTACCCCCTTAATATTTTGAAATAAAAAAATACCTAGTGATAGTCAATATGAAAGAAAACAGTATTTTAATAGATATTTATGCACCTTCTATTATTTTTCAATATGTAAGGTAAGGATACATATAGTAAATGGCTTCTCTTCTTCTTTTCTCTTTTGTCCTATTTTTTTTCCTTCTATTTCTGCTTACCTCCAAATGGCATCTTCCACTCTTTGGTTGATAAAATAATTGGGAAGCATAATTGTCTTGATTCAGTACCTGAGTTATTTCTTTAGTAAAGCAATTATTGTTGTGGTGATTTCTATTAATAAAGCCTAAAATCAGAGATGCAGATAAGAACTGAGGAGCATCCCTCCCTCCCAGGGCACTTGAATCATTACCAACTACACAGAAAAAATTCATCAGATTACAGGACAATGCCAGAATGTCTGTTTTGAGCTTGAACAGATAAATACTGAAAACAAAAATCAATATTGTGTATTACTGATAAAAATAATTGTTCCAGTAAACACCTGTGCCTATCAAGAATCAAAATACATCAAACAAACCTTTACTAATACATAAATTTATGGAAGCAATTTAATTAACAACATTTTTCACTGATTAAATATTTTAAATACAGTCGAACTTCTAATAATATTTGAGAGAAACAACTTATTCCTTTAAATAAATGACTGAATTCAATGGGAGATTTAGAGAGTATTGAATTTCTTCAATTAACCCCTGAAAGTGGAGTTATTTAAACTATCTTAGTCCATTTGGGATGCTATAGCAAAATACCACAAACTGGGTAGCTTACAAATAGTAAAAATTTATTTTTCACAGTTCTGGAGCCTGGAAGTCCAAGATCAAAGTGTCAGTAGATTTGGTGTCTGGTGAGGACCTGCTTCCTGGTTCATAGTTGGTAGGAGATGTTAGCTAGCTCTCTGGGATCTCTTTTATAAGCGTGCTAATCTCATTTGCCCTGAGGACCTAATCACCTCCCTAAGGCCCCACCTGCTAATGCCATCACCTTGGGTGTTAGGATTTCAACATATGAATTTTGGGGGGAGACACAAACATTCAGATCATAGAAGTGACCAATATGTTTTGAACTCATCAAATGTAGTAAAATATGGAACACGTCAAATCATATTTCAAAGAAATATAGACAGCTTTGCTTTCCCTCCATTTTGATTTGATTTTTTCTTTCAACCTCATAAAAGGTTAAAATAGAAAGCTGTCTTCTTTTTGATATGTGCTTTATCTTCATCTTTCCCTTATTCAATCTATGTTCATTTGTTGAACACCTATTATGAGATAAGCACTATTGCAGAATAAAGCTAAGAACTCTGCCATCTAAACTGATAAGCCCTTTCTTTAACTAATAATGCCATATTCATATTAACCCGGGGTTTTGGCAGACAAAGAGGAGTATGTATAATTGCTCATTTGGCTTAAGGCATGAGTTTCCAGACAATCTCTGTTCATGTGAAAACACGTTTTCTAAGGCAAACTTTTTGAGGGAAAAGTTCTAAATCAGTGACCTCCAATGTAAAACAGAATATTTCTCTTTATTGGAAATTAGAATATACGTTAAACACAACTATACTCTAACAGTGTTAGTTAAGCAGTTTTTAATTTTCGGCATTGAGAGTAAAAATTGATATGATGACACGAAAGTGTAATTAGCATATTAGTGCAAATTTCATAAAATTACTTGTGGCCCCCATGGAAGACAATAAATAGGATCCTGGAAGAATGGTGCAGAACTTATGGTCAAACGGCCAAAAAATCAAAATCCACGTGTGTGTGTGTCCTAAAGAGGACAGGACCTAGAGAGCATCACACTAAAAGGCTTCCATAGCTGGAAGGCATCAAAGAAACACTAGGTGCCTTGGGGTTGGCACTAAAATGTGAACAAGAGACTCGGGCTGATCCTAAGGCAAACTAACATTTATAGTTTTAAGTAATAAGTCCCTTCTATTCCCACCCACATCACAATCTTCTTTGAACTGTTCTCTATCAAATAGAAGACGGTAAGAAACTCACTTCTAAAGAAATAAACCTCAGATTGTAATTAAAACATCAACCTAACTTAGAAAGATTTTCTGAAAACCTGACTACTAGAAAAAGCTACTACTGATGGGATATCTAAGAAGATGAGTTTTAAATACTTCATTCCAACCTACATAATTCAAAACTTTTTGAAAGAAATATCTGTTACTCAAGGCACCTGCTATTTCCTGGATAAATGATTACAGGCTTTCATCTGTTATTCAATTTTCTATTTATTAGATTTCTGTAAATGCAAGATAAGTGACAATTTTAGTCGTGAATAATTGGAGTGTTTAGATTTGTATTTGTCTAACTGACCAGAAAGCACATCCATCTGTGACAGTTTCATTCTGAGTTTTCTCAGGATGTTAATTTTCTCTAATGGTATACTCATACCAAATATCATTTTATAGATTCTGTTTCCTGAGTTTTGTCAATATGAGCACAGAATGTTTAAATCCATATCACTAACAGACTTCTGAATTAACCTGCTTGCAACCATCGATATCCTGTTTCAAAATCACATAACCATTTCTGATATATTCATAATATTCTCAGTAATCTAAATTTCTTTTCTAGAATGTGTAAAGTCAATAAGAGGTATTGAGATACAAGAGATTTAAATCAATTCACATCAACACCTACTTTGTCAGTCTCAAAAATTTAAATTATGATGACACTGCATTTCTAATTATTCAATATCCTTCTAGTCAGAGATAATACTGTTTAACTATGTCAGTAAACAAAATCTCTGGTGTTTCATCTAATATTCCTTACTAGGTCAAACCCCCCTCCCCCTCAAAAATCGTGCTTATCTGCTATGTTTGTCCATACAGTTGAAATCAGGCACTTAACTGATTTCTGATGAATACCACATCCCTCCCCGAAGGCAGTTCTCTGAGGGCAGGTCCATTTCTACACCACACACCATTAAATTACCAGATTCTAGCACAACAGGTAGTATACAATATTTGCAGAATTAAATATTAAAATTTTTTTCCCAACATGTACATTCAATCATTCACTCATTTATTCAACCACTAGGCTGTGGTGTGCATGACATTATCCCAGCAGACATTGTTAAATATTAAATTTATAAGTGAAGAAAACATCTTGAAAATCAAATTTTCATTTTTAACACAAAACAAAAACATTTTCTGCCCTCTGCATTTTTCATCTTACCCCAAAAAATCTGGTGATGGATTGCTCCCAGTTAGACTGTGTTACTCTTCTGGTGAACAAAATATTCCCTACATCAATACACTCCTTAATATCTGCATTCACGTAAGAAGGAAAGGGAGGATTTTTTATGCTGGGACTACAGGTGCATGTCATGACACATGGCCAATTTCTCTATTTTTTAGTAGAGATGGGGTCTTGCTCCTGCTCAAGCTGGTCTCGAACTCCTGAGTTCAAGCAATCCTCCCGTCTCAGCCTCCCAGAGTGCTAGGATTACAGGCGTGAGCTAATATTGCATTCTCTCCCTGGATCACCTGCTCACTTTTCACATAAAGTTCTTACCTTTTTACCTGTTCTCACACTTTACTTGGCTAACTGCTGTTCGCCTTAAACATCTCATTCTCTACATCTTCCGTTTGTACCCACGTAGATCACCATGCATCACCTATCAAAGCTGGTAACACGCTGCGTCTAACTGTCTGGGTGGGCTGGTTTGTTTCCCCTTGCAGCCAACACTACATCACTCTGTAGAATCCTCAGGGCTTAATCCCAGTGCCAAACACACAGGAAAAGGTTATAAAAATTTGCTGAATAAACGATTGAGTTAAATAATGAATAAACATGTAAACTACTTATTTTTGTTGTTGTTTGGTTTGGTTTCTTACTTCACTATTACTTCATTTTACCAATGCAGACAGAATTCAGTTGGCTGTCCCACGGAAAAAAGTCCTGTTCCTCAGCCCTTATCAATAGCATAATATTTCTGGGTGTCAAAAAAATTTCATAACAAAATGTTTATGTTTTATCTTGCATAAGCAAAATAAAAAGACCTACTTATATAATCACTAGTTAAATTTAACATTTTGTCCATCTGGGCCTTTTGTTTTCAATTCAGAAGCAGCATTTTAAAAGAGACTAAATATAGACATTCTGAAAGTGAGGAAAAAAAGATACCTTTGGTGCCTTAAGTTTCTATTATATTGCATTCATTTAGGATTAGGGAGAAAATTAAACCACTTTTAAGAGCACTTTAACATTATATGGAAAGACTTTAACCCTAGTAGAGTATCACAGACAATGTACTTTATTGAGAAAACACTAAGCTAGAGCCAAGAAATCCCACTGTGGATAATCATTAATATCAGAAAAGGAATCAGTGAAATGAGGAACTGGAATATATCTTCAGGTTCTTTCCAGCTCAGAACTTTTAGTCTTCGTCCATAAAATCCTCAAACATTCACCTCAGGGTCTAATAATGAGAAGATATATACAAGATTCTAGGTGGATTCAGCAGGGGAAAGTATTCTGCTTCCCATGGAAAAACCTTACAGTCTAATTTTGGAGACAGATTATTCACATTAAAAGATGCATTCCCACATCAAACATTTATTAGAAACTTACTTGGCACCAGAAATTGTGATAAATGCACTTGCTCTAAGACAGTATCCTTAAGAGTTTACACTTGAGCAGAGGGGAAACACGTAGATGTGGAAATATTCTGAAAATTTTTATGGAATATAACAGAATTGCGTGCAGTATTACTAACATCTAAAAATCTGGATGGTCAGTCCAGTATAGGATACGCTAAATGAAATTTGAATGGCAAGGGAGAAAACATGTATTTATTGAGTCCTACCACATGTAGTGTACAAATTTTTAGTACTTTACATACATAAATGAATTATTTCTTTAGATAAGCTGTTAATTAACCACCATTTTGCAGATAACCAAACAGATTTAGAAAACCTATGTAATTGCTGGGAAGCCAGACACAAGATAGTGTCAGGATAATTTATACCCAGGTCTTTGAGATCCCAGAGTGGTAAGAACATGGGGGATGCATATGTTCAGAGGAGTATGGGGAAAAGGTAAAACTTGGCATACATTTTGAAAGAGGATTAGGGTATTCTAATTGGATTTTTATTTCGAGATAATTGTAGATTCACAGACAGTTGTAAGAAAAGATAAATTTCATGTGCCTTTTACCCTGTGTCCCTGAATGTTAACATCCTGAAACTCTAGTGCAATGCCATAACCAGACATCAACAATGATACAGACAAAATGCAGAGTGTTTCCGTCACCACAGGATGCATCATGCTGCTGTTTTGTGGCCACAGCATCCACTGCCCCCTGCATCCCTGCTAACCACTCATTACTTCTCCATTTCCCAATGTTGTCACTTTGAAAATGTTACATAAATAGAATCATGGTCTATGTAGTCCTTTGGGATATTTTTCAATCTACATATTTCTCTGAAGATTCATCCAGATGGTTGCATGTATCAAGAGTTCATCCTATTTTGTTTCTGAAGAGTGTTCCAAGGTATGGATTTAATAGCTTGTTTAATTGTTCATCCATTGAAGGTCATCAGTGTTGTTTCCAAGTTTCAGCATTTACAAACAAAATTAAAGATTTAGCTACAGGTTTTGTGTGAATATGAGTTTCCACTTCTATGAAATAAATGTCCAGGAATCCAATTGTTTGATCAAATGGTAGTTGTTGTTTTGAAAACTGCAAACTATTTTTCAACGTCATTGTACCATTTTACATTCCCTCTAGCAATAGATGAGTGATCCAGTAGTTGTGTATCCTCACCAGCATTTAGTACTGTCGCTATTTTTATTTTAGTCGTTCTGATAGGCGTGTAGTTATACCTCATTGAGGTTTTAATTTGCATTTTTCGAACAGGTAATATATTAAACATCTTTTCACATGCTTATTTGCTGTAAATAAATTCTGTTAGTTTTTCTTCATCTGAGAATGTCCTAAAGGATATTTTTACTAGATACAGGAATTTGAATTGACAGTTCTTTTAGAATTTGAACAATTGTATGCTACTTCTTTCTGGCCTGCACAGTTTCTGATGCAAAATGCACTGTCATTTGGATTGTTTTACCCTATAGGTAAGGTGTCATTTTCTTTTGTCAACATTTTTTCCCTAATTTTCGATAAGTTTAACTATGATTGGTCTTAATATGAATATTTTGGGGTTTATACTGTTTGGAATTCACTAAATTCTTGACTGTAGATTTGATCCTTTTTCTAAATTTGGGAAGTTTTCATTTTTTTTAGTACTATCAGCAATGCACTATTTATCCTCTCAAACTGGCCTTCAATGACTTTAATGTAGACCTTATGTTATCATCCCAGAGATCCTTAAGGCTCTATATTTTTTTGTTCAGACTATTTTCTTTGTGCCATTCAGATGGGATAATTTTTGAATTTTCACTTGTGTTTTTCAGCTCTAACTTTTCCATTTGTTTCTTCTTTGTATTTTCTATTTATTTGCTGAGGATGTCTATTTTTCTTTTACAGAGAACTCCTCTTTTTCCACTTATTTCACGCATGCTCACAATTGTTCATTGAAGCATTTTTATCATGGCCACTTTAAAATTCTTGCCAAAAACACATCTCTGTCATTTTAGTGTTGGCATCCACTGTCTTCTTTCATTCATTTTGAGATATTCTGGCTCTTGGTATGATGAGTAATGTTCAATTGTATCCTGGATATTTTGGGAATTATGTGATGAGACTCTGGATCATATCAAACATTCTGTTTTACGTGGGTTTCTCTCACCACCCTGGAAAGTGAAAGGCCAGCACTGCCTTGTTACTTCCCGGTATAGACAAAGTCCAGGCTCCCCACTTGGTCTTTGCTAGCGGTTGTGGGAGTTGGAGGCCACATTTTTTTCTGTGCTATTTGGCTGGATTCAAGCATTATTGTCCTAAAAGTTTTCTGTCTTCCCTAGTACTTTGGCAAGAGCAAGCAGACTTCGGTTGTGTTTTTCATTTTAGATTTTTTTATTTGTTTGTGTGTTTATCTGTGCCTTTTGGTGTTTCCAGGTTGCTGGCTTCTTCAGCTCCAGTTCTGGGATATATGCAGCAAAAACCCAGAAAACTCAGCAGGGTGCCATTTCTTGATCCCCAAGTTCCCTTAAACTATGGGCTTTGGTTGATAATGATAATGATAATGTTAGTTCATCGGTTATAATAAACATATCACTCTGAAGAGGGATGTTGGCGGTGAAGGAGTTTGTGGAGATGGAGGGAATATGTAGAAACTCTGTACTTTCTGTTCAATTTTGCTGTGAACCCAAAGCTGCACTAAAAAAAGGTGTATATATAAATGCCCTTGGCTTTTGAGAAGAGTTATAATAAACAGCCATATGTGCTTTCCTCTGTTTTTATCTTTAGCTGTTAAATAAGCTTTTATGCAACGTGTTGTACAATGCTTAATCAAAGATGCTTCTTAGAGCTGAGGGCTCAGGAAAAGTGGTACCTATCCGGATGGTTTGATTCCTCTTAGGAAATAAAAGATACAGAAGTCATTATATTTTCCCCTTTGACTTAGGAAGATTTGTTTTCAACACATCAGCCTTCCTCATCATGGATCTCTTGATACGATCCCTCTCACCTCAACACCCTTTTGTATGACTTGTAGAAGAGGTGTCAAGGGATGGCACTGACGCAATGAGGAGCAGCACGGGGAAGGTATAACTCTCCTGAACAGCTTAGCTGCAATTCCCAATATTAGAGCACTCTGTTTTGGACACTTTGTCTCTTGTGGTGTGTAATCTGTTTAAAAATCTTGTATAATGACTATTATTATTATTACTATTATTTCAATCTGTTAACTGAGACTTAGGAAGGCTCTAAACATTGACCAGAATAAAGTAATCATTAAGTGATGGAGCCACTTGCAAAATCTATGCACTTCCCATTGCACTATATTCACCTGATATTTTATATAGTTTGATGTCACTTCAGAATTCGAAGAATTATATAAGGAAGAAAACACTTAATACAAATTACCATTGTCTTCAGTCTGTATTTTCACTAATTTTTTCCATTTTCTAAATTGATCTTACAAATTCGTATCAAAAGCACTCTTTCAGAATTATCTGTTACAAAATAAATAATTTGTGGTTTTCCATTTTTTTGAGACAGGTTCTTGCTGTGTTGCTCAGACTGGAGTGCGGTAACACAATCACAGCTCACCACAACTTTGTGCTCCTGGGCTCAAGCAATACTCCTGCCTCAGCCTCCTGAGTAGCTGGGACTACAGTCATGTGCCACCACGCTCAGCTAATTTTTTTAAAAAATTTCTTTAGAGACAGGGTCTCACTATGTTGCCTAAGCTGGCCTCAAACTCCTGGCCCCACCTCGGCCTCCAAAAATGCTGGGGTTACATGTGGCCCATGCCCAGCCAATTTTCCATTTTTAATGCAGTAACACAATTTTCTATGAAATACAAATAATTCAATCATCCTTCTATCTCTAAGGACAATAATTCCTTCTTTATTTACAGGACAAGAAGAACATTCAGAGTTTATAAATTTGTAAAAATTCATTTGTTGGTGGTGGTGGTAGAAGTAGAAAATAGATGTACTTGGCACACCTAAGAAATGAATTAACCATAACAAAAGTAAATGCATTCTATCTCTCACTGTTGCTAGCTGACAATAGCAGTGTTAATTCCACCAGAAACTTCCCACGACATTAATGTTTTGTATGTCATTGGTTCTGAAAATAAATTAACATACCCCATCCAGCAGGTGGTTGAACTTTTAATAAATAATTACTCACAGTAAGATTTGCATTGGCTACAGGGTAGTTTTATAGTCAAATATTTTATCTTTGTGATATTCAAATAATTCAGATCTAGTTATGAACCAATAGCATTCTACAGCATTTTAAATCATATATAAGCTGATTACATTATCAAAAGCATTCACCTTCACAAAGTAACCAAAAGTGCCTCAGTTATATTGCTTAAAATGGTATTACTATATCACTTAATGATCATCAGGTATGTTCTAGTATGTATTGCCCTCTTTATCCAACATCTTACCTCCATTCTTAATTCACAGATCACTCTATCCTTGCTGTTTTGAGATTTAGATTCTTCCTTTATATCTCCTGATATTTCTTCCATTTCATTTTCATGTTGATTGTGAAGAATGTCAAACTGAAAAATAAGGTTAAAACTATAATTACATGATCCCACAAAGGCTTATTCCAGGAAAATTTATATTAATCTTCCAGTTTGCTTTAGGTCTTTTTTTTCTCTCATGTGGATTCTGGTAGGTTTTGTTGTTGGCGTGGTAGTTATTGTAGTTGAACCATTTATTCTTATATCTGTAGTTTAAAAATCCTAAGTTGTTAGAAAAAAAAATCAGCAAAACTCTGTAAATCCCAATTCAGCAAATGAAAAATAGGCAAAATTCAGTTATCTCCACAGACTCCTAAACAATTAACTGATTGGCTTCTAAACTAATCCAATCAATCTTGATCTTTTAGTCCTGAATATTAAATATTAGTACCTCAGTATTCCTTATAATCCTACTTATGTCTATTTTCTGTGAAGTATAAATAATATATTGATTATAATAAAGACAAACTTGGGCAGTGAAAAAAAAAGTACATATATAATTCTTGGGCTGGTGAAATATGTGTAGAACATCTACAAAAGTTGCCAAAAAATTGCCATAGGAAACTACTGAAGAAAAACATAGGAAGGTGAGAAAAATCCTATGAATTCAAACTATTTATTTTGCTACAGTTGTTCTTACAATTAGAAGTTTTCATCAGAACCATGAAATTTGATAAATATATAAAATGTGTAGTTGTACATACATATGCTATTTTGCTTTTATAACATATTTTTTCTAAACTTAATAGGCAAATGTTGCTGTCATTCATATTATGTAATTTGTATGTAATCCTATGATAAATTACAATATAATTTGTTTCTTATTACATCAACTATTTAAATATAAAAAATAATACTACTAGAAACATTGCTATTGTGAATAGTAGTATTAAGCATGTGCTAGTATTCAGGAACTGAACTTGATATATATATAGCCTTAGTTAATGCTAGCAGTAATCCTATGGGTTAGGTTTTATCATTATTATCCTTACCATACAGAAAAGTGAATCATATTTTTAAAAGGCTTAAGCAACTTTTCCAAATTCACCAAGATAATAACTGGAGGGAGCAAATTTTAAGAATGTTCCTACCAAATTAATTACCTGAGTGCTAACACAACATTGCATCTGTAAAGCTAAAGGCCATTGAAATAATTCTCTTAAAGGTAGTAAGCTGATGGATAATAGAGGACACATAGAGAAAATGCCATAGCCCATACATACTAGAAGTGGACTACCATGGGGGTAGGAGCTGATTTCCCAACTAACTAAGAAGCCCCATGCTCAGAGTGGGCAACATGGAGAGCACACGGAAGACAAGACAGAGAACAAAAG
>NW_012151396.1:1256893-1260670 GCF_000956105.1 Propithecus coquereli | reverse complement strand
TAACAACTACCAAAGGGCACAAAAATATAATCTAATATACCCTGTTATTTTCATTTGGCCTCACATTTCATCCTTCAAATGATCTAAAAAGATTAAGTAGTTAATGCTGATGACAAAGTTCTGTTCTTTGTGAAATAATGTGTTGAATATTTATGTCCATCTTATTATTAATGCAGCATAATTCAATTTTCTCTGAACACCAAACCCACCTTTTCTCCCATAACTCTCAATGAATGATCTTGCAGCTTCCTTCATAGAAAAATAAAAGCTTTGCATAGTAAAGACCTCCAACTCCCCATAACAAAACATACAAATTTGCATGCATCTATACAAATCTTTTTTTTCCTTATGTTAAATAATTTAAAAACGTCTTCTAGAGCCAAAGTCTAATCACTCCACTTATGCTCAGGATTTCATGCTTTTGGGATACTTGGCAAACTCATTCTAAGAATTGCTCCTCCTGTAGCTTTAAGTTTTCTTGGTTTCTCTTCTATTATCATTTGATTGCTCAGTGCTTTCCGTTTAGGTTGGGTATGAGGGTGTGTGAGAGATAGGTGTAGAAGATACTCTTTTTTTTCCTGTCTTGGAGTTTCCATTCCAGCCTTTTGTTTCCTATCACCATCAAGTGCCTTGAAAGAGTTGCTGCATTCACCTTTTCATACTCCCTTCTTACTCCTCTATGGGCTTTTGCTAACACCATTCCCTCAACTTTCCAATACACAATATCCAGCTCTGCTCTTGCTTGGATCCTTGACAGGATTCTACATATCATAGTTGACAATGCCCTTGTTCAAAGACTGTCTTCCTGGGCCTTACATAAAGAAAGGTTTCTGGCTCCCTTCCTTCTCAGATTTCTGTGCAGGTTCCCCGTCTCTATCTACCTTGCCAGGTGCCAATCCTCGATGCCCCAACCCAGGATCATACATTCACTCCCATGGCTTCAGTCACCATCTCTTTGCTCATTGTTCAAATCTCTTTTCTATATTCACAAATCCAAAATCCTGCCAAACATTTCCACCTCAACCTCAGCCTATTCAGAACTGAATCCATTGTGTTTTCCCCATAAGTTTTTTTTTTTTTTTCTTTTTGCTGATGTGTCCTCTTGGTGAAGGTGCCTGACTGGTATTGTCAGCAATCTGTAACTTCACCTTCTCTGCCACCTCCCTTGCATTTGCAACACTCAATTAATCACCAAACATTGCCATTTGTTTCACCTGCATATTTCTCAACTCTCCACATCTCTCCTCCCTAACCAAGCTTAGGACACCCAACTATTTCCTTCTGGATTACCATGACAGACTTGTAACAGTTTCCTCCACACCCTCACTCCCCTACCCAATCTGTTCTTCACACTTAATTTTATATTTTGAAATTTTCATCAAATTGACCCTGTTCAATGCATTTCAATGGCTCCCCCCATTGCCCACACATTTTTTTTAATTTGGCTTTTAGTATAAGTATTGAATATCAATTAGTTCAGGGCATAAGACCAAGTGTTTAACAGTTAGGTTCTGGGAACAATATCACAGTCTTATGAAAGGTGAGGAATGTAAAAAGGAAATGTGCCCAAATAGAAGGACACTCAAATGCAGTGGGCCCAGGGATATCCAACAGCAAGGTTAATTTCAAATAATTTGAATTAATTATAAATGCACAGAAATCTTCAAATAAACTGAGAAGTCACAGAGAAGCATTTCATGATTTAGACCATTGCTTCAAAAACTTTGGCAAAAATCCTTCAAAGTACATTTTACCTAATTCCCTCCCTTAACCTTAAAAAACATAAGGAAAGACACTAAAAGATGCTTACCTTTGATAAATGAAAATTTTATTGTTTCCCTCAGATCAAAAAATAAGGACACTAAACAACTTATCTCAGAGGTCTTTAAACTCTTTTGCTTTCTTAGTGATTATGCTTTGCATTTTTAAAGTCTGTCTTAAATAGTTTATTTAGATTCAAAAATGAAATTTCTAGTGAATTTCAAATCTTGACATTTCTATTATGCTTAACTTGTAAGCAATGATATATAAAAACCATAGAAATTTGATATTGACTATCATCTATTTTAAACATTTATATTGTTATTTTATTTCTCCAATTTTTATTTCTATTCCATTGCCTCCAGATTATCATACTCTTAACATGTAAAATGTTTATACTTGAAAATATTTCATTCTATAATATGCAATAAAAATGTGTATTTACATATTATGGCTATAAGGCTCCAAATATTTAAAATTTTTCTTTTCAATTGAATTATCTTTGTAATTCCTGTGGGTACAAAGTTGTTTAAAAACAAGACAAGATAATAATAAAACCTAATCATTTACTGGAAATTCATCTCTTAATGAGATGCTTAAATGGATTTTTTGCAATTAATTTGTGTGTCCCTGGATGAAATTACATATTGATAGAAGGAGATAAGAATTATCAATTTCATTTTTCTCTTTAAAGTAGGCATCGAGAAAATTGATCACATATGTTAGAAATGGAAGATGTTTTGTTACAACAGGGTCAAGTTTTCATAAATATTCTTCTAAATATATGTCAAAGCCACATTTTGATCTAATATCAAAATTTATTTTTTATTATCTATAAACTGGTAGGTCCTATTCCATTATTCTTATGAAAAGGAAAATTAGAAACAACCTGAAATGCCAAAGATTTTGTGACCCATTGATTAGTTTCTTTCTCAACACCAATATTTCAAGATATATCTTTGTTTGATATTCCCAAGTATTTCCCACTGTGGCAAAATGCTTCAAAATAATACTGGGAATAGGAGTTGGTTGTGCCCTTCATTTGAAAAGTAGATGGAAGGTAATATGGGCAAGTAGAACTTGCTTGCAAAGTACTTTCTTAGGCAGATTAATTTATGAAAGACCATATGTGCAAGTTGGGAATCTGGGATTGAAAGCCACGTAACTATTCCTATGGGAAATTGTGTGAAGATGGCAGCAGTATGGTGGTGGCAATTATTTTAATGTCTGCAAATCTCTCCACAAAAACAGAGAGAGCAATGAGGTTAACAAAATAAAAAACCTACAGATGCCCACAACAAAGTTAAGAGAAAAGTTTGCCCTAGGAACCCTAAGATACAAGTAGGTTAAGATAATCCACTGACACTTACAGAATTTCAGATTATCAGCATCTGTTTGAGAAAATTAAAGGCAAGGAACAGGACCTGACAGTGTGAGAACCGTGACATTGGCAATAGACATTCCCTGGCAAGTGTATCAGGCCAATGTGAAAACAGCAGATGAAACCAGGAGAGTTCACACATTCTGATCTGTGAGTGAATGCAAGGGGCTCATGTAGTAAATTCTGAAGAACTAGAACAGTTTTAATCCAATATACTCTCAAAAACAAAGCAAAAAGCAAAAAAAAAAACCAAAAAATAAATCTTTCGAAACCACACCTTACAAACGAGAGGAAAATGCTGAGGTTAGAACCCATATTAAGAGGAACTGTGGCAATACAGGCAGAGAGAAGAAATAATCCAGATAAAAGTAGGGGATGGGGAAGAGCCAGGCATTTTAGGAAAAAACAAAGCCATTATTTTGGACATTTTATAAAAATATTAAGAACAGTAAGCTCCAGAGCAGTGAAGCTAGAAAAATGTTTCTTGATTCAATCTCTTCTTATTATAAGTACAAAAAAAATTAAATTCATGCAATAATGAGTAACTGAAAAGGATCATGGTTGAATCATATATGATGTTATTATAATATAAAAGGATAAAGAATAATGTTCTAACAGCGAAACTATGCTATAGA
>NW_012151396.1:1242151-1242518 GCF_000956105.1 Propithecus coquereli | reverse complement strand
AAATTATAGGATATCAAAGTTATTGAGAGAAAAAACATATTTCAGATTTTTGCCTGTAGATAAACAGCTTTAAAAGGATTAGCATTATTTAATTCTTAATTAAATATTGCATGAAGCTGCACATAATTACTATAGTATAAAACTAGGGAAAATCAAATAATCACGTTTGAATATATTTTGTTGGAGCTAAAGTATATAATTTAACTTTATCTAGTAAAAAATTAATGCCAACTGTGGTCACAATGAAAGAAGATCTTACATTTCCGCAAAGACTTAAAAATTGAAATGTTGTCTTTTATTTTCTGACTCAATCCTTCTCATCAAACATGAGATAGTAGACTGCATTTCTGCCAAAATCAAAGTTTTC
>NW_012151396.1:1239950-1242101 GCF_000956105.1 Propithecus coquereli | reverse complement strand
GTAAAGACACTGAATATCAGGCAATCTTTGATAAATGGGACACAAATAAAAATAGACTTAAAATTGATCAGCTCACTGCCTGGAAGTTTTTAGCCTACAAAACAGGGAAGGGAAGGCAAGGTGGTCTGCCAGAAGGGATGGGGCTAAGAGTCCAAGGGGACTGAGGCTCAGAGTTTGCAAGGAAGAGTCCATCAGAGAGAGAACCTGGAGGACTGTAGAGTACACAGCAGGGTGGTGATCAGAGCATAGTTGTAAGAGAAATAACATCCAAAAGGATTAAAAGAAACAATCTCCAGGACACACAAGGCCAGTAGCAATCGTCCCTATTCCCCACAGCCAGAGTGGAAAACCTTGTAATTCACAGTCCATTAAATAAAGTATTCCATCCAGATGGTTTTGTCTTAGTACTCAGTAGGTAAAATAGCCCTAGACTAAATGCACTCTGGTCTCATCTAACAATACTTAAAAGCTTCAGGACACAAAGGATATGTTTCCAAGTAACAGAATTAGGTCTCAGAATGAAGCTGGAGAATAATTACGGAAATATGAAAATATTCAGCACCCAACAAGGTAAAATCCATAATGACAGGAATTTAATCAAAAGTCACATGTCATGCAACAAATAGGAAAATATGACTCATAATGAGGAGAAAAATCAATTTAAACTGGCACAGAAATAACATTGATGATAAAATTAGTGCTGCAGTGACCCAGAGGGCCTTACAGTTCTCCCTAGCGTGAAGAAACTGCCGACAGGTTTATGTGAGACTGCAGGCCCCTCACTCCCCTTTTCTTGAAGCATTTGTTTTTTAAAATAAATTAATAAATAAATGAATAAATCTTTTAATTGCAAATTCTGTCTGTGCCCCTTTAAAGGGTATTTTTTTCCCAGCCTCTTGCCAACTTTGTAACTCAGAAACATCTTTCCCAAAGAACTGAAAATTATCTCCTTAAAATTTAAACATTGAGGAGACAGTGACTCTAATTCCTCCTCCTCTCTGTGGCAAGCCAGGAGCTTAACTTCAGTAGGCACCAATTAACAAAGACAGATGGCGTAATCACAGTGGATAACATTTGAAAACTCAGGTATGTCTCCAGGTGATTGATATATCTCATTGATCAAAACTCCCTTCCTAAAATCCTCCAGTTCTTTCCAATACCTCACTCCAGTGAGACTTTAACGGGTGCCAATGAGCAAACAGTGGGACAACTTCAAGCCACCTAATATACTGTAATTAGAGTTCTTGACAAAGAGAGGGAATGATAAATATTTGAAAAATATTTGAAAAATATAATGAACACAAATTTTACAAATTTAATAAAAATATAAACCTACAGATATAAGCATTTCAACAAACCCCAATCACAAGAAATATGAAGACTATACTAATGCACATCAAAATCAGATTGCCTAAAACCAGTGACCAAGAAAAAGAGTCTTAAAAGCAGCCACAGGAAATAATATATTTACATGCACATCGAGGGTAAATCTTTAGGTATGGTGAGTAAAAGAAGATAGGCCAAAAATAGTACCAAGTATATGATTCATTTTTATACAATTCTAGAAAATGTAAACTAATCCATAGTGACAGAAAGTAGATCAGTGGCTATACCATGTACAGACATCACTGGTAACAGGATGTGATTAAAATGCCTTCAAGTCTATGGCAATATGTTTCTTCCCAGAACTGAGAGGACTTCCTGAGAACAGGGAAGAGAATGCTAAATAGATTAACCTGAAACCTGAGAAGATTAAATTTTCTGCAGTAGATTAGCATGAGAGCATTTATCAGACCTTAAACTGAGTTATAGAAAAATAACAAGACTAAAAATAAAATCACCCGTGTATAATGATACATGTGCAACATTGTTTATTGAAAGATTGTTCACAGGGTCAAAAGAGATAATGTGCATCATTAGGGAAATAATTAAATAGATTGTGGAACCATAACACTGTGGAACATCCCATGGTCATTAAAAAACATGAATTTGCACTGCTCCAATTGACTTAGAGGTTTGTTTATGAGATATTGAGCAAGCAAAGAAAGTTACAGAATAGCATTTATAATATGAGCCAGTATATAAAAATTACAAAATATCATAGATGTATGTACATATTTATCTTTAGATATGTACACATATAAGTATGTA
>NW_012151396.1:1237534-1238455 GCF_000956105.1 Propithecus coquereli | reverse complement strand
ATGGAAAAGAGAAATTACACCTAATATTTTTTTTCTAAATAAGATTTTCATTTTAAAAAATCAGCATAATGTTTATGTTCTTTATTGGGTTGTAAGAGATAAAAGTACTAGGATAGCAGGTTACAGAAACTCCTCTGATAACCTACACGAAATGAAAGAAGACAGTCACAGAATTCCATTTATATGAAATACCCAGAATAGGCAAATCTATAGCGTAAAATTATTAAACGGCAACCTAAGACAGTGGTACTGGGTTTTTTCTTGGGCTGGTAAAAATATTCTAAAGTTGAATATGGTGATAGTTACACAACTCTGTAAATATGTTAAAAACCACTGCCACATACTTTAGTGATGGATTGTCTAGTCTAGTATGTGAATTTTTTGTGTGTGAATTACATTTCAATACATCTGTTAAAATATGTAAAGAGCAAAGGTCACAAAAGGATTACAGCAATTATGCTTTCTAACAATTTTAAATCTCAGATAACTTATGTTTGGAGCATTCTTAATCAAATAATCTGAATCGCAACAGGAGCTTTACCTCTTAATCTGTCTCACTGGCACCCTTACCTTAGGAAAAGTCAAAAAGCCCTACACACTCACTTCCCTATGTATTTCATAATGTACATTGAGAATGTGGTTCAAAGTAAGGAATTTTACTTCTCAGACTCTGTCAGTGTTCAAATGGCACTCGAACATGTCATGCATATGATGCCGCTTACATTTTATGTAAATAAGTTACTCCCAGAAACATTCTGTCTTACATGATTTTCCACTTATTCGGTGACTTGAAATTTGTTAATACATGGAACGTACGGCATTCTTGAAATCTTTGGGAATGAGAGTCTCCCTGACCCATGCAAATCGTTCCCACAACCAAATAGTTGGAAAAAATTTCACTTTTCTTTTTCGGGACTTTGT
>NW_012151396.1:1233420-1236221 GCF_000956105.1 Propithecus coquereli | reverse complement strand
CTGAATGTCCCTGTAAAAGAATTTCTGATAAGGAAAAAAAAAAAAACAGAAACTTTGAATTTATGTGGCATGGATCACTGGAAAATATCCCATCACCTGGGATAAAAAATAAAGATGTTGCATAGACCAAATGCTCCCTACCATGTGAGACATTGCCACTGCATGAAGTAATTACCTGCATAACTCACTTAGATACTTTGTCCTTTATTTCTTTTTAGTCTACTCTTCTAATTATTCTCAAACTATTAACTTGTATAAATTAATTAAATTTAGTTGGTTTTAAATATTAGCTGTCTTAAATTTTAAAATAGTATTGCTTAACTTAGACCTAACTTTTTTTTTATCATTTTATGTTTCTACAAGTAGATTCTAACTAGCCTAATTTTCTTTCATAATTCTTATAGTAGCCTTAGAGTTAAGTAAGTCATCTCAGTGTTCTGAGGGCTACCTTGACAATGTCTATAAATTATCCACTAGTAGTTTAATTAATTGTGACTTACGTAATTTTGTGCTTATATTATTCTTAATTACATTTGTTTAAAAGATCTTGAAGTTACTTATATCAGCCAAATGGTGTCCCATATGCTTCATTTTTCTTATACATTTGTAGAATCCTACTGTGGTGTTTTATCTGCATCATTCTTTGGCTTGATAAGCTAATTCATGTCATACACAGAACAAGCTGAACAGATTTTCATGATGGATAGCAGTTCATGGGTGCCCTGGAAAATCTAAAATCCTTAGGGATGGAGAGTAATAGATTCATTTGGCTAATAAAAGACAAATCTAGGAGCTCAACTGCTCACTTTGCACTATAGCCAAAGCCACTGTTCAGAAATACAAGTATTGATAGCTAGTAAGAAAAGTGTTAATACAGTGCTTCATTCATTTAACATTCACCACAAATTATTAAGCACATTGGTTCATCACTGTGTACAGAGAGGTGTATGAAGCAGACATGATCTACATTCTCATGAAGCTGACAGTTCAATGGGAGAGGCATACAGACAGCAAACACAAAAATAACTATTCCTTTTGATAAGGTCTTTTAAAAATCTTAAACATTGCTTTGAGGGAAACTAGGAAAGGAAATATATTTTGGATAAAAGCTATTCATCTTCAGTGGAGTGATGTGTAACCTGAGGGAAATGACAAGATGTGGCTGGCAGGTAGGAGGGGAAAGAGCTCTATGTGATGTTCTAGTCAGAGAAAGCAGCGTGGACTCAGCCATGGAGCAGGGAGACACTTGGTTCATCTGATGAATGAAGTCCAGGATAGCTAGAGGTTAGTATGGACAAGGGAGAATGACAAAGAAGGGAGAGGAGACTCATTGCAGAAGTGAAAGCATGTGAGCAATGGGCAACGGTAACGGAGAAAAACTTGTCGACTCAAATCTTCATGGCCTGCAACTCTCTTACGACTTCAAGTGTCCGTCCGTATGTTACTATTTCCCACCAAGAAGGAAGAGGGAATTATCTGATTAGTGAAGTTTGAAGGGGAAACTGGGCATACACAGTTCTGCTCCTTCCTCTCCCCCCATTTCTTCGGGAAAGTGGTATCAGTGAGAAGCACACATTTTGCAATCTTTCTCGAAAACATAGGACATAGAATGAAAGGGTCCCATGTGAAAAAACAGATTTCCAGCAGTCCAGCACAGCTGTGTAGATGTCAGTCAAGCTCTTAATATGAGGATTCAGGATTAAGAAGCCCATTCTCTTAAATATGAGCCAAAGTCTTTACAATATATTTGTCAATAATAATGAAAGCAATATTTCAATTCATGCGTTCTTAATAACACATATTAATAAATATTCCCATATTATATAATATATTGACTTCTGCAACAGAAACTAGATTCTTGCCAAATCCATTTTATGCTTCTTTCTGGTATATAGCCTAAATACATATTTCAACTTTCCTGACAATAGGTGTTGCTATGCAAATGAGTACTCATCTGTGAATTGTAAGTGGAAATACTGTATACTCCCATGCCTGGTCCATATAAGTCATCCCTATGTGATCCTCCTTTGTCTCTTTTTTCTAATCTCTAGTCAGATGCACAGTTTCTAGCTGTGTGACCTCTGAGAACCTAGGGGATGGCAGAGTCACTGGATGGAAGGAGAAAGCTGCCCTCCAAATACAGGTAGGAAGTGTATGTGAGTCAAAACTAATCATCTATTGAGTATTATTTACTGGAATTTTGGTATTGATTGTTAGAGCAGCTAGGGTAGGAAAGAGTGATGTCATCATTGGGCATCCATGGAACCATCAGCATCTGATGGTGTAGCCAGGTGGACTTGGATTTCCTTGGGCTTCCAAATTACTTGGAAGGCAGCTATATTTTAAGTAAAAGGGAAGCCACTGAAGTGTTTCAAACAAGGGGGTAATATGATGCCATCTAATGTTTTAGAAGTATCACCCTGGTTGGTGGGTAGAAAATGAGTTCAGACAGGTCAACAGTCCTTGTGAAGAAACCTGGAAGGAGAAGGCAAAGTAAGAGGTTATGATGGCTCTGCCTGGGGAAGCTGCAGAGATGGAAAGGAATCGGAAAAGATACATTCTGAGGTAGAATTGAGAAAATACATCAATGTTTTTAGTCACTTCTATGGAACAATTTCTTTAAGCCCCAAGAATAGCAATAAAAGACAGTGTTTGAAAGTAACCTTTGAGCTCAACTGCACTAATATTCTACCATACATCTATTTCTAATAAGTATCTTCAAGGACCAGTCTTGATGTGTACAGAATAGCTTCCATATGACATACCTTTTTGAAAAATAAGGGATAGGTATAGAATTTTAG
>NW_012151396.1:1228743-1230460 GCF_000956105.1 Propithecus coquereli | reverse complement strand
GGGGGTCATGAAAGAGGAATCTAGAGGGACCTGAAGGTTTTTTTCTAAGTAGCTGGGTGTTTGGTGTTACCATTTCCTGAGATGAGGAAATCCGGGAGGGGTAACAGGTTTTAGAGGGAAAACCCAGAGTGCTGTGTTAAACTGTTGAGTTGGGCTTCAGGAAAAAAAATAAAGAAAGAAAATTGACTGTTGAGTTGGACATGTCCAGGAAGGATGTGGGGGAAGCAGGCAGGGCTGCAGAGAGAGGCCGGGGGTGCTGTGTGCCATGCTGTGGGAATGTGGTGCAAAGAGACCCAATCTCTGCCCTCGGAGTTCACGGCTTAGAGCCCCCCCCCCCCCCACAATGGTCACCGGACACACATGGCTGTTGAGCACGTGAAGTACAGTTAGTCCAAATTCAGATGTACTCTAATTATAAAATAATACGCTGGAGATAAAAGAATTAAAATTAATGTCTCCATTTGTAGAACTAGCAACAACACTAGAAGTAAAATTTGGTCCTCTAATATCTGAATTTTTTTCCCCCCCACAATGGTCATTAGAATGAGTCATTGAAAATAATTGTTTCATATCTGGCTGTAATTAGCATATGGAGACCTTTCCAATTGGCCTGTCCTTATCTGTGTGGTAGATTGGATGACTGTCAAAAAATACTCGGTCTTTTCCCTCTATTTCTACGGAGAGAGTCAATATCTTTATCCCTAGATTTTAGGCTTTAACAACAGGATATTAGCAGATGAGACAGAAGCAGAAGTTTGAAGACAACTTGTGTGCCTGGGCTCCAGCTAAATAAATTCTGATTGTTATAAGACATTGAGATTTCGGGACTGTTAGTTACAGCCTTATTGTACTTATGATCAACTAATATACATGCACAAATCTATTTTAGTGATGTTAAATGTCACTAGAAAGGTCTTAGAAATACATTCACAGAGCTAGAAAATGCATGCAGAATCAGAATTGAATGCCACATACATATTTATAAGAAATATGACTCTTCCTAGTAGCAATACTATGAGAATAATTCAAAACAGTGTTAGGCTGTAAATATATTAGTTTAATGCAATCAAATGGATAAGGAGCCTATTAAAAAGTTATATAATTATATTTGCATGAATCAAGCCATAAAATTGAGAGAGGATATAAAAGAATTAGTTAGAGCTTAGCTTAACCTCAAAAGAATTAGTTTGCAACAGAAATGGTACAAAGTATCATTTATAGGACAGTGATTTGTAATCCCTTATTAACACAGCAAATATATTAAACAAAATTAACAAACAAAAAGTTCAACATGAAAGTCTAGGTCTTATGAACACTGTATATGAAGGTATATAGCTTTAGATGAAAACCCCAGGCAAAATTTCTGATAGATCAGCAAACTTAGCCAACTGACGACACCCAAGTTGCTTATCATAATATTAATTTCATCCTAACTAGCTGCGTTTTGGATGTCAAGAGAATAAAATATAGAAATAATAACCAAATTACCAAATATTAATCATTTCTTGTAAAATTGAAAAGTATATGTACAAACCATTATACATTGAAATAGGTTGCATATCTGACATTTGAGTACTTTTTAAGCATATTAGAATATTTAAAAGATATTGAATATTGACTTAGACTTGTGAACTTAAGTTGAAAAGTATAATAAAATGGTAATAAGTTTGTAACTTCATTAGAATGTTTAAGAATCTCCATATTTATCATTTTAATT
>NW_012151396.1:1222964-1227307 GCF_000956105.1 Propithecus coquereli | reverse complement strand
GAACAATATTGTCAGCATTTTCTGAAAGGGTCTATTATCAAAACGTTTTTGCCAAATCAAAATAATATATACATTTTTCTAACAGTCCAAATTTAAAGTTAATATTGAATTGTTAGCAATAAAATTTTTACAAACATACTTTTAATAAGCAACATACACATTGTTTTGGAAATGCATTCCCAACTATTTGTACTTATATCTTTCAGCACTAGGTGTTCTTAGTTGCAAAGCCATATATTGTTAATTTAATTTAAAAAGAGATGTATTTTAAAAATACCATTACACTGGCAAATCTCCAGGAGGGCCATAGAACAATGCTTGGAGGTGAAACATCCAGGGACAAGACCTACTCTCTTGCCATAAAACTGGCCCTGTGAAGCCCCCACTGCCTGTAGCCTTCCTGCCTGTTGCCTATACTCTCACCTGGTGTCAATTATGTACTCAGCAAGAAAATCTATTCAAATTAGCTAATTTGAGTGGGAAAAATTATTAATACTTCAAAAAATCTCTAGGAGATCTCTAAGGAACACATGCGGCCAGAAACACCAATGATGAATACATAGAAATTTTCCTATGAGCACATCATTATAGCCACCATTAAGGTACAGATATCACAGCAGGACCTCAATATCACCAGTTTGAGACAATGAGTGATGTTACTAGGGATCAGAGGGCACAGTACCTCTGGAAACAAGATGTAGCTACTGCAGCTGCCTCCCTTTTCACCAGGATGGATTCTAGGTGTTCTCCACTTCCTTGGAGCATTAGCTTGGGCTTAAAAGTCTAGGTGGTAACATCTGATTAGCTGTTCCTAGGTAAAGTGTCTGCACTCTTGTTGCAAGGGATACTGTGGTATAGACCTATTAGCATTTTTACAACCTGTTCAGAGATGTAGATGCTGTCTCATTAGGTAGTGGGTTGCCCAAGCCCAAAATATATACTGGACAGTCAAAACATGGTAAAGATTTAGTGAACATTGCATTAATAACAGTGAGTTAATAAGTAAAGGAGGCCTGACTTTTTAATATTTAACCACATTAAATGATATCAACCAGATCTGTGTGTGAATTTTTCATGTCAATTGAGAAATATATATATATTCATGAAATATAAATCTCTCTCATATCTATATAAAATATACTAATCTTTGAAGCATTTTCAGTTTGTTGTACCTTCTCACCAGGATTTTAAATTTCATTTTATTAAGGGAAAAAATCAGCATTTAATGAAGCAAAGCAAAATAACTGAAGCATACAAATTTTCTTATGTGGAAAATAAATTAGGAGGCATGTGGTGGCTCATGCCTGTAATGCATGAGCCGAGGCGGGAGGATCCCTTGAGGTCAGGAGTTTGAGACCAGCCTGAGCAACAGTGAGACCCCATCTCTACTAACAATAGAAAAAATTAGCTGGGTGCAGTGTTGCGCCTGTAGTCCCAGCTACTCAGGAGGCTGAGGCAAGAGGATCGCTTGAGCCCAAGATTTTGAGGTTGCAGTGAGCTAGACTGACAACATGGCACTCTAGCCTGGGTTACAGAGCAAGACTGCCTCAAAAAAAAAAAAAAAGAAAAAAAAGAAAAAGAAAATAAGATAACACGTAAAGGGAGGACTGAAGCTCAGCTTAAATAACACAAAGCAAGCATATTATGAGGGATAAAGGTGCTAGCTATAGGAGAATTTGAAAACTGAATCTAAATGTTAAAACTGAATCTAAATGTTAAAAGTTCATCAATAATTCATGAGAAATATATAAATTCTCAGTATATAAGAAGCTTTCGTACAATGGATGATTAGTCCTAAAACTGAATGTACTCAGAATGCAAATAAAACAATAAAATTTAGTTTATTTGATGAGGAGATTCTAGTTAGAAACAATGGTAAAAATGAGCCCCTGAGTTGATTTTTGTGCACAACTCAAGAGAATTTTCCCACTAGATGGGAACATAGAAAAAACTGCATTCACATCTCAACTCAAGCCACCCACTTGCTGTGATTCTGGGAGGAAGAGTTTAAAAGATCTGCCAGACTTATAGTAATAGCATATACTATATTCTTGGGAAACATTCTTTTGTGATAGAAAAAAACAGTGCAATCATCTCATGGGGATTGCTTGCAAATGTTGATTCATGGACACATGTATCATGACTCATACATCCATGAGATTGTTTCCTTAAAGAGGAGAGAAAGGCGACAAAGCCAAATCAAAGGCTCCTTTTCCTTCTTACTCTTTGGTCTGTCTATGGTTCAGATACTGAAGTTGCTGAGAATTAGAGAATTTACTTACTCTGAGGATTGTTCATTTATCCCAAGGAAGTCAAAATGTTGTGTATATGTGTATGAGTGAGTGTGTAAAGATAGCAGATGCGTATCATGAAAACCGGCTCCTTAGGATAGGAAAGTTTACATCTAGGAAGAAGCAGCTTCACATCGCTCCTCTTACACTACATCAGTGAAGTACCACTGTGAGTGGGCCAGAAAGAAGTCCATGACAACCAAAGAGTTAAATCCCCCCAGAAATAAAAACACAAGATTAGAACATGAGTGAGACCTATAGGTTTAGATAAAACTTATTAGTAATGTGTGTACAAACCTAAAAAATTCAATTTGATTCTCTTTTCTACTAATGTTGATTGCTTCTGTTAGGAATTCATACTTGGTGATAGAATAATAAGTATTTATTCTATACCCAGGATCTTGCAGTATATCACAATCTACTTAATATGGTGAAGTATAGACAGAGAATCTGAAGAAAGGAATTGGTGGCATTAGTAAATTTCAGAGGGATTAATGGGAAACTTCTGGCTGTCAGAAAATGAATGGCAAATAAAGAGCTCATAGTATTTGTGAAAACCTATATTTCTATATTTATCCCTTTTTCAGTACATTGAAACCAGGAAAATTAAAACCACTACGTGATATATACTTATATTTATACATTGTGTTATATATCCCTATATATTCCCCTTGATTTTCTTTTTTCTTTTCATTAGACACAGGGTCTCACTCTGTGGCCCAGGCTGGAGTGCAATGGCATGATCATAGCTCACTGCAGCCTGGAACTCCTGGGTTAAGCGATCTTCCTGCCTCAGCTTCTCCAGTAGGTGCAATTACAGGACCACCACGCCCGCTTTGCTTTTCTGATTCTGCCCATTAAGAGTTTTATAACTAAAGAGATGGAGAAAATAATTATGTTTAGATTTGGGGACCACATTTTAAAGTGCTTTGAATATTCCACATTGTGCTAATAATTTTTTAAGCTGATATCAAAAGAAGAAAAATATATATATTGAGTAATTATACTATCAGCCCCTTTCCAAGATCTTATTTGTGTTTGATCCTTACAAGAATTCTGTGAAGAAGGCCATGACAGATTGCATTTTGGAAAGATAGTTGGCACAATGACCCTGTTCTGCATGCCCTTATTATTAAAATGATTTTGACACTCCTCCCATTGAGAGTACCCTTATCTCCCTTGAACTTGATCAGCCTTCACCAATAAGTGGGTCAGATACGATGCTATGGACTTCTGAGGCACAAGCATTAAAATGCCAGGTATTTCACTCTGTGCTCTTAAGATGTTCACTTGCAGCCTAGCCACTATACTGTGAGGAAGCCAAGCAGCCACCTGGACAGATCACATACAGGTGTTGCAGCTGAGCTCCCAGATGAAACAAGATCAACTGCCAGATATATGAGTGAGTGAGGCTTCAGATAATCCCAATCCCAGCTGTCCAGGAACCTCCAGCCTTGGAGCCATCCCAACTGAAGCCACATATGAGAGATAAGCAGTCCATGCCGAGTCCAGCTCAAGATTCACGAACAGAATACATGGTGGTGGTGGTTGTTTTAACAACTATTGTTTGAGAAAGTTTGTTACAAAACAATAGATAACTGGAACATAACATCACTACCCCTATTTTCACAAAGAGGCAATGGCCAGTATCACTTAGCTAGAATATGTCAGAACAAAGAACAAAGATGAATATCCAGGTCACTTAGACACAACCTCTATACCATAATGGTACCTGTGTAGGACAGCTTTTCCTGGAATCAATACCTCACAAGTTATGGTTTGTTATTAAAATTAATATATTTATTCATTTTTATTAACTCACTGAAGTCCAAGAATGCTGTAAAAATTAGATAATACACTGGATATTTTAACTGTATACATTAAGATTTTAAATACAATTATAGTGAATCTACCAGAGACAATGAGAACATGGTTATAATAAAATCAATTTAAAAGAATGATAAAGACTAACAAGTTATTATATAAATTACTTTTCAAAATTCAAAATATTAATATATGTCAAATTGATCTCTTTAATTTTTAAAAATTAAT
>NW_012151396.1:1222238-1222840 GCF_000956105.1 Propithecus coquereli | reverse complement strand
TTTACATCTAGGAAGAAGCAGCTTCACATCGCTCCAATGACAATGTGATACTTGAATAGTTTTTTAGTATGGCCCCATCAAAAATGTTGTGACTTTGTGTAAGCAAACATTAAGAACATTGCACATCTAAATTTGTGCAGCAGAGGGCACTGTATAAATCCTTAATTTTCTGGTTTAATCAATTTATTCTGTGTCAGAGAGATTTTCATAATTGATGAATTCTATAGTTAAATTTATAATTGAAATGTATATGATTGTCATGCAATTGGCCTACAAGAAGGCAAAAGAAAACCTAATATTTACACTAAAGTATATTACATATTTCACATACACATTCTTTATAAAACAAAATTCTTTTCTCTAATATGATGATATAATATTTTAGAACTCATATTGCTAAAGTATATAAAATTAGCAGGATCTAAAAAATAAACTATGAACAAAAATTATTTTTATGGAAAGATGTGGTTATATTTATACGCAATTCTTTGATACTTTGTTAACTATCATGATCCCATAATAATTGGAAGTTAATTTTGGATATTTAGACGAAAATATTACTCAAATATTTCTCAGGGATGAAAGGTCCTGAAATGTTAATA
>NW_012151396.1:1204932-1208108 GCF_000956105.1 Propithecus coquereli | reverse complement strand
GTTCTTGACAATAATGATACAAAGATATTTCAGATGAAATCCCAAGATATTGAGAATTTCCTAGCATAATGCATGTGAAGAGAATCCTTTATTTTCTCAAATATAGTGTCTAGTGATTTATAATTATTACAGAAGTCTTGTGAATTAATGGAACATTATGTGAGCCATGTTCCCTCATCCTCATCACTGCATTCAAATAGATAACATTAATAAAATGGAATTTTGAGAATATATATAATTTTCCCAAAAAAGTACTAATAGCCTGGATTATCAAATTAAAAATTAAAAAAAAAAACAACCCTAGAAGGCCAAATAAGCAGAAGTAATCATGTGACTATAATCTTTATATATTTTTTATTTATAGTGGAATCTATTTATAGTAATACCTACCACAAATTCTATACATTATAAAAAGGCTTAAAATTTTAGATGGAATTGTAGAGGTGCAAGATATTAACTAATATGTATTTAGAGATGGAAGTAAGTAGAAAGAGTTAGCAATATAAACTGATGTTATGATAGAGGTAATATGAGTTCCTAACATTTCCCGAAGTATGTTCCTTGGGTTGTTAACAGTATTTACCAAATAGAGAAGGAGAAGGAGGAGGAGGAGGAGAAGGAGCAGGAGTGTCTCATTGATGAATAAGTGTGCAAACTCATAGATTAAATAAAATTGTTAAAAAGTCTTTTTTGTGCAGAATTCTCAGAAACTTCAAGATTCAAATTACACCAAGGAATTCCAAGAGTGGATCATATGAAGCATTTCCTAAAGGTACTTGCCTATAGTACCCATTTTATAAAGAATTAATTGTGAGGCCAGAGTCCCTAATCTTGAGAAATATTAAAACTACTCTATGGATCATTTATAATTTTGACATAATTAGGGTAAATAGAAAGAAATATTTCCAAATATTTTCTTTACACATAAAAATCCTGGGTTCATTTTTGCTATAAAATCACTGATACAGTCTGAAATTGTCTTCCCAAAATTCATTTTTTGAAGTCCTAACCCCCAGTACCTCAGAATGTGACTGTTATTGGAGATAGGACCTTTAGAGATGATAGTCAGTTAAATAGGAGTCATTACGGTGCCTAGTGATGGTGTCCTTGTAAGAAGAGGAAACTAGGGCACAGACTTGCACACAGGGAAAAGACAACATGAAGACACAGGGAAAAGATGGACATCTATGGGCCGAGGAGGGAAGCCTCAGAAGAAACCAAGCCTGTGACAACTTGGCCCTGTACTTTTAGCGTCTACAACTGTGAGAAAATAAATTACTGTTGCTTAAGCCACCCAGATGGCGACACTTTGTAATGTCAGCCCTAGCAGACGAACACAGTCGCCATTGGATTTGTCCCTGTCCCCTTCATCCCCATCACTACATATGGCATGGCATTCAAAAATGCACATAATCTCTGGGTTCCTCAGTGGATTTTTTTTCCTTACCTTACTATTTGTGTTCTCCTTTGTAGGAAATTGTCTTTTTACCAAACTCTCTCTGATAGACTCACACATTTGTGAACTAAGTAGAAATTGGTCTCTATGTTCAAAGGACTCTTCTACAAAACTGGGAAGTTTCAGGTCCTGGGTAACTTTAGCTTCTAATGCCTCCTTTTGAGGTGGCAAACTTTGCTTTTTTTTCAGTGCACTCAATTCTTTCATCGTCATGTCTAATTTTATTCTGAGTTGTCTTCCTTCCTCCCTGGCACTGTTCCTTTCGGCTCGAACTTTGCTCCATTTTTCTCTCCAATTGGCAGTGCAGTCTGACCACCACCGCATGGTCTTTTCCATCTGAGCAGCTCTGGCCTTGACCTCTTTAAGTTCCCGCAGGCGAAGTTCTTCACAAATATCCCATTCATTGTTGTTACATGAGCGAGCACAGAAATTATGGACAGCATGAGATTGTGACCCATAAAGTGAGAAACAGGAATTATAGGTATCCCCGGGGGCTGAGGAAGGTTCTACCATGTCACAGTGCGGTTTCATGGATGACTGCTGCATCTGAAAGATTTGTGTTTCCTCAATTAATCGATGAATGGAATCTAAATTCATATTTATCTTTTAAGGCCTAAGGAAAGACAGAAGACATAATTGCACACTTGAATTTCCCTTGCAATTATAACAGCAAGACCAACATTTAAAAAGAAAAGTTGATAAAAGTAATGCATCTTTTCAATATTCCATATTTTATTTTCCAGTGTTACTAAAAATATGGAGAAATTTATTCATTTTAATTATCCTCAAAGAAACAGACATTGCTCATATTAAATTTTATCAAACAAATACAAATAAAGATATAAACATGCAATTGGAAATAGAATATGACATGAATAATTTATCTCAATAAATCCAATTCTGTATTGTTACACGGTCCACTTCAAAACAAAACTTGTAATATTTATTGTCCACTAACTACATAATGGTTTTCTTTTTCTCTGCTAACTAAACTCTGATTTGTTCAGGTAGAATACGGAATCTATTAATCTCTGGGAGAATAAGTCACTATCCCAATCTCAGAGGCTAAATCATGATTAGTCTACAAATTCCATAATGACTTCCATCTATTGATTATTCACTAGTCTCAAGGCAGGCATATAGCCTGTTTCTGGCTGATGAGATGTGAGGCAAAGTGTTCTGGAAAGGCTTCCCATCTAGAAAATAAGAGATCATCAGAATGAGAAATCGTCTTTCCTCTACCTTCTTTCTGTTTGAACAAACACATGGTTCTGAAAGAAGGCTAGTATGACAGCCATCTCCTAACATTTAAAATGGTGAAACAGAAAGAGGAAAAGATCCTGACTAAACTTCTGCATGAAGAATGCATACCTCTGATTTCTTTGCTATGTAAGAAGGATTACCTGTATTTATTTAAGCTATGATGGCTGAGTTTTCTGTTACCTGAAGCCAAAAGCCCATCTAACTGATAGATGAATTAATTTCCTACTATGGCTAATATTGTGATGAGCTCTAAAAATAAAATATGAAAAAGATGGTCCTTGTACTCAAAGATTTTACAGTCTAGTGGATGAGATAAGCACATTTAAATTTAAAACTACACTTTAATAAATGTATTTATTCAATCTTTTACTTAGTACATATTATGTGTCAAGTCAGACTCTTGGGGTATGTTCAAGGTGACTTAAGGAGTACTGCTAAAGATTCAATATTCAAATGC
>NW_012151396.1:1200757-1204217 GCF_000956105.1 Propithecus coquereli | reverse complement strand
TTCTTTTGGTTGGAATTTCAAGATGAAAACAGGGAATTTAATTCAGCATATTAAATTTATCCTTGCCAGTTTGCAAAATAAATCAGTATCATAAAATTGTAATGTCTTTAAAATGTCTCATTAACTTTTATTTCGCTAGTGTTTTGAAGGCTCTATAATTGGATTCTGGTACATTGAGATCTTGCCTACCAATTAACTATGTATTTTTTCACATCTGACTAAATAAAAATGAGTTGGATTTAATCATTCAGTCCTTGAACTTGGATACCATTTCCTGTTCTAAAAAGTTTTCTCAAGCAAGGATAACTTGCTTGAGATGGAGATAGTTAATACAAATATGTGTTTATTAAAGTATTCATTTTCCCTATACATATATGTGCACTATTTTTTTTTATCCCAGACAACTGTGAAAGTATTTGCCATTGGTCATAGCACAAGGCCATTGATATATTAGAAAATATTTTAATGCTGTTGACCTCTTTGGTTTTTTGTACTGATTTTTGTGTTATAAAAATACTCATACAATCAGGCTACCATGATTCCTGTGAATAATTTTTAATGTAGCACACAGTAAAATAAACAAAAGGTGAATGGTCTACGATGTATATACAACGTTACTTAACATACTATTTCTTGCCAAAGAGGAGCAGACGGATAAGATGGTAGGCTTCAGATTCCATCGGTTCAAATTCTGACTCTGCCACTTTTTAGACAGATGATCTTGGATAAACTACAGAAACCGCCTTTGAGTCAATATCCTTATTTATAAAAGGTGACAAAAATAGCACATACTTCATTGAGTTCTTATGACGATTAAATGAAAAAATGCCCGCAGATTGTCTAGCCCAGGTTGTCTAGTAGGTTACACAAAAGTTTCTGTTACTGCTAGACAAGTCATTAGCATATCACCTTAGACTATTGTACTATTTAATTTTTTCAGTTTCTTTTCTCTCATTTGAAAGAGAAATAGCATACTTAAAAATGAGGAGAATATAAGGAAAAATGAGATTTACAAAAGTGCTCTGAATTTCATGTAAAAAAGGTACAGTCTCAATTTCTAAATAACATTAATATGAATCAGTGGAAGACTCAGTACTATTATTATCTCCACCTTAGTGATATCGAAACTAGGGTGTAAGGCTCTAGAAGTATCCAGCCAACCAGTTTGGGAATAAAGGAAATCTGAATCACAGGTATTGCCTTCTCAATCTTTTAGATTATTTCAGAAATAAATTTGGTGTACTTCTATTTTGGATATTTTTATCCTAATATATCTCCTATTAAATCGCACAATAATTAGTCACCTGGTTCTGACTTTGTCCTTTGAGTTCATTCAGTCTCCTCATCACAGCTTAAAGGAACTGCAAGATCTGGGGCCTGTCTGTCCCTCCAGCCTCCTCATCTCTGTCATTCCAACTTCATGCCCCAAGCTCCTTCGGCCACCATGAGTGTGCCTGGTCCTGACACAACCTCACCTCCACATTCTCCTTTGTGTGATCTGGTTGCTACACAGCAGCGCCCTCCTCTCCCTCCACATGCCCACCCTTCCCTGGGTTCTCATCCTTCAGGTGGCAGCTTATGCTTTCCTGCTAATGGCACCTGTGACTGGACTCTTCTAGATCCCTTCAAGGCCCTTTGTGAGAGAGGATTACCTACCACTGGCCTATTGTGAAAGTGAACACAATTGCCATCACTTCTGCCATCCTGGGATGTTGCTAATAATCATAAGCAATAAATGAAACTAGCAATCACAAATTTTAACAAAGTCTTTGAAAGAAGCAAACAGTGTATTGTGATCCAAAACATCCCTATTTACTTAGCAAAGTCCCAAGTGACATTTTATGTATTATCTGAAGAATGAAGTGAGGCAGAAAGAAAAGCATTTTTGGCAGAAGTTACACTATCATGGCAGGATAAAATAGAGTCTAAAAAGATTTTCGTTTTATTGTTTACATTATTGTCTTCCCTTAACCTACAGGAAATGCATGGTACATGAAAGTTTTTGGATTTTTTTCTCCTAAGAGGCATAGAAACTCCAATGTATACACAAAATTGACAACAAAAGCCATAAGGGATGAGAAACTATGTTAATGCAGATCCGAAACACAATGCTTAGAAACAATTGTTATTATAGTTAGGATGCCATCCATATACTCTGATAACAAAGAGAAAAGGAAGGATAAGTTTTTAATATTCAAAAAAGAAAAATAACATATTGCATTATAAAATGTGGCCTGTCAAACATGCACAAATGATTAATATAAAAACATGCATTTTGTATGGGTTTAAAGCACAAAAAATGTATTTGGGGGAATGTTTTGCAAGAGAGCACAGAATATTAAATGTGAAGACTAAAGTTGTGATGAGATAAATGAAACCATCACAGTGAACAGCCATATGGCATCACATGTTTGTAGTTCAAGTTTTGCTCATGGTTAAATATTACATTTTAAAAATCCTTACACTGTGGCAAATTATATGGACAGTTACAGTCTATGCTTGTTGGTGCAAATGAGAGATTTCTGAAATTATATAGAAGCAGGAAATAATTGCACAAAGCAGGCAACTTAATAATATAAAATAAATTTGAACAAGTTGCCAATAATTTAAACCTTAGATATTTTACTTTCCCAAAGCACTGTAGTATAAAATAAACATGAACACTCTAAAACATGTATTTATGCTTGCCAAGAGTAATCATTAAATTATACATTGCATGATCTGATCAGATAGAAATTGTGTTCATTTTAAAGAATCGACATGGAATTTATATAGTAAGCACTGCCTTTCTTAGAGGATTCTTCATTGTTTCTGTCTCTTTAACCTCTTACTATTTACTGGTATTGTTGAAGCAATGTGTCACTGTTTCAAATCGATGTGATGCTTTTCTTTTAGGCTAGGTTTCCAGTAAAATTATTTGTGAATAAAATACTCAGAAAAAGAATATGTTTCTAAGATAATGCTCAATGATTTAAAAAAATCTCCATTTCTTTTAAAATAAATTATTCCAGAATAATCTCTCCACATGGTAACTTGATATTATTGCTGTTTTCTATGCTTTAAAAAGCTTTGAAAAATTACATTGTAATAATAACCTTTTGAATCAGACACGGAAAGTGACCAGTCGGACCTCCCTGGAATATGAATAAAGGAATAAAGAGAAATCCAAAATCTATAATCCGTTTTATAAAGTGTCAATGCATCATTTGTAATCAGTCTTGGAAAAATAAAATTCCTGTTTTCTGGCAAGCTCATCATCTTGAAGCCTTTATAGTGCTTTGCCTGCCAAGTACAAATTTAGGTTCAGACAATTTAGAATTTCTTGGTGGATACATTATTTAATTACTCTTATGTAGTACTTGGGGTGCAAAACAGGTTCGAGAAAGTGCTGCTTTAAAATATTGCTGAAATTTCTTACCAGTGTCCAAATCGTGAGACATAAAGAAATTTTATCTAAGAT
>NW_012151396.1:1195187-1197322 GCF_000956105.1 Propithecus coquereli | reverse complement strand
GTGGAAAACCTACTTCTGTTTATGTCATTTTGCCTGCTCCATTCTTAAATATCACTTTCTTTCATATAAAATGATTATATAATTATTTCAATGATCAGCTATGATTTAAACAATGGATGAGGGGAAAGATACTCTATTATATGTATTCATATTTCTATGTGATTGTGCTTTCTCGTTTTTTGGTGGTCCAAGATTCCTTCTTTAACTATTTTGTTTCTTTTTATAGAATTTCCATTAGCCAGTTAATAATAGCATCTTTTGGTTATCCTTCATCTGGCATCTTTATTTTCCCTTCATTTCTGAAGAATAGTTTCACCAGATATATAATTTGCACTCAATAGTTTTTTGCCTTTCAACATTTAAAAATGTGCAACCTCCTTGTGGCTTTCATGGCTTCAGGTGAGAAATCTGCTATCACTGAAATTCATGTTCCAAGCGTTGACATTTTATATTGGAAATTCAGCATTGGTTATTCAGTAACATAAATATTATGGCATGTAAGTCTTTCATTTTTACTCTTATCCTTAAATTTCAAATATAGATAGAAGTGTATAACAATTAATGTGATCAATCAGGTGGTAATAAATGCCATCAAAAGCAAGATTATGGCTATGACTTCAAGCTACATAACTGTTTTGTTCTATGCTTGAAACGCTTACTTTATCTCAGGATGATCGCATAAAATGGTAAAGAAAAGAAGTTGAAATTGTTTTCTTCCAATGTGTGTGAATAGTAACCTTTTTATTAATAAAAATAAGGTGTAGTAGACAAATCTCTAAAATGTCCTTGTCTTTTAGTATTCACAAACTTGTCTAATCCCCTTCCTCTCAGTGAGGGTTTGCCTTAGTGACCTGCATCTAATGAATATAATTTGTAAAAGTAATGGGATGTCACTTCTAAATTTAGATTATAAAAGAATGACATTTCCATCTTGCTAGCACTTTCTCTATTGCCCCCTCTTTTGGTAACTCTGATGAACCCAAGAGTCATGTCATAAACTGTCACGTGGCAAAGCCCACATGGCAAGGAACTGAGGAAGCCCTCTGGCCAATAGCTCCTAGTAATTAAATTCTGCCCACGACCATTTGAGGAAGCTTGGAAGCAAATCCAAGTTGAGTCTTAAGACCACTGAAGCTCTGACACCTTAACTGTAGCCCTGTGAGAGATCCAGAACCAGAGGAAAAGCCACAACTGGATTCCTAACCTACATAAACTATGAGACAATAAATGTTGCTGTAGGACACTAAATTTTTGGTGTAATTTATTATGCAACAATACAGAAAAGCAATACATGATTATTAAAATCACTTCCTCAAATTATCAATTAACACTATTATCTGTCACAATTTAGTCTAACCTCCTAAAAACGTATAAGTATTTAAGAAATAAAATGTTGCTAGGTGCAACATCTGTAATACTAGCACTTTGGGAGTCCAAGACAGGGGGATTGCTTGAGGTGAGGGGTTTGAGACCACCCTGGGCAATATAATGAGACCCTGTTTCCACAAAAAATAATTTTTAAAAAATGATCTTGGAGTTGTAGCACGCACCTATAGTTCTAGCTACTATGGGAGGTTGAGGTGGGAGGATCGCTTGAGCCCAGGAGTTTGAGTTTACAGTGAACTATGATCAGGGGACCCTGAACTCCATCCAGCCTGAGAGACAAAGTGAGACCTCAGCTCTGTAAAAAAAAAAAAGAAAGAAAGAAAGAAAGAAAAAGAAAAAGAAATAAAATGTTAAAATTTACCAATTAAAGTTGGGTTGGGATCAATGTAAAAGTTAAATGATATCAATTGAAGAAATAGAATAAGAAACGGTAAATCTCAATACAAATGCCAATCACAGAATTAAGAGGAAATGCATTTTATGATGTATCTTCAGATAATATTAAAACATAAAGTGTCTGTGGCACTAAAGATACGGTGTAATCAAGCAAATAAATGGAAGAAATATCATAGTACCTTGTTTAAATTAGATGTCTTGACATAAGATAAAATTGGCTGGTCTTTTTGAGAGCTATTGCAACAAAGGATAGCCACCTATGACATTAGTTTATAGAAAAATATTATGTAACCACTGAAAAAGGAAGAAAGACATCACAAACCAAGGAAATGAGATATGTAATCCAGACATCA
>NW_012151396.1:1189648-1191092 GCF_000956105.1 Propithecus coquereli | reverse complement strand
GTTTTATGACAATTCAGTGTGGGAAATTATTTTTCTCTTTTTCAATTAAAGGTGACAGCTCAATCATGTATTCATATGGAACTAAATGTTACATCACACCTTATTAAAAATTTCAGTACCAAATAGAGTGTTCACTCAAAATTATGAGACAAAACAATAAAGCACCTAGATGGTAACAACAAAAATCATTCATTACATTGCAGTAAACAAAATACCAAACATTAACCATGAATTAAGATATTTATAAACAGAACTTTATTAAACCTAAGAATTTCTGTTTGTGAGAAAATATTATCAACAGAATGAAGTGCAAATAATAGCCTGGAAGGTATTAACCATACATATATCCACTGAGGACTTATAAAGTCAAAAATTGCCAAGAAAAAGTCAACAACATGATTTTTAAATAACATGCTAAAAGACTTGAGAATGTACTTCATGAAAAGACAACATTCACATAGTCACTAATCATGTGGAATGTTCTTACATCATCAGTTATCAAGGAAATGCAAATTAAAACCACAATGGTAAATCACTACCCATAAGAATTATCATGGCAACATTATTTCTAATAGCTCAAAATTGAATGACTCCATTGTCTAAAACCTAAAAATGGATGTATAAGTTTTGCCATAGTTACCATATAACAATAAAAATGAATGAATTGTTGCTACGGATGGGTGATACTCATAAACAAAATGCTACATTGAAAGAATCTGGCACAAAATAATACATTCTGCCTGATCTCATTTATAACAAGCTCGAAAAGAAGAAAACCTACTGGTAGTAGAATCAGAATAGTGTTTACCTTTGGATAAAGTGGTAATGACAGGCAGAAAGTACAAAGGAAACTTCTAGAATGCTAACAAGTTTCTATTGTTTGATCTAGGTGGTAGCTACATGGGTGTATTCTTTTTAATAATTCATTGAGCTGTATATGTTTCAGTTTATTCACTTTAGGTGAAGGCATCAACATTGAATCTCCTCATTTAAATAACCAGAAAACAGCCAATTGCTAGGCACTGTCTTACAAATACTTTTACCTATTCAGATTTCTAGCTGTCAAGAAACTTTCAGATTAAGCAGGAGAATAGACATGATAAACAGCATATTACCACAATATAGTAATGTGTGCTCCCATGGAGGTACAAAGAGACCACAAGGGAGCATGAGAGGGAAAATGTTCCTCTGTTTGGTGGCTGAGGGGATATCGTTAAAGAATAAGAACTCTTCAGTCACACACAAGAGCATAATAGCATGGACTGAGTCCATGCATTTCGTAGTCCTCAGCAAACTGTACATCAATCAGCTCTACTTGAAAGGAGATAGGTTCCTCCAAAGGACAATATTTGTACAAATTCAATGAGTCTCATTTAGTTGTAGCGAAATAATGTAGTTTATTATGGAAATTTTCAATGAGCATAAAATTTAAAAACTTCCCAGT
>NW_012151396.1:1187562-1188563 GCF_000956105.1 Propithecus coquereli | reverse complement strand
TTGGAACTTTTCTGGCTTGAATACAACTTACTGTTTTCTTTCTCTCATGATGTAAAACAATAGAACAGGCAAAAGCATGTTATGTTAATCATAGCAGAAGTTTGCTTGAGGACAAAAACATTTTATTTCCTGTTTTATCATACATTAAGGCAGACAAACTGATCCTTACCCTATTCAATGTTGCTTTTAGCCATTGCTATTGATTTTTAAATAGTCAATAGCTGTGTAAGAGAAATTTTCTGCAAGATCTTTTGTTTCCTTAAAAAGTGAAAAGGAAATAGGGAGAAGACTATAGTGAAAAGGGATTTGATTTAACTTTGGACCAGGTGTGTGACCTTGGGGAAGTTAACTTTTCCCAGACTCAGTTTTAACAATAAAACTAGAGTGATTACACCTACCTCATCAGTTTGCTGTGAGAATACACAGCTATAGTATACACACACACACACACACACATATACACATTCCAGGCACAATGTAGACATTCAATAAATGATAGCTATCATTTTACTATCCTTTTTACTACATAAAATTCCCTTTCTCTACATCATGAATTTGTGGCTGAAATTAAAATACAAAGTATAAAACCACTGTTCACACATTTCCGATTACTAGTACCAAATCTTCAGTGAAGATAGGGGATATTATCACAAGACTCAGCTCTTTGAACAATTTATTGTGTTTTCTACTTCTCCTTTGGACAGTAAAAAAATCTGCTACGATGAAATCTGGGGAAATGAGATTAATAAAATTTAGAAAGCGAAGCACTTACAGATAAAGAATGAGATATGAGAACCATCCCACTATTCCCATGAAAAGCTATGGGAACAATGAAATGAAAAATCGAAATAAACAACTCAAACTGATTTTTCCTTGGTTGCTGTCCAAATAGAATGCACATTTCACAGAGCCCATATAAATAGAGGCAAGTTGCTTTATTATTCTGCTCTAGTCCTGTCATCAACTCTTAGCTTACAGTTATAGTACTGGAGTACACAGCT
>NW_012151396.1:1170031-1186341 GCF_000956105.1 Propithecus coquereli | reverse complement strand
TGGCCATTGCATGAAGAATTAACCCGTATTTCTGGTTCAAAGTCCTGTGATAATGCTTCTATGAAGGGAGAAGTATTAATTACCCAAATGTCTTCATATTGTTTCTTGACAAAACCAGTTTATTTCAGTTTAACTGGCTTATTTATTGAGGCAAATGCTCTAAATTGAATAAATATTTTTGGCTAACAGTGCCCAAAGTCTGTTACTAAGAGAAAAGCCTAGAAAAAAAGTGATTAATTGGCAAACAATAATTTGCACAGCTAGAAAAAAATCCCACCCTTTCAAAAAAAAGCATTGAATAAATGTTTTTCAACCCTTTCCTAGAAATTGAAATAAAGAAAATACTCCTTTTGTTTTATAAAAGGAAAGCATGAATTTTGCTGCTTCAGAGAGTTTAAAGGAAACCCCTTTATTAAACTTCTCATTATATAAAAGATTAATTTTTCCTCCTTTTTTCCCTACCAATGAAAGTCACTACCATCCTTTCAGGTTGTATAAGCCAGCAATTTTGACTTCTCTTACTAAATATTCTTCATAATCTTCTATATCCAATCATTACCAAGTCTTGCTCATTTTAACTTTAAAAAGCTTTTATTTACATTTACTTTTCTCCATCTTAGCCACCTTAGTCCAAATACTATCATTTCACTCCTAGAGCACTGAAATAGATTTCCAGCCTCTCTGCCTTCTAAATTGTTCTCCACTCCACAACTAGAGAGATATTTTTATGTTTTTAATTTGATTATTTCACCTTTGCTGAAACCCCTGCAATTACTTTCCCATTGTTCTTAGGCTCACGTCCAAACTCCTTATCACAGCTACACCAGTCTTTCCTCCTGGCCTTCCCTCTTCTAGCTTCCCCTCTCCTGGCCTCCCATCGCCTCCCCTCCTCTCGCTAATTCCCCCCTCCTCTCTCTAACTCCCCCCTCCCTCCCCTCCTCATTCTCGGCTTCACCTCTTCTGCCCTCCCCTCCCCTCCCCTGTTCTCTTCTTCTCCAAACTTCCTCTGCCTAGATACCTGGATATACCACTCCTCATCTGGCAGAGCTTGAATCACCAAAATAATTCAACTTCCTTAGGGGGTCAGTGCTCTATTCCTATATGTTAATTCTTCAGAAAGACTATTGCTTCCACGAAAACTGTAGAAGCACCAGCTTAAACTAAAATATGTGTATTCACATTTTAAAACTAGAAAATGCTTGAAATGTTCATTAGGGTCTTGATCTCTCTTTCTGTGTTTTTGTATTTTGCCTCATCTTGATTTATTCAAAAACATCAACCTGTGAACTAAAATAAAATCTTAAGCCTCCTAGCTGACTGAATGGACCCCCTCTTGGCCAAGGGCACCCCAGAAATATCCTAAAGCCGAATTGCTGGACATGCGAAGGGAGGTCAGACACGCCTTGTCATGCCCCCTTTCCCCTTTTGGAGTTATTTTTTTTTTGTAACAATGAGATACAAAATCATGAACAAGCTGAAGGCCATGTAAGACAAAGGTTAAACCACACCTGCAGGTCATCAATTCACTTAACAGATCACTTGAGACTGGGTATATGTCCGGTGGCTTGTCTATAATTAGAAGATTTCCTTATCGTAACTTAAAATATTCCAGGCCTTCAGACAAAGCTTCATTTCTTTAATCAATTACAAATCAAAGAATCTTTAAACCCACCTATAACCTATAATCCCCTACTTTGAGATGCCCTGCCTTTTCAGCCCAAACTAAGGTAAGTCTTCCGTGTATTGATTTATTACTTTAGGTGTAATTTCTGTCTCCCTAAAATGTATAAAACCAAACTGTAACTCATCCAGGGCAAGACCACTTGTTCAAGGATTCTTGAGCATAGCTCTCTGGGCCATAATCACACATATTCAGCTCAGAATAAACCCCTTTAAATTATTTTACAGAGTTTAGGTTCTTTTCCATTGACAAACCTACTAAGTACTCAACGTCTGAAAGACGTAACTTCTGTTACAGAGGCATTTAATGCTAATCTACAGAGAGACTATTCAAATTCACTATTATGTTTTCTTAAAATGCTTTTCTATTACTTAAACTGAACCATGACAAGAAGGTTGTTTTCTATGGCTTTATAGTGACCATAATCTGGTAATCACATATAACCACAATTTCTAAATGATTACAATGGCTAAGGACTTAAAAGGAAAATTTCCTCTGAAGTAGATGAGAATTAAATTTTGTCACAAAAAACATTTCAAAAACTTAAACACCTTTCATAAAGTAGAATTTTCAAAATAGAGTTTCTCTAAAAATCACTGTCCTAAAGAACTCAGCCCTGTGGGGGAAGAAAATCACTAAATTTGCAAATATCAGAAGAGAGTCAACTGCATTCAGAAATCATTCAAAAGTGATGCAGAGTAAGATATGCTAATAATAGAGATTTATTTTCTAGATTGTTCAGGCAGATTGGGGGGACTCCTTCCTGAATTTTTTCTAATGATAATGTAGAATTAAAAAAAAATGTTGATGTTTTCTTGTTGTTGTTGTATTTTTATTTTAATCAGGTAGGAGTTGTATGTGTGAAACATAGCAACATCTGAACAGGGCTTACCACCTCTGAGTACATTTATGCAAACAATTGTCCATTTTATGAAAATTCTTTAGTGAGGTTTACAATGAACTTCTTTAGTTAAAAAAATAAAGATAAGAATCAAATCTATCTGAAAAATATTTTTTTTTATAAAACAGCTGCTCACTACCTCTTTCCAAATTTTTTGGTCTTATTAGGTTTTATTTGTTTTTTGTATTTCTTTAACCAACATCTCTTGTACATAATGCAATCTATTCAAAGATTAACACTGTCTTCCAAATCTACCTCTAAATCTAAATTTGACTGAAAAATCATTATACAAGCTAAATTACACACAGCTAAAAACAAGAAGTGGTAAAATAGAGTCATTTAAGATTTTTTAATATTTTCTTTTGTCTTTACTTCTATTCCCACCCAGTTTAGAGTTTTAAAAACAGTTCACCAACTCATGTCAAATAAAAGCATAATAAAAGACATAAATCAGCAAATGCATGCAAAACAATGTATTTTGATGACTATTTTATTAAAAACATACACACATACATACAATGGTGTCTACTCATTTCTGCAAGTTGTTAAAGCAGGATAAGAATAAATACTTCTTATTTTTGGACCTTGAATTTATTCATGTAGTCATTCAAAAAATATTTATCAGATTTCTACTTTGTGCCTGGCATTCAATTCTAGGGGTTGAAAATGCACCAGTTCATAAATAACTTTAAATATCCACCCTCATGGAGCTAACTTTCTGATTACAGGTGAAATCTGATTCACAGAAATTCAAATGTGTGTTTAAAAAAAAAAGTTTTCCAAAGATTCACCTGTAGCAAGTTATCTAGATGTTAATACTTTTTAATGGAACAAAAATTATGTTATGAATGATTCAAAGCATAGGTTTTTTTAATATGATGGAAAAAACTAGAAAAAAATAGAATTCCATAAACTATAACACAAACTTAACCCTTAGTTTTAGAGTTTAACACTCCTGATTAATCTCCCAAATATAAATATTTACATGTTCAACTCTTCTTCCTTAATGGAAAATGAAATAATTCTGGGATGAGAGTAAACTGAACTTTCTAAAATCTCTCAAAATATTTTAGACAGGAAAGCTAGCTGCCTCCACCGCCCATAAAAATGTGTTCAAAGTGCAATACTGTAGGAGCTTATTTAAGTCCTTGAATACTTTAGTCCTTGAATTATATATTTAGTCCTTGAATTATATGCCTTTTTTAATTAAATAATGTAATTGCAGAGGATGTTGTAGAAATAAAATTATTAGTGAATATGAAAGTTTCTGAGTTGCATAATTATGAGTTTTTTAAAAAATATATGATTAATATACCTTGAAATCATAAGGCTACCTATCTCTGAATAGGAATAGCATAAGTTTCAGAAAGTATATTATACCTCTTGTGACATAAATGACAACATAAAAAATAAAAAATTAAAATTGATTTTATGTGTAAATAAAGTGACATTCATTTGTGTACTATACAATAAAGATATTAAACCAATCATTTTCTATTCCTAAGGAGCATATTAATATTCAGAAAAAATGAAATAAAAAGGTATAGAAAAAGCAGAAAAAAAAACAATGGAATTATTCAAAACCAAATGTTCTTGTATTATATAACAAAAGATCAGAAACCATCTCACCACAAAGGATCAGAACAGCAGTTAGTTGTATGTTGATGTTTAGACAAAATGTTGACTTTTGTGTCTCAGTCACTATAATTAGGTTTATAGCATCATTATATTTCTATGAATTTTTCTAAGATAATAATAATACATGTTTTGTTCTAATGTTTTAAATCTTTCAATTTAAGGTCATATAAAACATGATATTTCATTTGGAAAAACAAAATATGATAGGTGTACAATATGTAAGCTATTTCTTATAATAATGAGATCCAAAATGTTGACTTCACTGGAAAAGTTTCATCTGTAAGACTTTGTAATCTTAAGAAAGAAGAGACATGGAATCTTGAAAAACATACTTCTTAGATTTTGATTTGAAAATTAGTGTTTAAATGCTAGTGAAACTTTTTCCTAGTTTTAATCCCTGCCCAAACTTTCTCCATTTTAGCCAAAATGAATTATATTTTGTTTAGACACAGAGTCCCCCCAACTTTCCAATCATCTTTTTAAGTGTCGATGTTTCTGGTTTTTGTCCTTGGACATAAGAGAAAATAGTACTAAAGAGAAAAGCAATTTAACTGTAAAGTAGGGTTCTTAACACAATTGCCAATTGATCTGGAATCAGTTTTCATTTGTTCCTTTTATTTTGGCATAGTTGTTCATTTTCTTAATAAAGACAAGGAAAGGAATTGGATTAAAAATGTCAAAATAATAGGAAATGAACAGCCAGTGTTTATATTTCTCAAAAGATTTGACTTTCCAGTCCCTGAAATAGAAAATGTAAGCCATGAACGAGAAAAGCTGCAAAGAGTTGAGACCAGATTAAACTCCTACATTTCTGAAAACTTGTTTTGTTTTTATTTAGCCTCCCTATCATATAAATATTTTCTTTTCTTTAATTCTTTCCCAAGTAATTCCTCTAATGTCACATTTTAAGTCTTCTTTAAAAACTCTCTTTGCTTTTTCTCTTAAATATCTCATGCTTTTCCAGATTTGCGTATTTCATTTAATTTATTAAAAGAAAAACACAAGAATTGTGAGGATTCCTAGATTTGGGTTTCCACATTTTCATCATTACTTGCTTTCACACCTACTAGCTTTTCTTATATTATTAGGATTTTTAGAATTATAGTAAGAAGAGAACATATTGGTACCAGTTATTCCTATGGTTACCATATTTTACATACTTCTCAGTATCAAAATAACATAAATATATGAACATGACAACATCAGAATGGTATAGTGGAACCCAGAGAACATTGGTTCAGAACACCTGGGGTAAAGTCTATTCCTTGGTATGATCATTGCAAACTTATATGTGTTTACTTACAACAAGATATGCCTTAAATATGATCTATGGTTGCTATAAGACTATTTTGTAGCTGTTTATATTTAGGAGTATTACACCTGTCCAGTATGGTAGTCATCTACCAGATGCGGTTAGTGAACATTTGAAATGAGGGTAACCTGAATTGAAATGTTCTTTAAATATGAATTAGACATAATAACAATAAGAAAGAGTATAAAATATCTCATTAATAATTTTATATTTATCACATTGTGGAATTATATTTTTGATAAATTGGATTAGATAAAATATATTATTAAAATTAATTTCACATTTATTTTTAAACTTTTTTAATGTTGCTACTTTAAATTGTAAATGTTACTTGAATGATATTTCTATTGGAGAGCACAACTCTAGAGCATCCAAAAAAACTTTGAGTTTTCCTTTTCACAAAGAATTTCACAGAAATAAAAAACTATGTTCTGATTTTTTAAAACATGCTCAGAAAGTTTTGGCAATATTTCTGCCTCCATCATATAGAGGTTTCCTAAATTACTTCAAATGAAAATGATTAGTAATAAGATTACTTGAAAATATATTCCTGAAAAAAATATTTTACTGATAATGAAAATACACACCAAAGTAACTGTGCCTGCCATTCAAATATAAGTGCTACTCTCATTCTCTGCCACATGGCCACATAATGCAGAAGAGGAGATGTGCAATAGTTACACCAAAATAAAATGAACATTATTCAAAAAATTAAATATATCTGCTCAGTATTTAAGCTTTGAGAAATCCCTTTAAAATATATTTAAAGCTATTTAGATAGCATGGGAAAAATGATTATTAAATTTAAAAATATATGTAATTGTTCAAATATCAGTTGTATTGTAAATCATAGTCCAAGAATAATATCACTAATTCAATGTTTCCTGAACATTATTAATAAATATAATTTTATTTTATTTTATCTAAAACTTTGGCAAAATAATAGGTATCTAGAAAATAGTGGGCTTACAATGTTAGATGTGAAAAATTCTATGTCTCGATCTTATCTCTGTCTGAAGACTGTTGTATCATACAGTTTGTAGGACCAATAAAGTCACCATATAAACAGAGGGAAGGTAAGTGGATGAGATGACTGACATTATGGTGTCTTGGTATGGGAAGGAGTATTAACATTTATTTACTAAAACCAATTGTGTTAATTGGTTAGGTAGAGGAGGCGTTGAATATGTTTTCAGGGACAAAAACTTAATTTAATGTCCAAAATATTTTCACATATAGTATTCTTACCATATTCTCACCTCTCAGCTTCTATTTATTCCAATAATCTTATCTCTCCCACCCACTGGCTGGTTATTTGCCTAGATGCCATTTTCATACTAGCATTTCTTCCCATATCAATGATAAGCACCTCTCTGATTACCTTTTCCTATTATCTCTCTTTGACCCAACTTGGAACTTCTCTCAACTGACTTTTTTGCCTTTTCACCACTCCTTGCCTATTTTGTATCCACCCTGCCCTCCGTATTCTCTGCTCCGCTATTAACAAATTGCTCTCACCTAACATGCCATTTTTTCCACCTTACTTGCTTAGACAATTCTAATGTTAGTGAATTCCAACTATCTGCCTGCTCATATCTGTACACGAGCACCTGATCATACTTAGAAAAAAACATATCCTTTGCTCTCTGGTCCTACTTCAAATTCTTGACTCTGTACTTCAAGTGAACCCTTAATACTGCCAAGTAAACCTTACCACTTTTTCTGATCAATTCATTACTCATTCTACTGAACAATTTCAAATATATTTTCTGTCTTCAAACTTTTCCTATCTTCCTCAACTCTTTCATATCTGAAGATGAGCTTGCTTTTTTTCTGTTTCACCTAGAAAAGTGAAATAATCTGAATACAATTGCTATACACTGGTTCTACCATGCCTATCAGTCTCATGGATCTACATGGACTCTGCCAATTTCTATGGAGGCACTGCCCATGCTCATAAAACCAAACTTCCTGTTTGTATGCTCCATCTAGCCCCTCTAAGCTGCTCAGAGACTTAATTTCTACAAATATAGTTCTCTGTTTTCTATTTAATCAGTTTATACCTCTCTCTTAGATTATTACCATGAGCAAATGCACATGCTATAATACATTCAATCTTAAAATAAAGAGCTTGATTCTCACCCAGGAGCCATCCCATTTCTCTGGCATTTTTAAACAGAAAATTAATGACTTCTACATTGTTAAATCTAATTACTGGTTAATTCCAGGTCTGAAATTCCTATTTTGCTTGACCAATCAGTAGCATTTTATGTCATTGTCCATTTCATCTTTCCAGAATCACTGACTTACTTGGCTTCTGAGAAATTCCTCTCTCATGGTTGTCCTCCTACCTCACTGGTTGCTGCTCCTCATTCTGCCTCAGCTTCACACCTCCGACTGTAGAAGTGTCCTGGCAATGAGCCTTCAGACCAGTGGTAATCGCTCCAGGTGAACTCATCCAGTCCCTTGCCTTTACATCCCTTAATTTTCTGACATTTCCTAAAATTCTCTCTCTAGACTGGGGTGTTCCTTTAGCTCTGGACTTATGTATCCAGCTGCCCACATTATGACTTGGACATCTAATTAGCATCTCAAATTTCACATGTTCAAAGCAAACTCTTAACATCCTCTTCACACCTAAACCTGCTTCGCCACAGTCTTCCCTCTGTCAGTAAGTGAATATTTCATTCCTCCAGTTTCTCAGATGAAACTTAGGGATCATCCTTGGTTCCTCTCTTTTTTCACGTGGCACACAATTGTTGTTGGAAACTCTGTCAGCTCTGGCAGGAAATACGAAATACAGCATATCTATAATCTCAACGACTCCATCTCTTGTATCCGCTCCAAACCACCTTATCGCTTGCCTGGACTTTTGCATTTTACCTGGCCTCCCTACTTCTACCTTTTCCCTACACCAATCTATTCTCCACAACACACCTTGAGGGATTCTTTGAAAATCAACTGATATTTACAATATTTCTAGGATCACAACACTTGAATGGCTTCCCAACAGACTCAGAATAAAAGAGAAAATAGTGGCTGTAATCTGTGAAATTCCCATGATCTGAACACAGACTGCTTCTCCAAAATCTTCCCGAGTATCCAAGATTTATGGACTTCAAGCTCCTACAGCACTTTACTTCTACAGATTTAAAGCAGACACTATGATAAGATGCATTTGTAAAGTCTGCAATGAGCATGTGCTTTTTATTCAATCCTAAGGACATCTCTATCTTAAACTACCAAAAAAAAATCCTTCTGTCAGAATTTCAACATCAAATATCTTCATGTCTTTACTACACATAACAGCAATTCTTAGGAAAATTATTAAATGTAAATCAATCTAGATAATAAGTATATAATAATATTAATAATCCTCTGCAAAGCTATGGCTTTAATTAAAAGGTTTTGAGCACAACCCATCTTTCTTTGCTAGCTAATTTCCTCCAATATAATATTCAGTTTTCCTTTTTACAACCAAGGTCTCAAGTTCACACTCAATCACAATTGAGCATCTACAATGGGTCAGGGCATTGAGGACTGGGTACTAGGTATACAAAATGCCTCCTGTGGAATATGGTCTTAGAATACAGCCTAAATCTGTTTAATTAAAATAAAATGTCACAAAATCAGTGACCAAATCTTTGAATTTCAACTATCCTCATGTGTTTCAGTGTATAACAAAAAGGTATTCCTCCAGTAAAGCTTACTTAAATGATAGTATGCTTATAAAATACTAATTAGTATATTTATAAAATGATAGCATAGACATAATGGTAGATAGGTAGATAGATAGATAGCTCCAAAAACTCATTGTTATAACATAAGCTAGGTCTTTTATTTCATCGAAAGCATTGAAAATAAGAAAGAAGAAAATGAATGCTATTCCAGATATTAGTCCTATTCTATCTACTTTGAGACAAAGTATAGTAACGTGGTTAAAGTTTGGATATACGGAGAAAAAGTGTTAATAAATAGGTTCTATTACTTTCACTATGAATATATTGTATTCTACATTACTTATTAGCAACATAAATTTTATATATGCTTCTCACCTGTTGAAATATAACTTGTATGATGCTTTTCTTTGATAATAATTTAGTTTTTGTATAGTTTTAAAAGGAAGAATTCATTGATACTACATATCAAAAAGAAACAGGATAGCCAATGTGTGCCAATATCGTTTCCAGTCACCTCATATATCTCATCTGTAAGTAATATTCAATGAAAATCAGTGACAAAATTTCCTCTAGGAACTCAAAACATATCTTCTCTGAATACAGCATTTAAGAAAATAAAAGAGAAAGAAAGGCAGAAGTGTTGAATATGAGAATAGCCAATTCAAATGTAAAAACTACTTCTTATTTGCAGTATCAATCTCTTCTCCCTATTCCCAAAGAGTGGACCACCTGATAGAATTGTGATTAGTTTGGATCTATAGACTATTGGAATTGATCTTTGAATTGTTGTCTCATTGCTTCCTCTTGAATCCTACTATTCCACTGCCCATTTCAAACCACTCTGTTTAAATTCCTCCAGATTCACATTCCTAAAATACCAGCGCAGCATAGTGGAAATAGCTCTGGAGAGAGAAAGACATTGTTTGAAAATCTAGTTCCAGCACTAACTACATCTGTGGTTTTAATAAATCATTGAATATTTCTGCACATCAGGTTCCTTCACATGTAATATAAGGATAACATGTAAAATAAGGTTCATTTTACCGCACAGCCATCACAATTTTAGACATGAATACAAACCATCTTGCACACAGGAAATGCTGTTAGCATTGGCAGAATGATGATGATGGTGATCATGATAAAAAGAGGCACAAATACTCCTTCTTTTCTCAGAAACTTTCAATTGCCTCCATTGTATGATATATAAAGACAAAATTACTCTGTGTGAATTTTAAGATGTTTCACAAATTTTTCCTGCCCTACCTATTGAGCACAATGTCTCTCACTTACAAAGGTGTATTTTTTCTGCTCCAGTCAGACAAATTACTCACCATCATTCTCTGCTATATGCTAATTCATGCCTCAAACCTCTTTATACCAATTACTTCTACAAAGTAGAATATTCCTCTTGCTTTCAGCAAATATCCAAGTTTGTCAATTTTTCAAGACAGCTCAGGAGGTTGAACTTCTTTTTCAAAGATTCCTGAATTCCTCTAGCACTAACATCCCTGCTAAAAAGGGAAATTTTTAAGATCTTGGCATTATGGAAGAATTCAATTGACCTTGTAAAATCAGCATAAGGAAATGATACTTCTTCAAAGTAACCTGAGATTATTTTTCATATTTTTAAGAGTTACAGTCACTATCTTTGATTCTAATAATTAGATGAAACACTGATAAGTTATTTTGAGGCCACACCCATAATGAGGCCCAAGAAGCTATATCCCAGTGATCAAAGTAATTATTGAATCCTGTGATAACACATGAAGAATGTAAAAGAAAGACAATGAAATGATCTATTATTTCACAAGAATACATAAGTTTTTGGAAAATAAAGCAATTCACATAAAGTGTTTTTTTAAGTCCATTCAAACAGATCACACAAAACTCATACAAATATTATATCACTAATTTGTCAAAATTCCTTTCTTATTTAATATTTTCATGAAAACATAGAAAAGTCAGAATTCAAGAGTATTTAATGTATATATAGGAATATTTATTGATAATAAAATGATACATTAACAACAAATATGTATTCCAAAGTTGTAATAACACCTTTTTTCACAAAAAAAAATTAGCAAAAATGTACTCACCTGATTTTAGAAAACAGAAAAACTGGTATTGATGTAAATAAGAATATCAAGAAATATTATGTATTTCCATGTCATATATTACTACATATTTCTAATTGTATTATTTGCTTTAGGAATATCTTCCTTATATTTATATTTAATAGACTTACTCACTTGACGGGTCATTTGATAATTACTCTTTGCAGAAAACATAAGCAAATGCTTCCCAGTGGTTTGCAGATTTTTTTCAGTCTTGTAATTTATTTCTGTATAGTTAAACATTATTTTCCTTTGTATTATGTACAAGATTTTATTAGTTTATTCTGTGTCTCTATCTCCTCCACACTATGTAGGTAACTTATGTAAAGAAATCAATATTAATGCTTACTTTGAAGTATACTTTTCTGTTAACAATGACAGGAATTCAGCATTATGACTCACAAAATGAAAAGAACTCAAAGTGCATAAGGCATAGATATGAGGGTTTGCATAACAATTTCACTTTTTTACTGTAAAAATATAGATTACTTCAAACAATAACTAAGTCGTATTCACTTGAAACTATGAAACAAGGTTTTAATATCAACATATTCTATTACTGTCTGAATTTAGAGTTGAAATTCTTACCTGAGTTTTGTTTAGTATACAGTTATTTTTTTAAAGACAGGAAATGTGTGACAAGTTGTCAGGAAAAATAAAACCCACAGTGGAAAAAAATGGAAAGGGAAGGGAAGAAATCAAGTCCACTTTAAAAAGAAACTTCAAATCCTTCTGCTCCCCAGACCTACAGTAGTTTTGCTCTGCATCTTGTAAGCAACTGTCTTTTTCTTTGCTCCGAGAACAACACATGCTCTGCTCCAGCAGGAAAGTATAAAAATTAAATAGAAAACCACAAAGTTATTAAACACTCTTACCCTCTGGGCTTGCTGGGCTGCTCTAGCGTCTCAGTTGCAGCCACATGTGTAAACAACAGAATTTCCTGCACCCTTTTCTCATCTGTACAGCTCTGGGGTCCTGGCCAACAGGATTATTTCCAGCATTAAGGGCACTCTACACTAACTCAAAAAGGATTCCCATTGGTTGTGAAGTTTTATCAAAACCAATACCACAACACCCTCTTTGGATCACAAGTGAGCTAACCAAAATAAAATCATTTTTAATGTCCCCTATATATGGTTATCCAAAGCTTTCCATACAACCCACTTGAAACTATGTACTACAAGTGAGAAGAAAGTAAATGCCCACGCCTTCATCCACAAGTATACTTAATGTTTAATAATAATAGTATAACTTGTAATAATAACAGAAAAACTGAAATGCCAAAGAAATAAAAATAACTAGTAAAATACTTATCCATAAAATATTTAAAGACAAATTATCCTACAGATCACAGGAACAATAGAAAATATTATTTGTCCAATCTGATTTGTATTAGATTGCCACAAAAAAGGAAAAGAAATCATATTTAATACAATATTTGAGTATACAGATCATGAAGCCAAAGCTGAATGTCAAAACCCTTGATTGCAGTCACATTGGCAGAAATTGTGAGCTGCAGTCTCCGGGGCCCCCAGCAAGAGCTCTCTTGCCCCTTTCCCTGGGGAAAAAGAAAATGGAATAGCTTTCCAGTGACATGACTCAGCTGTCAGGAAGTGTTCTGATGAAGGGATGGTGGCAGACCACATAAAAGAGAGCTTCCCTAGTTGAAACTAACAACAGAAAATGCTCAGGGAAAGAGAAAAGGGCAGAGATAACACAATAAACATGCTCTTTGTAAGTGGCACAAAAACAGCATTTGAAAGTTAGGGAGTAAATGTCTTCAGATTATTTTATTCTTCACCCTTCCTTATTTAGAGGCTTATTCTTGGTTCAATAACAGTTTTACCATCTTTTTCAACTGAACAACATTCTTTGCTCTTACTTCCTGACGCCATGGAAAGGTGATCATTCTCTTGTATATAAAGCCTACCAACCTTTTTGAGCTAAACTTAATCATGATTTTTCTCTCTTCTGTCTTTGAACTCTCCCTCTTGTCTGGAATTTCCCTACAAGATGTTAAACATCATAATTTCTTTAGTCAATTTCACCTATGCCAATGAATTTTAAAATATATATATTTTTAGTTATTATGAGTATGTATTAGTTGTATATCTTTATAGGGTACATGTGACATTTTGATACAGGCATACAATATGAATTAATCAAATCATGGTAATTGGGGTATCCATCACCTCAGACATTTAACATTTCTTTGTGTTAGGAACATTCCAATTCCACTCTTCGATATTTTAAAGTATACCCAACTTATTATTGCTACAGTCACTTTATGATGATATCAAATATTCTTCATTCTAATTATCTAACTACATTTTGTACCCATTAACCATCCTCATTTTATTCCCCCTCCCTGCTACACTTCCCAGCCTCTACTAACTGTCATTCTACTCTCTGTCTCCATGAGATCAATTGTTTTTAATATTTAGCTCCCACATATGAGTGAGAACATGCTAGATTTGTCTTTCTGTGCTTGGCTTATGTCACTTAATATAGTGTTTTCCAGCTCCATCCACGTTGCTACAAATGACAGGATTTCATTCTTTTTGTGACTATATAATATTTCATTGTGTAGATGTACCACATTTTTTTATCAATTCATCTACTGATGGACACTTCGATTGATTCCAATCTTGGCTTCTGTGAATAGTGCTACAATAAACATGGGTGTGAAGATATCTTTTCAATATACTGAATTCCCCTCCTTTGTATATATATCCAGCAGTGGGATTGCTGGGTCATATGGTAGTTCTATTTTTAGTTTTTTGAGGAATCTCCACACTGTTTTCCATAGTGGTTGCAGTAACTTACATTTCCACTAACCATATATGAGGGCTCCCCTTTCTCCACATCTTTTCCAGTATTCGTTATTACCTGTCTTTTTGATAAAAATTATGTTAACTGCGGCGGGATGATATCTCGCTGTAGTTTTGATTTGCATTTCTCTGATGACCAATGATGTTGAACATTTTTTCATATACCTAATGGCCATTTATATGTCTTCTTTTGGGAATGTTTATTCAGATCCTTATCCCTTTTTAATCAGATTATTTTATTTTTTTTCTTATATATTCTAACTATTAATCCTTTGTCAGATGGGTAGTTTGCAAATATTTTTTCTCATTCAGTGTGTTGTCTCTACACTTCATTGATTGTTTCCTTTGCTATGCAAAAGCTTTTTAGCTTGATGTGATCCCATTCACTTAATTTTGTTTTGGTTGCCTGAGCTATGGGGTTATTACTCAAGAAGTCCTTGCCCAGACCAATGTCCTGAAGTGTTTCCCCAGTGTTTTCTTTTAGTAGTTTCATAGTTTCAGGTCTTAGATTTAAGTCTTTAATCCATTTTGATTTGATTTTGTATATGGTGAGAGATAAGGGTCTACATTCTTCTGCATATGGATATCCAGTTTTCCCAGCACCATTTATTGAAGAGGCTATCCTTTCCCCACTGTCTGTTCTTGGCATCTCTGTCAAAGAACATACGAAGAACTGTATGTGTGGATTTATTTCTGGGTTCTCTGTTTTGTTCTGTTGGTCTATGTGTCTGTTTTTATGCCAGTACCATGCTGTTTTGATTACTACAGCTTTGGAGTATAATTTGAAGTCAGGTAATGTGATTCCTCCAGTTTTGTTCTTTTTGCTCAGGATGGCTTTGGCTATTCTGGGTCTTTCGTGGTTCCATAGAAATTTTAGGATTATTTCTGTGAAGAACATCACTGGTGATTTGATGGGTCTCCATTCTAATTGAGAGGGTACATTGACACCATGGTTTCTAATACACCTGTGTACACATACGTCCACTATTATAATGCTCCATATCCCATAGCAATCACTGGAAGCATAAGAAAAATAGATAAGAAAATTCAACCTTGAGGTTTTCATAATTTGTTGGCAAGGTCACAATATCTTAAGGCACTCAGCACACATCAATGAGGGCTATTTTTTTTTCTTTTTTTGGCATAGTCCAATTTCATTCATTACTAGGTTTTCCCTGTGGATTCTGCTGTTTACCTATCCAGTATCATTCCCTACCTTCCTCCCTATAAAAAAAAAATTTTTATTTTTGTTTGGAACAACAATATGGTCAATTAAAAAAAAAAGCCTATGTTACCAAGCCTCCCATACAAATATACTTGGCTTTGTGGCACAGTTTTGCCAAGGAAACAGATGGAAGCCGAGTGAGCATTTTTAGAAAAGTTTTGTCTTCCTTATGCAGATGCCAGTCCATTTCACTTGTTTCCTCTTTTTGCTTCCTCGAATAAGGATAGAAGGCTAGAGACAGAGAAGCCATCCTTAGATGATCTTGAGCTCCTGAGTTCATGACTCAGATGGAAGCCACATACTGCAGAAAAACCCAGGGGTATGATTGGCCTCAAGTGGGCTTTCCGTGATGGAAAAGAGGAAAAGAGACTTAATCTGGTTAAACCACTGTCATCAGGTTTTTCCTGTGGCCTTGTTTATTGGATTGGGAACCTCGGGCCAATGGAAAGTTGTAATAGTATCTCACTGGAGAAACGATGAGAAATAAATATTAATAAAAACTGATTTTATTCTAGATCCTTATCACTTAATTAGGAGGTCCAGAAGAAATCATGAAATTGAAAACTCCCACAGCAACCATTACCCAATTTTACATCTCTCTCTCACCATCTCAGTGAGGGGATCCCTGATTCCCACAGAAAGAGTTAATGCTATAGCTAAAAAGCTTTGTAAAGTACTCATGTACTTATTTACATGTCTGTTTCCTCAACAAACCATGAATTTCTTAGAGAGATAATATTGTATGTGTCTTTGAATTTTCTGCAGATAAGCAAGTAATGGGTAAGTGAATGAAAGCATAAATGGATGAATGGATGTTCTATATACCATCAAAGAAAATTAAAATAATGAGAATATCTCAGAATTTGACAAGTTGTAGAGAAAGTAAATTATAAAGACATACCTTTAAAGCATTGAATAAGTGTATGGT
>NW_012151396.1:1167437-1169779 GCF_000956105.1 Propithecus coquereli | reverse complement strand
CATGTAACTGTGTCAGTAAGTGAAAATTTCTTGTCAGGAGGTCAATTTAGGTTTTGATTGAAATGCACTAGGTGAGTGGTAATCACATATTGGAAACATGCATTCATGAAATCACTGAGTACAGCTGTGATGTTACAAATGCACCCTTCATTAATCAAGAGAGAACAGCTGGGAAGCCACCATCTTTTATTAAACTAATTTGCTACCCACATCAGTAACATAAATCCAAATCACAATATGTGAATCTTATTGTAGTATTATAGAAAAAATATTTTCTTTCTTCTCACTGTTATAAAAATAGGAATTTTTGCCTCTAAATGTCAAGAATTTCTTTACAAACACAATATGTATTTCTATGAAATGTCTAAGGTGTCACACAAAACCAACTATATTCATATCTTGTCAATTAAAGAAAAAGTTAAGAGAAAATATTTAAGGAAAATAAGTCTAATCTACAATATTTAACACATTGAAAAAAGAAGAGATATTGATGTCAGACAGACCTAAGTTCTAGCATCAATTGTGTGTGCTCAGAGAATAACATCTATGAGCTTCAGTTCATTCATTTATAAAACAGAAAGATTCTGAGGGTTAAGAGATAGTGGATACATAGTGCTTAAAACAGTACCTCATCTCTGAATAAATGAAAGCTATCATTATTAGTAATTATTGTTAAGAGTAGTTATGTTGACGTAACTACATCTATGAAATATTTCTAAAGCAAATTGTTCTATTCTATAATAAATATGAACATTAAGTAAACATAGGCATGGGCAGTTTGATGATACAACTTACTTTTCTACCTAAGTTGAAGCTTCATCATTGTGGTCTTGTTTTGGCACCCAACACTTAGGCTCTGACCAAACAATTAGACATATTACATATGTTTATAGTAAAAAATATGAATTTATCTTTGTGAGACTTTAAACATTTTAGGAACTTTCCTTGGGAATATTCAATTATGAGAAAGTGGCCCCAAAACAAATACTTTCTTTTCAAACTATCAGATATATTTTACACAATCAGGATTAAAAATTTAGCCACTGGATTTTGATTGAGCTCATAACACAAATAAATAGTTAACTATTCTTTCCTTGGTTAATAACATTATATTGTTACTAAAGGACATACTCGACTTTTTGGAAGGATTTCTCAAACTCAGCACTGCTAACATTTGGACTGAAGAATGCTTTGTCATGTGAGGCTGTCTTGTGCATTGCAGGGTGTTCAGCAGCATCCCTGGCCCCCATCCACGAGTTACCAGTAGCACATCCAGTTGGGACAACTAAAAATGTTTCTAGACATTGCCAAATGTCCCCTGAGGGGCAAAATCTCTATCAGTTGAGATCCGCTGTTCAGAGTGATGGAGTGGTGGAAAGATGAGACTACAATATGGCTCAGCTCTGCTAATAACTAGTTGTCGGCTTTGTGGCCTTGGGTAAAGTGACTCCACCGTTCCAAGCCTTGTTTTTCCCATACACATAGTCAGGAAATTAGACTAGATAATATTGAAAGTTTATCTTACAAAAACATTAAATGCCTTAAATGCTCTCTGTCTTTCTCATCCCTCCCCAACACTTTTATTACAGGGAAGAAGTCTTACAGTGTTATAATTAATTTTTCAAAGTAACTTCCACTTTATAATTACCACATACACAGAAAAAAAAAATAGCTTCCCTTTGATACATCTATAAGAAATCAATATGGCTAAGCACTGTTTTTTCTCAAAAGAACTCAACATCACTATAATGATGAAAAGTGCTTTTACCACTCAGGAACTATATTAAATTACAATTCAGTTTGACCTCACTAAGGAAAGACTGTCTATACACTTATATAACTTAACAAAAACATTAATTTTAGTAAGTTGATTTGAAAAACATATCTCATTTCCAAATCTTTAAACTATAACCATTTGCACATCCCTTACTAAATGATCACTTTCAAGACAGAACTAATCCTCCTCATGCAAAATTGTTCAGATTAATATTAATAAATATTCTTGACAGAAATATTAAACTACTACTTGTTAAGGCTTATGGATGAATTTTCTCCACATGGCATGAGTTGTCTTTCACTCTCTTGGAAGTGCATTGTTTTTTTTTCTGATCTCTCCTTTTGAATTCTTACAAAAAACAATTACACTCTGTGAAAGAAAAACATATCATTTCCCTATATTATAAGTGGTTGTCATTTTTTTGGTCATATTTCCCAGCTATAAACAAAATGCAATATAATTTCACCAAATGAAAATGTGTTATAGCATAATCTACTGTTTCAAAGAAAATTTGAACCAAGTCCTAAGAGATCTAGGTTTATTCTTGACCCCAGCATGTTGTCTA
>NW_012151396.1:1165880-1166902 GCF_000956105.1 Propithecus coquereli | reverse complement strand
TTCAAAAAAATTATATTAATAATTGTTATCAGACTTCAGTTAAATTTAATGGGCTCCGCATAGTATATGTTTTAGTGTACTCATATCCTATTTCTTATAACATGAAAGTATTGCTATTGTTCTAAAAATAAACCCATAACAGTGCTGAAATCAAGAAAGAGTGCTTACATCAGACAAGATATTTTTGGAAATTTCTAAACACTAAAAGTGTACTGGAGATGATGACAGGGAAACCAAAGCAGGAGAAACTACATCACACAACATGTAAAACAGAAGGCCGCTGCAAAGGCAAAAGTCAACCTTCCAGAGCACCTGGGAGAATATACCAGCACAGAGAAAACCCAAACCAACGTGGTATTTACCATCAGGATTATCAATGTGCTATCCCCCCGACCACAGGGCTTGTGATCCGTCTTCTTTCTCCACTCGGACACACAGCAAATGCTTAGAAGACAGAGTCTGGTGCCTGAAAGAGCGACTTTTAGATAAAACAGATCATTGCTCTGAGGAAGGTTCCTAACCTGAGCATAAGGGATAGGGAAAGACATATAAGAAAGCTTTAAGAAACTTCAAGACTACAAGAAATACTGAAGAATAAAGGAAAGAGACCCCTACTCATAGTGAAAGACACTAAAGGAATCCACTCAAAAATAAAAGACTTTCTTAACTTTTTGATTAGGCACATCTTAAACCTGGTTACCTGCTCTCTACCCACACACCACAATGGGAAACCTGCCTGAAAACAGGTTTTGCCTTCTTCACAAATCAGGGGTCCATTCCAGGGCCAGGTCTGCTGGGTAAATACATGTACCCATTGCACAAACCTCCACTGGGCACCAGTTACCTCATCTGCAAAGTGAGGCTAATAAATATATTGTTGGAAGGATGATTTTGAATCTTCAAAATAGAATCCAGAGTCTTGCACATAGTAAGCACTCATTAAACGGCAGGTATAATAATAATATCAGATTCAATTATATTGAAAAATAATGGCCTCACATACCATTGAATTTTTGGGTTTT
>NW_012151396.1:1160199-1161970 GCF_000956105.1 Propithecus coquereli | reverse complement strand
TAGATTTCTACTGTCATATTCCCTTACAATTGTTTTTTTTGAGGACTATACATTTCATAATTTCCTGCTGCACTGCCAGCTCACACACCTATGTAAAGACAATTTTTGTGTAGGCAGAAAAGTTTCCTGCCAGTAAATTTTTGGCATTTTTTATTCTTTGATTACCAAGGTACTGGGGAATGAGGGCAAGCATTTGGGAAACTTTGTCATCCACGAAGAAAGCACCTGATGATGGCTGTCCAGTTCTCTGGGTGGTGTGCATCATTAAACAGGAATGCATAATCTTCTTACTATTATTTAAAATAATCTGTATGCAAATTTAAGATAAGTCAGGTGCTGAAGGCTCATTTTTCACATACCCACCCTATCTACTTTATAATGGTAAATTCTTGAAAATATTGCCACTAGGTTTTCTCAGTTTTTATTCAGGTATTTCCTTGAGTTTTCTCCTTTTTCATCACTGGAGTGAGAAACTTGGAAAGGATGCATTGAAAGCTATAACTAGAAATTATTTTGACCAGAAGTCATGACTATTTCTTTATAGTTATGCTTCCCTTATTCTGAATTCTTTCAGAGCAGTTCCCATGCCCTGTTCACCTTTTCATCCCCAGTTCCCAGCACATTAGCTTGATAAGTATTTGATTTACAATAAACATATGATTTATTCAATCATTTAGGCATTAGGGATTTAGATATTTTTAACATAAACATATTTCTATTAATTGAGTGACCTTGGGGAAAGTTTCCCAAGTCACTGTGATTTGGTCTTTGCTTGTTAAAAAAATAGATTTGGCCTGATGGTTTTCATAATCCTGTTCACCTCTGAATCAGCAATGTCTGGTGAGAGAGCAAACTAAGCCTGGGTATGCCTCGCACCAAATGGCGTGGAGGCTACTCAATGATAAACACAACATTGTCAGAGGCAAGAAAGAGAAAGCATTTCTGGCAACCAGATTTATACAGAAATGGTAGATTTCCAATATGTACTCACAAAGAGTAAATCAATAGATGAAAAAGAAATGATCAGTCTTAGAAAAAGCTGGATAATGTTATATTTGGAAATTTCATCAAGGAACTTCCTGTGCTGACAAATAGAGATTTTGGACCCAGTAACCAGTAACTTTTGCCATTAATAAAAAGCAATATGCTACAACAGTTAGGAATATAGGGAGGGGAAAAGTTGACTGTCTTTTAAAGAGTCCCAAGTACATCAAACTATCATAAATTTGTTTTTCTGCTGTTAGATTGTAGGTGTTAGTCTTGGGGTATATCTCTCATCTCTTTGCCTGAAAGTGCTACCTCACTTTTTAAACGTACGCATCAGTGGTGTAATTGATACCGTTAGGCAAGTTCTGTAGTTTCTAAACTAATTTGTAATCTAGTACCTCTAACATGCCAGCAAGTGATAATTTAGTGATGAGAATCTTCCTTTTAAACATCAAATAAACTTTTCATTTAATATATTTCCATATGCCTGTCAACCTTGAATCTTTCTTTTGTCCCTTGAGTATCAAACAATAGCAATAACTGTGTTTGACATATTTAGAAAACTGTTCTTAGTTTTCGTTTGTTTGTTCACTTCCAAGGAAGGCACTCTTAGAGCTACTGTTTAATCTGCTTAATTTGAGGTACATAACATTATGAGTCCTTTACTTGAATACTTTACACTAACTTTAAAATTCTGTACAATATAAAACAGTTTTCTTTTTCTGGCAGCATGGCAATATAAATATCCCCTCAGGCCTTCATGCCTACCAATGAAAAGGTTTTA
>NW_012151396.1:1148826-1150074 GCF_000956105.1 Propithecus coquereli | reverse complement strand
TAACCTTATGCATTGTAAAACTAGGAATCAAAATAATTGGCTCCTCAAACTGCTGCCTAAATATAACTATGATTAATTCTTATCTCTGATCAGTAAATATTTTTTAAAAACTTTTTTAAAGCAAAGCATTGTCCAATCCACTCCTCAGTTTTTTTGCTAACCAGCTGAAACTGCTATGTTCTTAATAAATACAGCATTCCATATAGTGGTTACATATGTACATCTCATTAGCAATATGATAGTCACACATATGCATCAGTTGGGACTAGAAAACTGCAAAATGGATAAAGTATTATTTACATCAGAATAAGTCTAAGAATCATATATGTTATATGAACTATAGTTAATAGAACATTAATGACCCTGACCACAAAGCACCATGACACATATGTTTTTTTCCACTTTTTCCAATGTTAATTAATTTTCCTTCTTGCTAAATGTCACTGATGTATATAATGGTATTAGTAAATGTACAGAATGATTCTAAAAGGAAATAGATTATGTAAATTTAAAAATTACTATAGTGCTCTTGGCTTGAGTTTATTTTTTCATTGTATTATTGCCAAACAGATTTTAGGCTAAAAAGTATTGAGGGATATTTTCAAATTTAGTTATAATAAATTATTTACACCAAAACAATAATAAATGTAAGGCAAATATTTTTTCATAAATATTTGGAGGACAAAAAAGTTAGATATGTTAGCCTTCTTTACAAGAGTCTTTACAAATAATTGAGAATTTCCTAGCCTGGTGCTTTACATACCTAAGTAAAGATTTTTGTTTGTCTTATGTTTTTATTTTTATGATAAATGGCCATTGTGGAATAAAGAACTTTGGAATTTAAATCAGAGTACAAGTTGACTCTGCTCTATACTAATTGGTAACCTTGAAAAAATGTGTTATTATTTCTGAGCCCAAATTTTTTATCTGAAAAATTAGATGCCATGCATACTTTCCTCAGAAGGTAGTTATACAGATAAACTGGAATAATCCAGGTGAACAACTGTAAGTCTCAATGCAGTGCACTCCTATAGAGTAAGCATAATGTTATTATTAGTAGTAATAGTAGTATTATATGAGGCATCTGGAATAAATTCCATAGGAAGGCGGTAGACAGAAGGGAAATATTAGAAAGGAAATGGCAGCAAGAAACTTTGCTTAGTTGGAGAAAAGAGTGTAATGGATCAAATTTCAAAGAGTATTTAAGATCATTGGCTTTTGAATGTGAGATTTTGAATCTAAGCCCAG
>NW_012151396.1:1147727-1148776 GCF_000956105.1 Propithecus coquereli | reverse complement strand
CTATTTTGCAAAATTAAGAACTGAAATTATCAAATGTCTTAGGAGTACAGATTTTGCCCAAGCCTGTAAAGTTCAAAGCAAAATGGAAAGTTGGCCATAGAGCTTACAGAGAGAGCCAAGCCAGACAGTTTGGGTCAAAAAGTAAAAATTTCACCCAGGCTTCACTATTAGAAGTTATTCACAGCTGCAGATAATTTGTACTCCACAAGTTCTAAGAATATGGTGCTGAGTATGATTTTGTCCTAATTATCTGGTTTGGCTGCCTACACTACCAGCTTTTCAGGATTATTTCCAATTTTCCATTTCACCTTGTGCTGGCAATAACACAAGATTTCAGTAAAATAAATTCATTTGAGTGAACAAATCTTCATTCTGTTGAATGGTACTAGATTGTGTACAAGGCCCTGGCATGCTCTGATTTTGCTCGACAATCCCAGGTGTTCAAACGTGGGGTAGAGAACTCTTGGATCTTTGGCTGATATCATGGGAGAAAAATGTGATTCTTCTCTTCATTACATTTTTTTTAATTTCTGCATATTATGGGGGTACAAATGTTTAGGTTACATTGCCCTTGCCTCCCCCCCGGAGTCAGAGCTTCAAGCATGTCCATCCCCCAGATGGTACGTATCGCACTCATTATGTATGAATATACCCATACCCTCCTCCCCACTCCCATCTGCCCGATGCCCGATATGTGTTATTCCTATATGTGCACTTAGGTATTGATCAGTGAAACCAATTTGCTGGTGAGTACATGTAGTGCTTATTTTTCCATTCTCAGGATACTTCACTTCATTATGTTTGATTTTGCGCACTCCGTTACATTTATCACTCGTCTTGAAAATGTACAGAACTGGAACAAAAAATATTTTGAAAAACTGCATGATGAACAATGATTCTAAAACATTTTGAAACAGAAGATACACATTTACCTCAAGTGTATACCATGGTGTACTACTCAGCCACAAAAAACAATGGTAATCTAGCACCTCCTGTATTATTCTAGATAGAGCTGGAGCCCATTCTACTAAGTGAAGTATCACAAGAAT
>NW_012151396.1:1135446-1137457 GCF_000956105.1 Propithecus coquereli | reverse complement strand
GATATCATAACTTGGGAGATGCCACTAAATTTGTTTTAGAGGGAAATAAATATGCTTAAATGCTTATATAAAAGGAAAAATTAAGGCTGAGAATTGGTGGGCTTATACTCAAACTCATAGCTGTGTTCAGAGAGTAAATACAAGGAAAGCCAAAGCAGAGTGTGCTCCCTCCATAGAATAAGATTCTGTGCAAAGTACAGCATTTCTGCTTGTACTCATTGGTCATAAATAAGAAATATGGCCTTACTTTGCTGCAGAAGAGGATGATAATTTTATCTTTTGCCTGCATATTATACTCTGAATAAAATTAAGAGGCTCTTACTTAAAGACGAAGGAAAACTCAGGTCAGACAACCCCTATTATTCAGCTATCCTGAAAAGTTTACAACGGACCCAGACAAGTTGTCATCTTTCTCACTGAAAGCACTTTACTGGTTTTCTGCTTGTTTATTCTCATTATTCATCTAACTCCTACTCATATTTCAGATCTAAATTTAGACATCACCTCCACAGGAAACCCCCTTATGACACCCACATTAGTGTTATCATCGGTCCTTGAGTTCCCACAGCACCGTGCATTTGCTTTCATCATAACAATGTGACACGGTGCTGTGATTATCTCCTTACTCTGCTGATTCCTACACCTCCTTATACTCCTTGAAGACCCCCTTTGTATAATCACAATGCTTTGGAATGACTGGATCAATGAATGATTGAATGTACCAATAATACTTAGTACAATGAAGTGTCTATTTGATAACTTGTGAGAGAAATTTCTCTTTATTCTTGAAATAGATAATAAAGTGTCCTTCTCTTTAGGACTAGGTTTATTTTTATCTTATGCCTAGATGAATTATGTAACAGAGTGTGTTCACCTTTTTTACATTGGCTGGTACTCTAATTTGAAGCTCATAGTCTAATTTACACTCATCCACATTGCAGGTAGTAAAGGTGTGAATTTTGTATGCTAACATTACTTCCTTATTTTATTTTTACTTTCATTTGTCTCAGGCTACTTACTTAATTTAAATAACTATTATTTTAAGGAGATATTACATGGGAATAATTTAAAATCAAGCAATGCTAATGGCCGTCAGAAGATGCAAACTCTGAGGTGGAGGTTAGTATGCAAGAGGTTTATTATGAAGTGCACTTGGGATCAATACTTATGAAATAAAGGGGAAGGAAGTAGAATTTGGCAGAGGGAGAACTGAAGTACAATGCTGCAGTCTACCCCAAAATGAGTTCTGGAATTGACATAGTCTGTCAGAATTGGGGTGAGGTGACGATGCCTTTATATCCCTTCAATGATCAGTCTTTTGATTCAGGCTGCTCCTGGAACTTAGGGCTAGGCAGTTTTCTTCAGCAAATGCAATCCTCAAAGAGAGCTTGTGGCTGAGAGCCATGTTTCTATAGAACTTTCCAGAAGCTGTGGCATCTGGGCAGACATCATAGCATGAATACTCCATAGGTCTACTGTCTGCTACCATCCTGAGGCTTCCCTAATTCTCTGGTATTATATATCCTCTTTCCTCTCTTGGTTTACTCCTTCATTTGGGCAAAATATACCTTCTGGAGAAGGGAAAAATAAAAGTTAATGAAGGCTTTACAGGTCTAACACATCTTCAGTCTGTTCGAACTCCTGATGGACAAGTTGGATGTGTGTGGAATTCCAGACTTAGCATCATCTTCCAAAATTTTAAGGCATCGTCCCATTGTCTTTTGGCCTCCAGTAAGTCTGTTTAGAAGTCTGATGTCATTCTCAATCTCTGTCCTTTGATATGTGTCTGTCGCTTGTTTCCTCCACTTCTTCTTACTTTGCCCACTAGAAGCTGTTAGGCTCCTCTATTGATGCTGGTAAACTAACATATCATGGTGTCTTGATAGGCATTTATCTCAATTCTTTGAGCTGAGCACTCAGTGAGTCATTTAAATTTGGAAACGCATGTCTTTCAGTTCCTAGGAAATTTTCTTGATTATTTTATTAAAGACTTCCTTTTTTCTGTTATCTC
>NW_012151396.1:1124988-1126011 GCF_000956105.1 Propithecus coquereli | reverse complement strand
TACAAAGGAAGACAAATATTTTTCATGTTTAGAGAAATGGGGATTACCTTCTTTTGAAGTATGAAATTCTTCATAGACTCCATGACTGTTCTCTGTTTAGTCATAACTTTTCAGGGCTTGATTTGGCTCTGTCGAAGATCAACATGAAGCCCTGCCCACGTCAGTCACAGCAAGACCACCTTTACCTCCAATCCAGAGGTCCAGCAGGCTGAGGTAAATCATGATGGAACTAGATTTTCCTGAAAACCGCAGCCAGGAGTTTAGTTACTACAATAGATGTAAAGTTTTTGTCAGAAAATCCCATTCCATAAGCCTATTCCTCTGCTTGTGGTAGGTTCTCTGAAGGAGAGCAGGTTTGAGGCTTTCTCCACTTCTAGATCCTTCATAGTTTTCTAAATTTGATGTCTGCAAGATACTTCATTTTTCAATAAATCCAGGACACAGAATAGAGAAGAAACCTAAGAGGTAGATTACCTGATGGTCTCCATCTTATTCCATTCAGGTTGCTAAAACAGAGTACAATAGCCTGGGTAGCTTATAAACAACCGAAGTTTATATCTCACAGTTCTAGAGGCTGGGAAGTCCAAAGTCAAGGTATCATCAATTCAGTGTCCAGCGAGGGCTCACTTCCTTATTCACAGACTTCCATCTTCTACCTGTGTCCTCACATGCAGGAAGGAGCTTGGGACCTCTCTTAGGCCTATTTTTATGAGGGCACAAATCCCATTCATAAAAGTTCTACTTTCATGATCTAATTACCTAGCAATGGCCTAACTTACTGATACCATCACATTGGGTTTAGGATTTCTTCTTCTTTTATAAATAAAAAAAAGCACTTTTTTTCACAAATATATGGGGTATGAGTGCAATTTTGTTACATGCATAGATTGTGTAGTGATCAAGTCAGAGCTTTTAGGGTAGCCATCACCTAAATAGGTACATTGTACCTATTAACTAATTTCTCATCATTCTCTCTCTCCACCACCTCACACTTCCGAGTCTCCCTTGTCTATCATTCCACTT
>NW_012151396.1:1107104-1123008 GCF_000956105.1 Propithecus coquereli | reverse complement strand
TAAAGCTTAGGGATGCAGATATTAATATAAACCATGTATAAAGAGAACTCTATACCTCTTATCTTTGTGTGTATGGTGAATGTATGTGGTGTGTGAGGGGGTATGTGTATGTGTGAGTGTGAGTGTGCATATGTGTAAAGGTGGTTATTTGAGACCGTCTGTCAACTGGTACTGTCAACTTCTTACCTCTCAGACTGGAAATATTCGAGTTCTTACAAAAGATCATCAGAAGAAAATGAAGATCTAGCCTCTCCTTTAGCTAGGAAAACACATCGACAAGGTCTTAAAGATGCCCAGTTAGATAATTTAAAAAAATATATTTCTTACATACAAAAAGTATAAGTATTAATATAATGACTACCCAGGTATGCACTAATCATTTAAGAAATAAAAAATGAAGACTAGTACAGTGCTCCACATTCTGCATTCTTATCCTATCACCTTCCCTCTATGCACTTCTCTCCCTACCACATTGCCAGTGATGACCATTATCCTGAAATTGAAATTTATCATTCCTATGCATGTCATTATACTTCTACAACATAAATAATTTACCAGTTAGTGCTCCATTACAAAAAAACAGACTGTGGTCTAGCTAGGTTGAAAAAGGGATTTATTACTTTGCTTGCAAAATAGGAAAGGCTAAAGGACTTGGCTTTAGGCTATGCTTCCAGGAATGACTCCAAAACATATTGCCTGCACAGCATTTGGGGAATCTGCTATCATTGCCAGAAGTTGCTGATACAGGATGTTGCCACTACTACTGCTGATTAAAGAACTGCAAATTACTCGACTGGGAAAACAGCTGTATGAAGCTGCCAAATTAGGAAATTTCTGCCACCACTGCTTACTACAAAACTGCCCATTAGTAATGAAGGCCTAGCACTCAGCCTCTTGCCTGTTTGTTCATGCTGTAGATTCTATGTTTAGAAGGTCTAGTCTTATCATAGTGCATACGACTAGGGAAACTTCAATCATACCTACAACTCTAGTTCAGGCAATCAGATAAGGGGTTAATATCCAAAATACGTGAGAGACTCCTACAACTCAATAGCAAAAAAAAAAAACAAAACAAAACAGAAAAAACAAATAAAACAATTTAAAAACAGGCGAAGTACTTAAATAGACATTTCTCAAAAGACATACAAATGGCCATCAAGTATATGAAAATGTGCTCAATATCACTAATCACCACAGAAAGGCATATCAAAAGCATGATGAGACATCATTACACCTCACCTTACATCACTTCACTATGATCAAAATCCAAAAAGATAGCAAATGTTGGTGAAGATATGGAGAAATTGGAACCCCTGTACATCACTGGAAATTTAAAATGGTACAACCACTATGGAAAACAGTATAGGGGTTCCTCAAACAATTAAAAATATTATAGAAGTACCATAGGTTCCAGCAATCCCATTGCTGTGTATATATGTAAAAGAATTAAAATCAGGATCTTGAAGAGATACCTGCACTTCCATGTTCATTGCAGCATTGTTCACCATAGCTTACATATGGAAACAATATTATGTCCATTGACAGACGAATAATTAAAGAAAACATGGTATATACATACAAAGGAGTATTTCTGTAATCAGCCTTGAAAAAGAAGGAAATCCTGCCATATGTGACAACACGAATGAACCTGGAGGACATTATCCTAAGTGAAATAAAATAGTCACAGAAGGAGAAACACTGCATGATTCCACTTATGTGAAGTATCTAAAATAGTCAAACTCATACAAGTAGAGAGTACAATGGTTGCCAGAGGCTGGTGGGGGAAGGAAAAATAGGGAATTGCTGTTGAATGGGTATAAGGTTACAGTTACACAAGATGAATAAGTTCTAGAGAGCTTCCATAAAACACAGCACCTATGGTTAACAGTAATGTATTGTGCACTTAAAACATGTATTGAGAAGATATGAGCCTGGAGAATATTATGTTAAATGAAATAAGTCAGGCACAGAAAGACAATCACTGCATATTCTCACTTAAATGTGGGAACTAAAAAAAGTTGATCTCATTGAAATAGCGAGTACAATACTGGTCACTAAAGGATAGGAAGGGAAGGGGTAAAAGGGGAAGGGAGAGGATGATTAATAGATGTAAAATTACAGCTGGATAGAAGGAGTGAAATCTAGTACTCCGTGGCATTGTAGGATGACTACAGTTAATAATAGTTTGTTATACATCTTCAAACAGCCAGAAGAAAGAATTTTGAATGTTCCCAAAACAAAAAAATGATAAATGTTTGATGTGATGGATATGCTACCTACCCTGAATTGATCATTACATATTGCATATATATGCTTACCAAATTGTATCTATTAAATGTGTTCAGTTTTTATATATCAATTATACTTCAATAAATCTGTTAACATTTTAAAAAGGATAGCTAGTAATGATATAGAACCTGTATGGCTAAAGAGAAAAAAAAAAACAAAAAACACAAGCAACTAATTTAGGGGGAAATATTTGTAGCACTGGGGTATAAAACCAAACACTCAAAAGGAGAATTTCAGGAGTAAATTTTTGCCTATAGACATAAATGTTAGAGATTATATTTTTCTTAAGATGAAAGAAGATATTGGACTATTGCTAGCTCTGAAGCCATTATATCACTGTTCATCAGGAACTCTATGACTAGCGATTCTGTGCAATCTCAGTATGATTTGGATTATGAAAAAAGCATATTACCTTAAGTAACAAACTATTTAAGATTTCTTTTTGAGAAAAAGTTAATAAATCTTCTAACGGCCCTTTGAAATTTCTTTTTGATAGAAGAGAATTCCCAGCTGAAAACACTTGAACTGTCTTTATTAGTAATCTACAAATGTTTTATCACCTCCTCACATGATGGATTGTGTTCAGAAATAAAGTAAGAGAAACTCTAAGGGCCCAGAAATTATGCAAAGTTCAGTTCTTTTGAAAGAAGCTCTTAATGTGGTAGTAATATATTGAAAGATTGGTTTCCAAGCATACATCTGGAGTCTATTTCTAAGGATTAGGATAAGATGTCATGCATTGTATATATATTTTTAATTTGCTATAAGTTAGTAATAACATTAAAGGTCTACTCTGCCTGTGGTTAGATAATTCACATGACAATGTAAATCTTATGATTGAGTGTCTGATATAAATACAGAGGAATTTTCTTGGCATCTTAAGGAAGACCAATAAATGGTACCCTTCATCCCCACCTGAGGTCTGAATGTCATAAAAATTAGGTTAGAAAAGAAGCCTTTAGACAACATGGATGGGCCTGGAGGACATTATGTTAAATGAAATAAACCAGGAACAGAAAGATAAACACTACATGTTCTCACTCATGAGGAAGCTAAAAATGATGATCTCATAGAAGTAGAGAGTAGACAGTGGTTACTAGAGGCTGGGAAGTGGGAGAAATGAAGAGAGGCTGGTTAATGGGTATGAAGGAATAAAGGGAAGAAGTTATAGCATTCAATAGCACAGTAGAGCGACTACAGTTAAAGAAAATTTATAGTATATTTCAAAACAGCTAGAAGAGAGGATTTTGAATGTTCTCAGTGCAAGATGGTAAATGTTTGTGTTAGTAGACATGCTAATCACCCCAATTTGATCACTATACATTATATGTATTGAATGATCATATGTACCCCATAAATATGTATACTTATTATGTGTCAATTAAAAATAATTTAAAAAATAAAGTGAGGCTGTGGGAGGACAAAACATCATTATTATCCACAAACTAAGTTGTAAGACATATTATACAGTGTGCAGGGATGGGGGGAATAAACTCTTTAGCTGACTTACAGACTTAGTCCTAATCACAGAAGAAGCTAAGCACCACATGCTTTCCGTATATGACCTGGGCCCCTACGTATATGACATGATTGACTGAAGCAGAGAATGTGTGTTCTCTGTGGATAGCTGGCTCTGAGGAGAAAAGCAGAAGGATCTGAGCTGAACCAAACACATCCTGTTTCTTCTTCTCAAATTTCCAACTGCATTGCTTCCACTGCCTTCCCTCCTGCCTCTTTGGAGAATGACTGAGAAGATAAAGAGACAAGGAATGTTTAAGGAAAGTCTCTCCTCCTCTTTCCTCCTAGTGAGGAAGACTAGTTCTGCTCCAACATTGCTCAGCCTTTCATTCTCTTAGCTCATTGGACTAACCCCATGGTCAATTAGGGTTATGGCTGTTCTCTCCGAGGAAAGAAATCCAATGCAATCAGGTTGCCCAACTTCAGTGTTGACTGGATTGTATTCCTCAGTGCTAACTACTGCTCCTTTGGATGGACTTCTAAGACCATGCTCTGGTTATATTTGCTGCATAAATAATTATTCAAAACCTAGGAATGCACAATGATTTTTTAATGCTCATAGAATGGAACGATGTGGATGTCTTGTCTCTGCTGTACCATCTCTGGGGCGTTGGCCAGAATGAGGAATCAGCTATCCCCTGGATAGCTGGGGAATCAACTGGAGGCATCTTCATGACATGTCTGGTGATTGATCTAGGTGGCTGAATCTGTCAGATAGGTCCTCAACTACTGCTGTTCGCTGTAGCACCTACATGTTGCCATTCCATGTGGTTGGACTTCTTACATAGCAACTCAGTGCTCTAAAACAAGTGTCCCAAGAGAACCAGGAGGAAGCTGTATGGTCTTTTCTAATCTAGCCTGAGAAGTTAGGTACTTCACTTCTGCTGTAGTCTATTCTTTAGAAGCAAGTCAATGAAAGGGACCAAATTCAAGGTAAAACACATAAGACCCCAACTCTTACAAGAGGAGTACCAAAAGATTTTCAGAAATGTTTTAAAATCTCCACGATACAATAGCTGTTAGTGTTAATTTTTTTCCTGTAAGGATCGGAAACTAGTCAGAACAATACATTAATTAGCTCCACCAAAACTGAAAATTATTTGTTTCATTTCCTTGGCAACTTATGTTCAGTTAAGAAATTCAACAAGGCATATCAGAAGATCCTCAGTGAGATTAAATGATAACAATAAGAAATCCAAATAATAAGTTGTCTAAAGATGCTCCAATAATATAATAAAACCCCAACTACATAGAAAATACCCCATACATTGAATATAGTTTCTTATTAATAACATTTCCAGGAATAAATTAAATGAAAATTCTAAAAGTGTTCAAGTCCAAAAACTTCAAAATCCAAAGGAATTAATATCCAAAATAAAAATTAATTTCTCCCCAATTTCTTTTTCTGCCCACTCTCAGCTAAAAAATGTTCTTAATAGATTTGAGGTTCTTTCAGCAGCTGCAGGCTGGCAAATTGCTCGCTGAAATGACTAAAGTTTCTTCAGACCTCAAACTTTTTCTTAATTTAGTCCCAAGTCTTCCATCAGCCTCTGCAAAGGATTTTCAGGTTCAGATATCTAAAAGGAAAAGACTCCACAGAGCTTACTCCTGCAAGGCTTTTGTTTAAAGGCAACTGATAGATCCATTTAGAGAAAGAGAATGGAGTGTAGATGAGCATTTGAGGGTTTGAAAGACATCCAGGTGCTAACTCCCCAGGGTCCTTATTCACACACTAATGTGCTTTGTGTATTGAACCACCAAAATGTGCACAATGAATTTAGGCTCCCAGAGAGCTCAAGACAGAAGTTCCAGGTGAGGTTTTTAATGTACCTCTCTCTGATCCATAGTCAGGTCAGATTGTATAACCCATTATGCCAGTTGGAAACTGTAAGTTTAAAAAGTGGCCCTAAGGGTGAGAATTTAAACAGAACATTATAAATTCCATTACTCTTATCCTGGCCAAGAGTTAAAGCCAGACATCCAGGCATCCCCAGCAATAAAGCTAGAGCTCTTACAGACCAGTTGTAAATTATCTTAATTACAGTGTCTTTTTTAAAGAGTTCAAAGATGATCACTACACTGTCTCCATACCCAGTAAATTTAGAAGACAAATCAATCTACAGCCCCTAATGAAGTTAATGAAGCAAAATTTTGTTCTTATTACCTAGTGATGGTAAAAAAATCATAGCAGAAACAATGGCATTGAGGGAAGGAGGGTAAATGGAGAAACTTATTGCTTTCAGCTCTACTAGACACCCATTGTACTGTGCTAGTGGTCCATGAGCAATTTACTTAAGCTCACAGTAAGGAGAAATTAGCTAATGAGGAGTTATGTCTGCCATTATGTTTACCTTATATCCTCATTTTAATCACTTCTGATAAAGAGTGGCATATGAAATTTAATAGTCTATTGTGGGTTAAATGGTGTCTCCCAAAAAGATATGTTGAAGTTCCAACTCCTGGTACCCAGGAATGTGATCTTATTTGGAAATAGGGTCTTTGCAGAAATAATTAAGATGTAAATTAAGGTGATGTCATATTGGAGTAGGATGGGCCTTTAATTAAATATGTCTGGGATCCTTACGGAAGGAGGAGAAGAGACACAGAGACAGACACACAAGGAGACAGAGACAGAGACTGGAGTAATGCTTCTCTAAGCTAAGGATGCCAAGGATTGCCAGCCATCACCAGAAGCTAGAAAGGAGACATGAAACCCGTTCTCCCTCAGAGCCTTGAGAGGGAATCAACCCTGCAGACACATTAATATCAAATTTCCAGCCTCCAGAACTGTGAGGTAGTAAATTTCTGTCATTTTAAGCCATCCAGTTTGTGAAAATTTGTTACAGCAGCCCCAGGAAACTAATACACAGTCTGCCTCTATTTTTTGATGTTTGACCACTGACAGGTTTTAAGCCTCACCTCTCCCTACTTCCTTTCTACTGTACATCCAGGAAAGTTGATAAGAATGTCCAGGTGCTCCCTCCATTGGTGCCAGTGTGAATTTCAAACTACCTGCAGAAACCCTCAGCCCAGTCCCATCTACTAGCACAGCAAAAACCCCAGTCCAATCTGCTTTCCCTGTTCTCTCAAACCACTTTTGGACCTGCTAGGGAGCCACCATGTTATCACCAGAAAGCCTTATTATGTGAGTAATTAGTGTTTTTATACCCTCTTGGTGTGTGTGTGTGTTGGGGGGGAATATCATCAGTCTTAACATCTGGGCCCAATTTTAGGTAAGGGACATTTCTCTTTCTTCAGGATGGCCAAACATGGAATATATTTGCCATATTGCAAAGTTGATAAATTTTCAACATAGGCAATCCTATTCAAGAGTCTTATTTGTAGCATAATTCTATCCCATTCAGCACATTCTAAGCTTCTTCATTTTTCTTTCCTCTTACAGACCCATGTTCCAGCTATCCCTGGGTTACATCAAGAGTGGGCTCTGTTTAGTGACAGCAACATTCAGTTTGTGAAGAGAAAGTGTAGTCCCTGGTTCAGTCACGCCTGTTCAGGAAACGTGCATCTCATTGGTTCAGCGCAAGCATGTTTGCAAAAGCTGGCTTGACCTCTGACCTGCCTACATGTGCCCTGCCCTAAACAACCTGGACACTGTTTGATTGAAGTTGTCCATAAGTGCAAACTTGATAGCAATGGCAAATCACCTGTGGGTAAGGCTTCCACAAACTCCAGTCACTGGCCGAGGTATAAACTACTTGTGATGTATGTAAGGCACAACCCCATCTGCCCATATGGAATTCCTAGTGTCTGTGTTATATATCTATATAAATGGCCACCAAAAGAGCAGCTCATAGACTGGCCCCAAGAGAGCTTCTCCAACTTGCTACAAATTTTTACTCTTTACTTTATTTCTCAACATTCGCAGTATGTGCACCAGTCATTGAGGTCTGTGAGGGTGATCAAATAAACAGCAATTTTCTTCCCTTCTCAGTGCTGAGCAAACTGATAAATAAGGTACTTCTAAAACAAGTAGAAGTCAGTATTACTCAATTACTTTATATATACTTAAACACTTTATAAGTACACACACACACACACACACACACACACACACACTCAAGTATTACTTTATTATTGGCATAGGCTGAAATGAGGCTTAGGTCAGTGTGAGGGGCCAAAAAGCTTGTGGCAGTTTTAGACACACTTACTGGTCCCGGCATAGATAGTGCTGGTCACTGCAGATCATTCCACCACCTCTGATTCTAACAACGGCCAGGACACCCACTGCTGCACTGACGGATTTTCCTCGTGTGAAAACTAAGGTTTCACCAACATCTTATTCCATAATATGGCAATCTGACATTAATGGTAGCTATCACATGAATGATCTGATTATGGTAAAGTGACAATCGTACAAAACCAAAACAAAACCTTATGCGAGTTGTAAATTTTTCATATAGAAACTATCAGAGGAAATTTCAGTTCTAGGATCATTTTTATTTTACTTATAACTTCATGAAACAAAGATTTTATGACCACTTTGAAAGTAAGATTAACGTTGGAGAAATTCTTTCCTACATCTTTAAAATCACAGCACACACTCATTTTATCAGAACTTGCAGAAATTCTAGAGAATCATGTAACTTACATAAGTGGTTCTCACCTGGGCTCGTTTGGCCCCATTTAGCAATATTTGGAGACATTTTGGTTGTCTTCACTGGTGTGGATGCTGCTGGAATCTAGTGGGTAAAAGCCAGGGATGCTGCTAAACATCCTCTGGATACTCCCTGGCAGCAAAGAACCATGTGGCCCAAATGTCAATGGTGATAAGGGTGAGAAATCCTATCTTAAGAGATACGACAGGAATGTGTGTCAATATCTATTCAACAATTGTATTTGTAATTAATATTTTCAGAACATCATTTAATTGAACATATGTCATACTGGTAATGCTACCACAATCCAATTTTCTTGTGACAACAGGGCTGCTGGTTCTGAGTACAGCACACAGAAAGCTCTGTGGCAGTTCCAGGCTGTATGGCAGCAATCCTGCTGCTCGGGCATAGTCCGAGAAGTGTCTTTAGCAGAGACAGATATGACATGAAGCCTCGAGTAAGCTCCAGCAGGAGACTTGTTTCTAGACCTCTAAGGTTTAGAACAAACCATGTCATCTGCAAGAAAGAACTAAACACAGCATTTGTAAAGCAGTTCCTGGTACTCTATTGGGTCATAGCAGAATCTGAGCATCTGAACATGGGTCATCAAGTCTCCACAGACAAAAATACTCATCATGTGTACTCTCAGATATACCAAGTCAAAGGTGGACCTAACCATAATCCACAGTAAAGCAGACTGGGTACACCTAGTATCAAATGTGAGCAGGTTCGTAGGTCACAAGTAAGTTGCATGATCTGATGGACTGTACTCTCATATCACCAGCTACTGGTGAACAGATACCTCTCCTTCACCTCACACCTGTGGCCTCATAGCAGCATAGGGTGGGTGGGAAAAAGCAAAAGCAAAGAAAAAAACTCAAGCTTTGTTCATGAATGAGTCTGCTAGGAATTTGGGTACACACCAAACACGGACGGCTGCTTCTTCGTAATCCAATGGACAGAGATTCAGGCAACATATCTGGCCATCCACTTTGAGTGGAGAGAGATGTGACTTGAGGTAAGGGTATATGACGGGTAGTGCTGAATGGTTGGTCAGAGTCCTGGAAAGAACAAGATTGGTATATTGGATTCAAAGAGGTTTGGGGAGAGGCAGGTGGATGAGATGCATGGGAGGAGGCATGAGAGTTGGAGCAAAGTGCAAATATCTTTCTAAAACATGTGAATGCCCACCAGAAGCATCTGCTGCCAAAGAGACACCCAACAAGCAAGTAGAGAAGATGATTCAACAAATAAATGTTAGTCAGGCTCTGTCCTCAGTTGACCCAGTGTTTATGTGATGTGTTCATATGGAGTAGCCACAGTGTCAGAGATGGAAACTATGAATGTGCCCAATAGCACGAGATTCCTCTTGTCAAAAGTGACTTATCTGTAGCTGCTGCTGAATGTCTGTCACACCATCTTCAGGGACCAATGTGGAGACTATCTCTCAGAAGGTCTACATCAGCCACTAGCTGGTGAAAATCTGGTCATGTCAGATCTCTTCCATTCTTCCAACTAATATGTAATCTTGGACAGGATAGACATATTCCAAGTAAGTGCCTGCCTTTCCTGTCTGTAATATTTCAGCAAGTGCTATTACCAAAGACTCAAAGAATTTCTACACTACTAACACAGGATCCTGAATAATAGCACCTCATTCCCAGGTACCCACTTTACAGCAAAGGAGGCACAGCAGTGGGCATACAACCAAGAAATCCCCTGGTCCTACTACCTCCCACAGCATGCAGAACCATGAAATGTGATAAAACAGTCCTTTGTAAATGCAGTGAGTCATGAGCTTAAATGTGACACTCTGTAAGGGGATGAGGTACTATCCTTCAATATGCAATATATACCCTAAATGGCCATTACATGGTGCTGAGTCCTCAATATGTGAAATATATGTGTCTATTACAGACAGCTAGAAGCAGCTACTCATTGTCATTCACTTTCAGGGAATTTATACTTTCCGTGTGCACAACTTTATACTCTGTGGGTGTAGAGTTCTGGTTCCTAGAGGAGAATCACTTCCACCAAGATAAACAATGAAAATTCCACTAAACGTAAAGTTATTTATGCTCATTTTGTGCTCCTTGTGCTAAAGAAGTTGCCATACTCTCAAGGATGATTGGCTCTAATCATGAAGAGATAGGGCCACTGCTATATAACTGAGACAGTGTAGAATATATTTTGCACTCTGGTGAGCACCAAGCTGATCCTTGTTGTCACCATCACCAGATTTAATTCTACAGCCAATCACAGCCATTAATAAGGGTAAGTAAACAAGAATTCAGAACCTGCAGAAATGAGAGTTTGGGACAACCCTCCCGCCACACACACACACACACACACACACACACACACACACACAAGCAGAAGTGCCAGCTGATGGGGTGGGGGATGTATGATGGGTGGTGGATAAGAGAGCTCTCAGGCACGAGGCAGCATTGGGACCAACCCTGCAGCAGGGGCTATCATTGATCCCACTGCCCTTCCTCTTATGGTTTTACCAGTAACCGACTGGACTCCTGGAGAATCTGTGCCTGCAATGAAGGAACGTGATGGAAGAAGCAAGTGCATCTGAGCAGTATTCAGGACTGCTGTGAATGCCATGTTTCAGATGCCCAGATTCTCTTTATGGCAGGTAGTCCCATCCCCCAGCTGGTGTAACTCACAGATCACAGCCAAACAGGAACCACTTCACCGTCAAGGTTACTTCTCCCAACTCTCTGAGGGCAGATTATAGCCAATAACCAACTGAAATGAGGGGTACAATAGTTGACTTCCTTGCCTTAAGATAGGACCAACTCGTGTGTGGTGGATGCTCTAGAGCTGCAGTCCCCAACTGCCAGGGTGCGGACCAGTAATGGTCCATGGCCTGTTAGGAACCAGGCTGCACAGCAGCAGGTGAGCAGCGGAGCTTCATCTATATTTACAGCCACTTCCCATTGCTGGCATCGCCCCATAAGCTCTGCCGCCTGTCAGATCAGTGGAGGCATTAGATTCTCATAGGAGTGCGAACCCTGCTGTAAACTACACATGTCGGAGATCTAGGTTGGGTGCTCCTTATGGGAACCTAATGCCTGATGATCTGAGGTGGAGCTGAGGCAGTGATGCTAGCACTGGGGAGTGGCTGAAAATATAGATTATCATTAGCAGAGAGGTTTGACTGCACAATAAATGTAATGCACTTGAATCATGCAGAAACCATACTCCTCCACGTCTGTGGAAAAACTGTCTTCCATGAAACTGGTCCCTGATGCCAAAAAGGTTGAGGACTCCTGGTCTACAGTGTGCCATTGGATATGGACTCCACCAGCTACACGTGACTATTGAGCATGTGAAATGAGATATGCCGTTTACACCTTGCATTTCAGATTTAGTATGTAAAAAGAACATAGATATCTCATCAGTATGTTTAATACTGATATATGTTGAAATGACAATATTTTGGATGTATTGGTTCAAATAAAATGTTTTTAAACCATCTGTTTCTTTTTACCTTTTTAAATGTGGGTACTAGAAAATTTAAAATTGCCTATATGGCATGCAGTATGTTTCTATTGGACAGGGTTGCCCTAGAGCTGTCCTGTGGTATCATTCGGAAGCTCATCTCCAGCTAGGACATGACCTTGCTGAGCTGGATTCCCTGTCCTGTCCTAATGACCCGAGGCTCTTCTCCTGAGGACACTTGCTCACTAAATCACTACAACAAGGATCTAACCTCAGGCTCTGCTAGGAACCAAAACTAAGACACTTGATGTTTTGTATAGGTTTGGTCTTCAGTGCTCTATAAAGACGGGATATGATGTAAATCATCAAAATAAAAACATATGAAGAAAACATAGTGCAAACACAATAACACTATTGCATCAAAAAAAGTCTAGAAGAACCATGTGCTTAACTCATAGCATTAGAACACAATGATAAAAAGATGAGCATGGTGTAATAACATTAATAATCATTTAGATCAGAATACTAGAAAAACAAAATTTGAATCATAAAGGTCTTTCGTTAGCTCATACTCAGTTAACGTTAATTCACTGTCAAGTTGGGCAGAGATGTTTATGTTTCATAGATGCTACTCCTGGGCTCAATATTTAAGATTACCGTTACTGTTTTTGATAAGCAAATAAAAATTCATACTTCTTTTAAAATGTGGGACCTCATAGCACAAGATGTGATTAGGATTCAAATGTTAATGACTTTAAATTTAAGGTAGTCTCAAAAACGACATTCACTGTGGAGTTTCGTAGTTTTGATGAGTGTATGTACTAAGGCTTTTAGAATTATTATTCCCTTATTTATTTCAAACACATATTTCTTTAAAATCCTGAAAGCTCCATTCCATCTAAATAATTTAATACATTAAACAGTGATAAAATTTTTGGTATAAAAAGATATGATATTCGTCAATAGAAAAAGTGCATCCTGTAACTGAAGAGTTGATCTCTTAAAAGTGATTCCACAAGAATGACAAGCCTGCCTGCATAACCTCATACGACCACATGATGTCCCTCTAAGGTAAGGTTCTAAGAATGGAATAAAACCTTTGGAAGAAATTGCCAAAAGACATACATACCTTGTGGATAAAAAAATACTCGGTTAGAACAACAAAGCAACATAGATCTTACAACATACGGTGTTTTTAATTGGTGAATTTATACTTGTTCTCACGTATCACTTAGCAAAAAATGGACCTCTAGTTGAAGAGTCCTGGACATATGCCAAGGCAGTTTGGTGAGAACACCTGGTAAGAAGTGTGGGCAGTTCAAGAAAGCCACGAGTGTATGAGCACTTGGGTTTTCTTGCCAGATTTCCCTTAAGGCCAAATAGAATATACAAAGAAAAACCTATGCCTGGAAATCTAGAATGAAATTTAAGAACACCAAGGCATGGAGAAATTTATAAAGCTTACAATGAGTTAGAGCAGATCAGCAGCAAAGAAAGTATTTAAGAAAAAGAATGTTGGATACAAACTTATATACTTAAGCAAATGTCCTTTTAAAATGTTACGATCATAAAAAAGTTATCTCAGCAACATAACGTTTCAGAAATTTTTCTATCTGCGAAGTCCTTTACAAACATTCATGAGGGAAATACTGAAATCTCTGCAAGAGATGTGGGGAGTAAGGCTGATCAAATGACATCTTAACGCATTTTGTTGTCTAAAAAACTAATTGCTGAAGAAATTCAAATGGAGGAATTATTCATAAAAACTCAGTTTTAAATTTCTAAAAAATATGAGCAGGTTGAGAAGAGAGATGGAACTACTCATATCTGTCACATATTTTATCTTCATCCTGACAAGTTGCAAAAAATACTATTTAGAGAATGGTAATGCTAAGAGAGTGGTATCAAGTGTTTTCTTCAAGGAATGCACTTAAATGGTTGTGATCTCTAGCCTGAAAAAACATCTGAAAATGTTGACATTTATAAAAGTATGAAAGGAATAAATAGGGGAATTCGTTTTCAGAATAATGAATTAGGAGGCATTGCTTTAAATCAGAAAGAGATTTAAAATTGTAACATTTGAGTCACTACACATAAAACCTTTGGCATCTATGGATTTCTATTTGTCGTTTAAATATATGTGATGCATAAAATTTCTCCCTAAGCAAGATGATGATCATAATCCCTTGCTATTGTCATACTGTGGCATTCAAAACACATCGCAATGCTGACTGTAAAATGCTGTTTGGATTTTAAAATAATATAGATATTGGTACCCTGCTATGTTGGCTAATCTCTACACCCCTGATAGGACAGCCTCTGGTAATAAAAGAACTTACAGACAGGCACTTCTCTAGTCATTTGTCTTTTCAGAATTAGGTATCTCCTGTCATCTATGCCTCTTAATGAGCCCTAGAACCAATTCCCTGGGGGCAGCTAACTATTCTCTTCTGTTCTTCCCACAGGACAGGTTTACATTTGCTACTATAGCAACCACTGCCAACTGCCTTCTTTCTGATTTTTTAAGCTTCTTCACAGTGTGGGTTTCTTTGCAAAGATATTATTCTAGAAGCTTTCAGCTCTTTAAATCTTGTCTTAAAGAGCTTGGCTTTGTCCATAATAAACCTTCATTCTAAATAAAGCATGGATATTGTTATTTCTCCATTGTGTATCTGTAACCTCTCCTGGGAAACGCAGGCATAACATGGGTCAAAGGCAGTTGTTCCGACCTTGCTCTTTGATGCTGAAACACATGGCCCCAGCAGATGTCGCTATTCTTACCACTAGCAAAACATTGGAAACTAAATAAAGGTCTTTCCAGGCTGATAAAAACAATTTTAGCTTTTATGAGTCAAAAATCATCACAAGGTTGAAGAAGTAAAAACATACAATCAAGCGTAAAATTTTCTTTTTAACGGTTAAAGTTATCGAGGCATGTGGAAGGTCTCTTAGGTAAATTCTCATTTTAGGCAAGTTATTGCTGGTTTATTTCCTAAATCTCAGTTTACTCATCTATAAGGACGGACTACCAATTTATAACACTTGAGGTTGCTATGAGGGTTTACTGCAACAAATGCAATATGCCCCTCATAAAGCACTCCTTCAATGAAAGCAAATTATCTTTGCTTTGAAAGTATAAGCAAACCAAATTATGAAGACTTCATTCCTTAGGTAGTCAGTAGTTTGAGTAAGGTAGAATCTCAACAAAATGGTGGATCCTTAACATTTCATCAAAAAAACAAGGCTCCACCTTGATGAATCAGTAATAAAGACTTAGTCCAAGAACCAGTGTGCCAAATGGAAGAAAGAGCCGCAGCAGCAGCAACAAACTCAGCCAAGTTTGTCACCAGGAGCATCAAACCAGACTACTTCAGTGAAGGGGGAGAAGACCCCTTTACTCATAAGTGCTGCAAACACTTCATCCAATGAGTCCTGGAATTTCAGATGCATCTTACCATTATCCACATGAGCCTTCTGGTCTCAAGAGACCTGGAGGGACTGGTGCTTCTGTGTGGAATTCATCATGCGATTCTCAGCCTTTTGATATTCAACAGATATGTCTGGGGGAATCTGATCCTCCTTGGGTCTCCATTCCCTATGAAATAGGTAAGTTTGTACAGTTATATGACCTACCTGGTGAAGACGATCCCAGCATCCTAGATCAATATCTCCTCCCAGTGTGTCTTGGTTGAGGGGGTATGGCCAACACTGATCTTCAGTGTAACTCCTACCATATCCACAGCTCCTGAGAAACATCTGTGATCTAAATCCTGACCAACTGAGAGACTCCAGTCTAAACAAATCAGAGCCTAAGGATTTATCATTTTCTGTAAGAAGAAAATGAAATCCTCTCACCTTTCATGATTGCCTTCATTTTCTGTATTCCATATGAGTGCCTCCTCACCCAAATTTCAGTAATAAAAACAGTCATCAGAGGAGTGATGTCAGCAACATGGAAAAATAGGAAGTTCCTGACTTTCCCTTCACCCACAGATGCACTGAATAAACATCTACACATGAAAAAAAAA
>NW_012151396.1:1102205-1103439 GCF_000956105.1 Propithecus coquereli | reverse complement strand
CTGTCTTAGTAAATGCCCAATGACTATCTTGCAATTGTCTTTAAAATAAATATACCAGAGAACAGTATTAGGTTATTTTCTATTCCAAAAACACAAATGGAATCAAATTGTAAACTATTCTTTGATAAGAGAGGTAATCACAGTTTTATAAAAATAAATAAAAATGTTTGTTTCCTCCATAAAGAGCTTGGACTGCACTGATTCAAATAATTTCCTGTACTTTTATTGAAGTAGAAATGGTGTTCAGAGATTTCACAATCTCAAAAACAATTGCCTGTTTCAAGAGTTTTCATTGACTTATATCTGAATTAGCATTACAATGTAGATTATATAGCAGATATATATCTATGTATATATAAAAAACATTGTTTTTTCCTCTGTTCCTGAAATGTCCTAGAGGCAATGGCATCTCAGATAGGACCAACCTAATATATATGGCCCAGATTATAGTTCTTAAAATTAATTTTTCCATGATATGGAACAAGGTTTTTTTGGAAGGAGAACTGATTCCAGATCTGGGGAAGGAAGGTACAAGAGAATTTGTAAGTCCTTATATAAAAAGCCACGGTTTCATTCAAGGGTTAATGGAATCAAATCAAAGGACACAGGAACCAGATTATAGGTGTTTGTGATATTATGAGCATTTTTATGAAACTGCACTCAAATCATGGGGATTTTATTTGTGTCCAGTTCTATTACTGCCAGAAACAAAGCCTGTAATTCAGCCCACTAGGCTGATGACCTGGCCTATTCTTCTTCTGTGAACAATTTACTATCTGCTGGACACAGGAAAGTGCTTTCCATATTGAGCCATGCTACTCCATTGTGGAACTGTCACCTGTAACCAGGCCCACTGCCATGTATCCTTGGGGCAATGGGTAGAAAGGTGAGGTCTGCCAGTAACAGAAATGGCCAAGTCTTCACATAGCATTTTAGAAAGTCATAGTGGAAAATAAGCCACTTGCGTATGAATACAGTGAGTCCCGCTGCAGTATCATACCAAAATGCTTCCGTGATATTATTTCTATTTTATGATGAACCTTCTATGGACATTTTCCTCCATGTTGGGATGCTTTTTTGACATTACTCATGACATAAGGGGTAATTCAGGAGTTAATATAATTTTATGTCCTTCAGTTATTGGGGCTGTCTTAGTAAATGCCCAATGACTATCTTGCAATTGTCTTTAAAATAAATATACCAGAGAACAGTATTAGGTTATTTTCTATTCCAA
>NW_012151396.1:1093259-1102090 GCF_000956105.1 Propithecus coquereli | reverse complement strand
TTTATTTTCTGGCTCCTAAATATTATTATTTTTATCCAGACTATCAATCTCTTAATTACGTATTTTATTATTTTAAGCAATTATTAGCTAGGCAACAATTTGCTGTTAGTAAGATTTTGCCATTTCTGTAAGTGCTTGCTGCTTCCAGGGCCTAATACCTAGACATGTATAGATTGGAAGGCATAGCCAGAAAGCAGAGTACTCAGTTCTTCAGAAATTAAGGATCCTATTTTTACCTTGAACCTTGGCTTTAGCTCTCAGATCTCCATGAACAGCTTAGGAAATGGTTTTTCCTTACACAAGTGCACAAGAAAAAGAAACAAAGGGATAGAACACAGAAATCTCAGTGAATTCCTGAAAGCTGGAGTTCGCACCCGCGTAGTATCGCCATTTACTGTTAGTGTCTGCCTGACTGGGTCAGACATTTGAGGCCTCTAACTGGTTATAAGCTCATTAATTATCAGATCCAACTGATCCCAGGACTATTTTAGTTTCTGTTGTGACTTCTGAACCCAGTTTGGCTCAAAAATTTGTTCAAGCAAATACAGAGAGCTCAAAACACAAATACATGCAGCTTTGGAGTCCGAGAGAGAACTTAACTCACGAGCCCCAGTTGCCGTGAGAGAGAAAGCAACGGACACGATGGGTCCAGCGAGTACGTTGCTTGGACTCTTGGTGCTCCCGGGGGTCTCTGGAAGCTCTAGTTCAGAAGCCACTTCTGACAAATGTATCAGAGTTTAATTGAGCAAAGAGTGATTCATGAATTGGACAGCCGAACCAGAACAGGTTCAGAGAGACTCCAAAGCTCTAGCATGTTAGAAGAAGACTCATGGACAGAGAAGAGAAAGTGACACACGGAAAATGGAAATGAGGCATAGAAACAGCTGGAAGGTTACAGCTCAGCATTTGCCTAAGTTAAATAGAGTTTGAACAGTTGGCCACCTTCGATTGGTCAAAGATTCATGATCAGCAAAGAGGTAGGAGTAGGGAGGAGTGAAGATGAGTGGGGCTGACTTCAGCTGGGACAAACAGCTGACGTTTTTGCTTTTGAACTTTGTAACTATAGTACCCTTTTAAGTGAAACCAATACGCCTTAACCAAGTTTATAACTTAATCAAAGAAGCAAGAAGTGTCTACAAAGAAGTGAACAGTTTTTACCAGATCCAAAAAATTCCCCAAAACAGCTCAAAGAAAGAAAAGTCTCTCTCGTTATAAACAAGGTGCGACCCATACTTTTTGTCTAGACATGCTTTCTGGGGTCCCAGTTTTTCAGCTGACCGTTTATACACACAGGTCTACAAGCCCCGTATGCTCTCTCAGAACACAGGGAATCACGAGCTGTGCACGGAAGGGAATCGAGTCAATAAACGGTGAAAGTGTATATGGTTTATACTTATACACAAATACAAACCGGAGCAGGCTGCGGCGCAAGCGCAGAGCTCTAACCGTTAGGCCACAAGATAAATTTGCCTCTGCCGTTATTCCCACAGGGACAGCGTCCAAAGGATTTTTAATCTTTGTTTTAGCTCAGATATTTGCTCTTCGAATGTGTCAAGAGAATTTTTAAGGCTAGCGACAATATTTTGTGTTTCTTTTAATGTAATTTCTCTAGTAACACAGATAAGGCAATTGTTCAGAATAGGAAATCTGTAAAATTTATTTTTTCTTTTAAATTTAGAAGTCTGTTAATTTAAAGGATCCATCTTTTGGCCATTAAAAATTAGAATTCTCAACGGTATATTTATTCCAAAAGTGACTCAATCCGATGCCCTTCACAGAAAGCGCAGGCGGGAACTTTCCGGGCTGAGCCGGGAGACGGCACAGAGCAGGCGCTCCCGAGTCCCCAAAATTCACTGTCAGAAGTAGACAAGATAGACAACGAGAGTACGACTTTTAAGACAAAGACCCCCCTAGAGCTCGATACCCTGGGCACCGAGAGTGCGCCGCTCAGAATCTTATGCGTCTCGTAGCCCTCTCTTTCTTCAGATTGGCCGCCTGACTGTCCCAGAGAAACACGCCGCCGCCGCCGCCGCCGCCGCCGAGGAGACTGAGGAGAAAATTCCCGCTCAGTCCCAAGACGAGCTCAGGGACGTGCAATTGGACCAAAGGGGACCCTCATATGTTTTTTTCTTCCGGGGACCTGCAGCCAAGTTTGTCTTTAATAGACGCCACCGGTCTAGTCAGAAGCACGTCACCGGCTCGGCCGCCGGGCGCTCCACGGGCGGCTTGTCGGGCTCCAGGCCTGTGCTCCGCCCTGTGGTGACCCTCTTTGTGACAGGACGACACAGAAAGACAACGACAAAAGGAAGCAACAACAACGAAAAAGGCTATATCTGAGAGGAGGGAGATCAGACAATATGGAATATTGGAATATTCCATATGGAATGTGGAATATTCATACCACAAAGAACCACGGTCGCTATACCCAGACTGGTCCCCCAGACAGAAACTTTTCTCTCATCAGTCTTAAATTTGGAAGGGCAAAAGAGACAATAATCTTTACCGTCCGCTCAACCGGAGCCCACAGAGAGACGGGGGAGAACCCGGGGTCTGACTGGTAAGTTGAGGTATTTTACCATGTCCCGCCCGCAGAGTCCAAATCCTCCTCACTGCGGCTTTCCAAACAGCAGAGCGAGCCGAAAGTTCCTTCTGGCTGCCCAAATTGCGGGGGTGAAGGGGAACTTCCCCTTTCCCCAAAAAAAGTTCCCTGAAGGTCAACTCAACTCGCAATAAAGTAGATCAAGAAGAGAGAAATTTATTTCCCATGCGCCTGCGCGAGGGGATCCCGAGAGTGATCACCGCTATCCCGCCGTGGGGACATTGCTATGGAAAGCCTTCGAGAAATACCAACACCTATTTGATAGGATTATTATTTCCCGAGCCCTTTGCAGGATGCACCATAGAAATAATAGAAATACTTAAAATATACAGAGCACACACACACACAAAAAAAGCCCTGTACTCCTATAAATGCTGTCTGGCCCACATAAAAGAGAGTCGAGATTCTTTCCCTGAAACGGTGTATTTTATTGGAATTAGCTCCCCCACTTTTTGAACTTAAATGTTTGAGAACTGAAAATATATGAACATGGATAGAGTTTGTCAGAGTGATCTTATAGTACTAAAGCCAGAGGATTGAGAAATTATTTTTACTTGAAAGAAAAATAGGAAGTATTTAGTACATACTGAAACTTAAATACTAAATTTAAATATAAGTTTAGTACATACTTAAACTTAAATATAACTTAAATTGGGGCTGTCTTAGTAAATGCCCAATGACTATCTTGCAATTGTCTTTAAAATAAATATACCAGAGAACAGTATTAGGTTATTTTCTATTCCAAATCAAATTGTAAACTATTCTTTGATAAGAGAGGTAATCACAGTTTTATAAAAATAAATAAAAATGTTTGTTTCCTCCATAAAGAGCTTGGACTGCACTGATTCAAATAATTTCCTGTACTTTTATTGAAGTAGAAATGGTGTTCAGAGATTTCACAATCTCAAAAACAATTGCCTGTTTCAAGAGTTTTCATTGACTTATATCTGAATTAGCATTACAATGTAGATTATATAGCAGATATATATCTATGTATATATAAAAAACATTGTTTTTTCCTCTGTTCCTGAAATGTCCTAGAGGCAATGGCATCTCAGATAGGACCAACCTAATATATATGGCCCAGATTATAGTTCTTAAAATTAATTTTTCCATGATATGGAACAAGGTTTTTTTGGAAGGAGAACTGATTCCAGATCTGGGGAAGGAAGGTACAAGAGAATTTGTAAGTCCTTATATAAAAAGCCACGGTTTCATTCAAGGGTTAATGGAATCAAATCAAAGGACACAGGAACCAGATTATAGGTGTTTGTGATATTATGAGCATTTTTATGAAACTGCACTCAAATCATGGGGATTTTATTTGTGTCCAGTTCTATTACTGCCAGAAACAAAGCCTGTAATTCAGCCCACTAGGCTGATGACCTGGCCTATTCTTCTTCTGTGAACAATTTACTATCTGCTGGACACAGGAAAGTGCTTTCCATATTGAGCCATGCTACTCCATTGTGGAACTGTCACCTGTAACCAGGCCCACTGCCATGTATCCTTGGGGCAATGGGTAGAAAGGTGAGGTCTGCCAGTAACAGAAATGGCCAAGTCTTCACATAGCATTTTAGAAAGTCATAGTGGAAAATAAGCCACTTGCGTATGAATACAGTGAGTCCCGCTGCAGTATCATACCCAAATGCTTCCGTGATATTATTTCTATTTTATGATGAACCTTCTATGGACATTTTCCTCCATGTTGGGATGCTTTTTTGACATTACTCATGACATAAGGGGTAATTCAGGAGTTAATATAATTTTATGTCCTTCAGTTATTGGGGCTGTCTTAGTAAATGCCCAATGACTATCTTGCAATTGTCTTTAAAATAAATATACCAGAGAACAGTATTAGGTTATTTTCTATTCCAAAAACACACAAGTTACTATTGACTATGGTTATGAGCTCTTACCAGAGACTTGAGTTGCCATGAATGCAGGTGGCTGACACTTTGAGTAACATCTCAGCTTTGGCACCATATGGCCCAGGATAGACTGAACTACAGGTTCCAGGAAGGCTTTTTGCTTTTTTTGTTCAAGCTTCCAACAAAATAAGGATTTTTTTTCCAGGTGATTTAATGTAGTAGGCTCAGTAAGTGGCATAAGTGAAGGATAAGATTTTTCCAAAATCCAAATAGGTCTACCAGGCATTAGGCCTCTCACTTAGTCAGAGGGGAAGGGAGCAAGAACATTTTATTCCTAGTAGTCTGCAGTGTATCACAAGGCACTGTGACCCATGGAATCCTCACCAATTTTACAGTCTGGGCAGGGTCTTGGATTTTTTTCAGGGTTCATTAACCATCCTCAGTCAGATCCCCAATGAGATTTATAATCAAAGTTGCTTTTAGCCTGATTCTCAGTTTCAAAGATAATCATAGGATCATCAGTATAGTGCATCAGGACACTGTATTACCTGTAGATGTAGTAGCGACATTGAAAAATAAAAAGAAACAGGTCAGATTAAGTCTAATAATATATTTTATTAATCCATTACATCTAAAATATTTCAACATGTATCAATAAGAAAATATTGAGACATTTTTTGCATTTATACTATATCTTCAAAATTTAGTATTTTATGTTTATAGCACAGTACATCTCATTACAGATTCTAAAATTCCACCAGAAATACCTAATCAGTATTTAGATTTCATAATATTTATTGACTCTGCTTAAAAGTTTTACAATAACTGAAGGGTTAGTTTTTAAGTTTACTAAAATTAAATAAATATTCAGTTACTTCATCACACTAGCCATATTTTAAGAACTCAACAGCCACAGGTATAGGTCGAGTGGATTTTGTTTTTCTTCACATGCTAATTTAAGTTGTAATGAAAATTCTAAATTATTTTATTTTACGTGCTGTGGAAGACAGAGAATAGATGACAATGAAGAACAAAATCAAAGATGGGTCATTCAGAGACCTTGCCATGAAAGCAGGAAAGCTTTTGCATAGGAGTATCAAGTCTAGGCACTAAATATAAAGCTGTTCTGCTACCGCTGATAGAACATTCCCATCACCTTAATATTCCCCTAATTATTTACTATTATAATACTTTCTTTTCATTCAAAAAGTATTTGAATCTGTGGAGGGCCTGAACTGGATACCGTGCTATATGCACAAAAGGGGTGAAATCTAGGGCTTACCCTCAATCAGAATGTAATTTAATCTTCTAGTCACTAGGAATAGCAATATTTTGTAAGATTTCTGCCTGTCGGAATTTGAATCAAAGGTGAACCAGCTGACATCATAATCCCCTTCTGTAGTTCTCATACAATTTCAAGAATTGTTTTAATCTAAATCCTCTGGTACCTTATGGCCTATACAAATTTCACCTAGGTCAAATGCAGTGATTGCTGCAGGCACAGTCATACAAAAACAAACTGTTCTTTAAAATCACTGTCGTGTAGGAAAAAGAAGTAGCAATACAAATATTTTATACTATTTTATTTAGCCACCAAATAATCAGAAAACAGTCATCAAAAGATAACCTATGCCGGCCAGCTGTGGTGGCTCACGCCTGTAATCCCAGCACTTCGGGAGGCTCAGGCGGGAGGATCACTTGAGATCTGGAGCTTGAGATCCGCTCCCCACAAAAACAAATAAACCACTAATTAGCTAGTGGGAAAGCATGAGGCTGTAGTCTCAACAATTCTGCAGGTTGAGGCACCAGGATCACTTGAGCAAGGAGTTTGAGGTTGCAGTGAGCTATGAAAACACCACTGCACTCCAGGCCAGGCAACAGAACAAGACTCCGTCTCAAACCATCAACCAACCAAAGAACCCCTTACGCTTAACTTCATTTTTTCAGGTTTCAAGACAAAGTTTTAGAAGAGAGACTCCTTCAGTTGGCAAAAAAGCATTAAAGGAGCTTACCGTTGTAAGAGAGGTGCCCTGTTTTGTAAACTGTTTCAAATAAGATTCCAAATACATTTTGGAACTATATGGAGCGTCGCATACCTTAACAATCCATAGCCTTCCACTTTCCACCCCTTGCTAACACATGACTCTCTCCGTGAATTTGACCCATCATTAAAACTCACAGGTGCACTCATTGAACAGGTGTAGCAAGCAAATGATCTGCCAAAATCCAACCTTGAAGTGCGTTTTCGGAATCTACTTCCCCATTAGTACTAAATTTAATAGGTATTTAGCTTCCTTCTAACGCCCCCCAAAGCACACACACCGCTCCGCCCCCACAGGAAAGCCCCCAAGAGGCGGTTCCCACGCTCCCCGCGACCGCCAAAGTTCGCAAAGGATTTGTGGAGCGCGACTGCACATGCGCGGCCTTCTCGCGCATGCGTCGCAATCCCCGCGCATGCTCGGAGGCAGAGGCCGGAGAGGTATGAGAGGGTAACGGAGGCCGACCTGCCCCGCCCCCTCTCTCAGCGCGGAGCCTCCCTTCCGCGCCGGGTCGGCTCCGCTTCCATTTCCGGGCGGGCAGGCGGCGGGCGCTGGTGTTTGTTTCTCTGCCTTACGCAGAGTCGCCTTCTGCAGCTTCCCATGGCGAGCGTGGCAGCTCGGAAGAGCCGGGCCGCCCTGCGGCTCTGCGCCACAGGTAATGGACGGCGCGCGGGGACCCGGCCCCGAAGTGGGAGCCGGGATGGAGGCCGGCCTGGGGTAGCCGGCCAGGGATGGGGCGAGGCCTGTGGGGTCCGCGGAGAAACCCACCTGGTCCTGGCCTCTTCCTGCCGGACCCGCCGCGCCGTCCTGCAGCGACCTGACTTAACGGACGCCTTCGAGTCCTTCCCTGACCTAGGCTTTGCTGGATACTCGGTACCAGACGTGGGAAAGATGTGGCTGTCTTCTGTTTGGTTATTTTCTTATCATGGCAGGAAGTTTCAGTAGCGCTTACTCCATTGATAGGCGAGGATGGCACCATCCTAACTTATGGCTAAATATTGCCTTGGCTTTAGGTTCCGAGTCTTGTCACATTTGCAGGATTTTTACCACTGGTGCTAAGAGAGAGCTGGACAAGGACAGATCATGGTTAGACTGCCGGGATGGTGCAGTGTGAAAAGTGACCTGAATATGTGTCAGCCTTTCTCGGCCTCCTGTCAGCATGGGGTACCCTGGTTCTCATTGTGGTTTACTCACTTACTCAGCAACCTTTTGGAGTCCACTATGAGCCAGGCACTGTTCTGTAAATAGTATTAGAATTGTAGCTCCACTTCTATCTTTTCTTTATTTCTTTTCTTATTTTTCCGCCTACTTTGGAGAAAAAAAGAAAACTAATATTACTAGCATTTTGAATGGCATTTGGGGTTTTTACTGAAGAGATAATTCTTACTAGAGAAACAAATATAGGGAAATAATTTCTATATTCCAAAAAAGAATGATAAAAAGGAAGAGTAGATGAGAGTGAAAATGTGTAGAAAAAGGAACCCTATGTATTGTATTTATTAACGTACATAGAACTTGCCAGTCATAGTATAGTTGCTTGCAGAGTAAGTATTCATTAAATGGATGAACTGCTTATACTTTTGCATCACTTGTACCCTGGGATGTATCAATGATTAATTTTTGATTAAGAAATCAAAAACACTTTGTAGGTGACTAAGCATCTAGTACAGGACAAATGATAAATCCACATTTATTGTCTACATTTGTCTTCTCTTTTTTTTTTTCCAGTTCTTTTACTTGATGTGGCCCTCTGTAAAGGATTTGTAGAAGATTTAGATGAATCGTGAGTATATATTTTAAATAATTTTTTTTAAATATTTTAACTTTTTAAAAATCTTTTTACCTTGTATTTGTTGTGTCTTTTCCTTTAATTATACTGAGTGCTGGAATTCGATAACCACACTATATTTTTCTTCGTAGTATCATATGATTAATCACAAGGCCTTCCTTACGGTAGGTGAGGAGTCCGGCTCCAGACCAAAATCCTGTGTGTGATCTTTCACACATACGGTGGGCAATTACAAGGCTTTTCCTGGCAGGCCACTGGGGGCAAGGTGCCCTCCTCACACCAAAGTTGGTGCACAACTAGTTCATTGCAGTCTCTGGAGGGAGTTGTAGTCAAGGACTCAGGCCCCCCAGACCAGCCATGCTCATGTGGATATTTGTACTCCTAGCCCAGTGGCATCTATTTGGAGGCCTCCTTATTGGAGCCTCATGCAAGGCATTTCCCAAGGCCAAAACATCCTTATCGAGGGCCTCAGCTGAGGCACTTTTCCATTCCTAGTCCTTTTTCCTCTTGTCCTCCTCGTAAAGAGGCAGAAG
>NW_012151396.1:1082351-1082827 GCF_000956105.1 Propithecus coquereli | reverse complement strand
AAAAAAAAAAGAACAATAAGAACAGTGGTATATAAGATTCTTAGCATAGTTGCTGAATGATATAACCAGTGGTTATATGGAAAAGAATCAGCTTAATTTTGCATGTGTTTTGAAGTTATTAGATGTTTTGAATTTGTGGTCTTTCGCTTTACTGATGTTTGTGAATAGGGAATCTAGAGTGTAGGTAAGATGTTAGAGCTGGAATTATTGAGTCACACAAATGAATTGTTGAAATTTTGAGAGAAGAAGGGATAAATGGCAGGAAATTGTTAGAGAAAGGCTAATATACTTGAGTTAATATTTCTTAAAATAAGCTTCTAACAGTGTTTAGGAAGTGTTTAGGAAGCTTTTAACAGTGTTCAGCTATTGCTCATGAAAGTGAGTTCTTGTGTCTAGATATATATGTTGATTAGACCTGCATACATATATTCATTCATAGATGCATTTACTTATTTATTCACTCAATCAGTATTTAT
>NW_012151396.1:1074840-1082301 GCF_000956105.1 Propithecus coquereli | reverse complement strand
CCTCTGTAAAGGATTTGTAGAAGATTTAGATGAATCGTGAGTATATATTTTAAATAATTTTTTTTAAATATTTTAACTTTTTAAAAATCTTTTTACCTTGTATTTGTTGTGTCTTTTCCTTTAATTATACTGAGTGCTGGAATTCGATAACCACACTATATTTTTCTTCGTAGTATCATATGATTAATCACAAGGCCTTCCTTACGGTAGGTGAGGAGTCCGGCTCCAGACCAAAATCCTGTGTGTGATCTTTCACACATACGGTGGGCAATTACAAGGCTTTTCCTGGCAGGCCACTGGGGGCAAGGTGCCCTCCTCACACCAAAGTTGGTGCACAACTAGTTCATTGCAGTCTCTGGAGGGAGTTGTAGTCAAGGACTCAGGCCCCCCAGACCAGCCATGCTCATGTGGATATTTGTACTCCTAGCCCAGTGGCATCTATTTGGAGGCCTCCTTATTGGAGCCTCATGCAAGGCATTTCCCAAGGCCAAAACATCCTTATCGAGGGCCTCAGCTGAGGCACTTTTCCATTCCTAGTCCTTTTTCCTCTTGTCCTCCTCGTAAAGAGGCAGAAGGCTTTTTGTTCAGTGTTGCTCTGCAGTGGGATGAATTCTCCTGTCAGTACTTCATCCACCTGGCATTCTCCTGGTGCTGTTTCATGGGGAAGAATGGAGCACTGAGGAGCTGGTGCATCTTTTGTGTCTGTTGGCTTGCACTGTCACAAGTGGAAAAAGGTTTGATTGTTACTTACAGTGTAGCTCATTGTCTTAATTGACCACCTGGATACCTTAATTGACCACCTGGATACCTGACTAAATTGGGACAGTGAAAGGATAATTAGTTGAGTACAGTCAGTTGAATACTGTGTTGTTCTAGAAGAGCAAAAAGCCTGACCCTGACTGCCCCATGGAGGCACTTAGCCATTCTTACTAATGGGTCTTGGAGAGTGCTAGTGGACTCTTTACAGAAACTTTGATTCTGAGGGGAACCATTGTTAGCAAGGGGGCAGTCTTGCTAAACTTAGTGGTGCGTGTGGGGTGCATCACTACAGACCACCTCCTTCAGTGTGCCCTGAGAGTGGCAACTCTGCCTGAGGAGGAGGAAGGGGTTTTGATCCTAATAATTGTTTTGTTACCCATGTGGACGCTCACCGGAAAGGACCTTACACGAATGAAGGGTCTTTATTATGCTTGTCAGCTAAATGTGGAAACTGAATTGTTCCTCACTCCAGAGCTAGCAGATATAACACCAATTGCCTCTTGAATCCACAAGAGTATGGCCCATGGAAATTCACGACATAATCCTATACTGGGCAAGAACACATGGACTTGCCACAGTTGTGAGAAGACACCAAAACAGATTGAAAAAGCTTTTCTGCTTGTCAGACCCTGATTAAGGCTAAAAATACTGCCCAGGAACAGCTCTGTCAAGCCAGTGGGCCCTTTATCCAGTCCATAGTGTTTCTCTTGATCCTGTGTGCAGTTGACATTTCTCTGGGTTTGGCTTAGCTAGCCTCCTGTGTTCCACTGACTTGGCCCACACTTTACAAGACCATCCTTATTTCCCATTCAGATACTCTGAGAACATTGCATCTGAAAATGGCCCTGGATTTTTGGCCCAAGCTACACATCAATGGGCTCAATCATGGGGCATGCAATGGACTTTACATTGTCATCCCTAATTCACAGGGTTGGGTGAATATTTTAATAGAGTAAAGGACAAACTTAACAGGCTGATGGTGGGATAAAAGATTATCCCAGCCTGGACTATACATTTCAGGCAAACGATCTTGGATCTCAATGCAGCAATTCCCCAGTTGGATACTTTTCACAAACATTTAATGAACGTGGAGCCACGTTCCAGGAAATGGTGGGAACCCTTCTATAACTCAAGGTCACAGATGCCAACCAAGGACAGTCTTGCAAATGGGTCTTTCTAAGCATAGCAGCCTCAGGTCTGCTATGTTAACTTTTCTGCATAGGTGTAAAGTAGAAGTGTGAGGGGGCATATATTTGTGTTTCTACTGAGTCCTGCTTAAATTCTTTTTGTTGATTTCCTTTCTGCCGTTATCTTTGACCAAGTAATTAGCTTTTATTCTTAAGGTGTTTAGTGGATGGAGTATGCTTTAGAGATCACTGAATAAAAATTTTACATACAAATTTATAGAAAATATTTGTTCCATGCTCCCATATTTATCAGTTTTTTATCCCTACCTATACTTTCGAATTGTAAAGTAGATACAACATACAAAGATTTATTTTTCTTTTTGTTTCTTTAGGTTTAAAGATAATCGAAAAGATGACATTTGGCTTGTAGATGTGAGTATATAAATCTTTATGCTAATTACCCACCCTTACCATTTTAAGTACTATTTTCTATTCTCCATTTAAAGATGGCAGTATACAGTTAGTGCTTATGTATATGCTCAATTTGTTTTCTCAAATATTATATTTGGGTTTTTATATTAAAATGAGATTCTGTTTTAAGTAGGTATCAATAGTCATTTAAAATGAACTTCAAATTGTATCAGTTTTGGGGTATATGCTAGGAGTTAACCTATCTAGGTTTATGTATGTTTTATCTTTTGTTATGTAACTACTTTAAAAATTAAACTTAAATTTTTTGTGTAAAACAGATTATTAGCAGATCGTTTAGTCAAAGAGATTCTTTAAATATTAAGATTGATATTCACAGTAGCACACGATTTTAATGGTTATCTGTTTTTTTTTTTGTTTTTTTGTTTTTTTTAACAAGTTCTATGCACCATGGTGTGGCCATTGTAAAAAACTGGAGCCAGTTTGGAATGAAGTTGGTCTTGAGATGAAAAGCATTGGTTCTCCAGTTAAAGTTGGAAAAATGGATGCTACTTCCTATTCTAGTAAGTCTTTCCTTAGTTTATTGTTTTACTGTTCTCATAGGAAAATTATTTAATTATATGCAGCAGTATTCAATGTGGGAGGAAGAATTTTTTTTTGCTCACGTAAAGTCAAAATTATCTTAATAATTTAAGACTGTATACTTTATGAGTTAAATGAATTAGCCATTGAATAGTACATATGCAGTATACATTAATCTTATGCCTGACAGATGTGTTTTCCTACTTTGAGCCCACTTGAAATAGTCAGTTTACATGAGGCAGCTACAGAAAGTAGAGTGTTAAATGTTAAACTATTGATATTGCTGTGCGAGTTAAGAAGAAAGTTTGTTGTCTGAGTATTCTGAGATGGCAGGTAGAGGAATAAATAGGAACTTGAAGGATAAATTGACTTTGGATAACTACAAGTGAGAATCAGGAAAGTATTCACATTGGAAAAAATATTAAGCAAAATCTTAGAGTTAAAAATGAGTTTAATGAGTGTGTACCAGAGAATAGAATGAAGCTGAGGTGGACAAATTATGGCCCATAGGTTAAATCTGTCCAGTTGCCTATTTTTGTAAATAGAGTTATATGGTAACATAGCCATGCTCACTTGTTTACTGTTGTCTGTGGCTGCTTTCATGCCCCAATGGCAGAACGAAGTGGTTGTAACAGAGGCCATATGCCCCAGAAAGCCTAATATATTGATTATATGACCCTTTACAGAAAAAATTTACCAACACCTATCTTAAAGGATTTGGAAAAAGAAGAAATTAAGTTTAGAGAAGTATGAGGCATCATAGAATTTGGAAAGAACATGGCTTTCAGAAGGAGACCTGGATTCAAATCCTGGCTCTGCTTTTGCTGTATGTAACACTGGGAAAGTTCTGAACACCTCTAAGCTTCGGTTTCTATATTGATACATATTTAATTGTAATGCTTCTCTTATTGGTTGTTCTGAGGGTTGAATGATGCAGCACATGTAAAATCCTTTGTATTCAATAAATCTAGGTTCTCTTTTCCTTTGGTTAAATGAAGAAAGTAGAAGTATGTAATGAATATTTCTATTCAGGAAATCAGCATTTTACTGTGGATTGTACTTCGGAACAAACAGACCTATGTTTTAATCTCAACTTTGTTATGCCCTAATTTTGTGGCTTTAGGGAAGTACTTAACCTCTCTTAATTTTAGTTTCTGTGTCTGTAAGGGAAAGTGATAATCCTCAAGGTTGTGAAGATTGTATTAATATTTTATATTTCAAACCCCCAGCACAATGGCTGCGCATATGTGGTGCCAAAGGGTAATGCCAGATTGTCAAGAGCCTCCCAAGTCAAAGTGTTTTGGATTTTATCAATGGTCACTAGAGAGGTAATGCACATTTTTGAGAAGACAAATGAATTTATAAAAATACATTTGGCAACAACTCGTAGTATGAAAAAGCACAGAGATAGGAAGATCATCTAAGTTGACTGTTTATGAGTCCATTGTGGGATGCTGGGATCCCAGGGTTGGGTGGTAGCAGTAGAAGCAAGTGGAAACAGTAATTCTTAGAAACATTTTCAAGAGTAAAATCACAGATATATAATAGATTGGCTTTGCACTGTTTTAAAAAAAAAAGAACAATAAGAACAGTGGTATATAAGATTCTTAGCATAGTTGCTGAATGATATAACCAATGGTTATATGGAAAAGAATCAGCTTAATTTTGCATGTGTTTTGAAGTTATTAGATGTTTTGAATTCGTGGTCTTTCGCTTTACTGATGTTTGTGAATAGGGAATCTAGAGTGTAGGTAAGATGTTAGAGCTGGAATTACTGAGTCACACAAATGAATTGTTGAAATTTTGAGAGAAGAAGAGATAAATGGCAGGAAATTGTTAGAGAAAGGCTAATATACTTGAATTAATATTTCTTAAAATAAGCTTTTAACAGTGTTTAGGAAGTTACTGCTTTCAGCTATTGCTCATGAAAGTAAGTTCTTGTGTCTAGATATATATGTTGATTAGACCTGCATACATATATTCATTCATAGATGCATTTACTTATTTATTCACTCAATCAGTATTTATTTTCTAACTCCTGTTTGTCGAGCCCTATGCTAATCTCTAGAGATTAAAGAAAGACCCAAACAAATCCTATCTGTCCTAGAAATGTTTACGACCTAATAGAGGAAGAAAGATAAATACACCAATAAGTACAATAAAGTCTTAAAAATGGCAGATTCTTGTGATCACTTGAATCATTCAGTGAAGTAATAGAGTCATGTGTAAAGGAGTTTGGGGATATAAAGAAAAATAGTCAATGAGAAAAGTAATGTATATAAATCAGTAAAAATTTTAATAGTAAACTAGTCATGTGATGCTTTCATGATAACTAACAATTTACAATAAATCAAATTTTTTTGTTACAGATCTAGTTCATTGGTTTATTATTCAATATTAAGTGCTCCTATGTACTACTACTTATTAAGTGGCACTATGATAATGGAAAAAGTAGGCAGGATTTTTTTTGCTAGATAGTTTAAAGAAGAAAATGTTTTAAATGCTATGACTAAAAGGTTATATTCTTATAAGTCTTTAGGCTTCATATCCAGTTTGCAACTTTTTAGGTACTTTATGATGGGGCTTTTTAAATTTAATTTTTCTTGAACTATTCAGCGGTTTAATTTTTGCCTCTGTGCCATGATTGTTTATAAATTTTATTTTTTGTTCACTTAGCATTGTATTATGTTGAATTAATAGGAGGGGAAAAAAATCTCTATAGAGGTAGCAGTGTAGGAAACATACATGTATCTCAAGCAAACCATCTAGCCTTGGGAAAAGGAAAAGGTGAACCAGTATATACTGAGGACCACCTGCTGCTAGGCATTGTCATAGATGCTTTTATGCACTCTATATAATTTACTCTTTGGATATGGAATACTAAACCTCCTCCACTGCTCTCTCACAACTTACATCCCAACCTGCATGGTGATGCTTGCTTATAAATCCTTGTGGCTACTTGAATCATCCAAACATGGTTTATTGAAAAAATCATCCCTTTGTAAAAAGGGGAGAGTAGAGTGAGCATTCATTCATTTAGCAGATTTGAATGTACTTATCATATGTTAGGATGGATACACCACCTAGCAAAATGTAAAAATTTCTGTTCTCATGGAACTTACATTCTTGTCTGGAGAGACATAACAATAACCGATAAAGATAAGCAAATTGTCTAGTGTTATTTAAAGTTTATTGTCAGTGATGGATTATCCACTTAAATATAGCATCAAGGAGATATTTTATGTGCTGTGGAGAAAAAGTTGTTAGGTATTCAAAAACTTAGAAATTACAAGTAGATTTTTGGCTTGTCATTCTCCAAGTTATCTTAAATTCTTTAAGGTAGCTCAAATACAGACATTTTAGTAGAACTTGGAATCAAACAGGTAAAGAAATTAAATTTTTCTTTCAAGCCATCTGTCAATATTATTCTATGCCTACCTATAGAATACCGAAGGTTTGGCTTTTTTATAGATATTGCTTCAATCCTCAAAGATTGCTTTTTAAGCAGTCAGATATCAGTGTTTCTCAGCATGTAGTCTGTAGACTATCTGCATTAGGATTACCTGGATAGTCGTTGGTAATTCAGATTCTGAAGGCCTGCACCAGTCCTACCAAATGAAAATCGTTGAGATTGGGTCATGCAAGTGTATTTTTAACTACACTTCAGATGATCCTGCTGAGAATTTTTTTCTGATGGATAGGTAGTTGCAGGATTTTGGTTCAGAATGGGGTAGGATTATTCAAAGTGATAAAGTGTATAAAATCTTTGAGAGTCTTTGATGGTAGCTTATTTGTCAATCATGTAATTGCAGTAATTGGAAGCAAATGTCATCAGACTCAGTCCAACAAATATCTGTGTATAGAGTTTTTCGACTGGAGAAATTTGAACTACTATGATTTATCCTATTTTGTGTTTGGAATTGTACTCAAAATTTTAGATGCGTGGTTTTAACTAATAATAATCATAATCAAATAATATGAAAAGAGTTGTATAATGTCCATTGTAAATTTAGATATGTGTTTTAGCCTTTTTGTACCTACACTTTCAGATACACATACTAAAAATGTTTCTCATTCAGAAGTTAAAATATGACATAATGCTGCCTGTAATGGTATATGCTGATTATTGTTATGGAACCATTGAAATTCTGTTTACCCTCCAACCTAAATGTGACATCATTTTATGGTAAAGATCATATTTTACCAATTTGATGTATAAATTTTCAGTGACATTTGGCTAATAGTATTCATCTGCTTTCTTGTTCACAGATTATAATAACGAATTAATTTTACCTCTCTAGGTTATAAACTATTTGTGGTAAATGACTGTATTTCAGGGTTTTTCAACCTTATATTATTGAAATTTTGGGCTGGATAATTCTGGGTTTTGTTGTTGTCGTTGTTGTTTTTGGTTGGGGGAGGTTAGTGACTATTTTTCAGAGTTTAGCAACCTTGCGCTATTGGGCCAGGTAATCTGGTCTTCTTTTGTGGAGGGGAGTGTTCCTGTGCATTGCAGGCTATTTAGGAGCATCCCGGACCTTTTCATGTTAGACACATAATGACA
>NW_012151396.1:1073079-1074790 GCF_000956105.1 Propithecus coquereli | reverse complement strand
AGTTCTTGTGTCTAGATATATATGTTGATTAGACCTGCATACATATATTCATTCATAGATGCATTTACTTATTTATTCACTCAATCAGTATTTATTTTCTAACTCCTGTTTGTCGAGCCCTATGCTAATCTCTAGAGATTAAAGAAAGACCCAAACAAATCCTATCTGTCCTAGAAATGTTTACGACCTAATAGAGGAAGAAAGATAAATACACCAATAAGTACAATAAAGTCTTAAAAATGGCAGATTCTTGTGATCACTTGAATCATTCAGTAAAGTAATAGAGTCATGTGTAAAGGAGTTTGGGGATATAAAGAAAAATAGTCAATGAGAAAAGTAATGTATATAAATCAGTAAAAATTTTAATAGTAAACTAGTCATGTGATGCTTTCATGATAACTAACAATTTACAATAAATCAAATTTTTTTGTTACAGATCTAGTTCATTGGTTTATTATTCAATATTAAGTGCTCCTATGTACTACTACTTATTAAGTGGCACTATGATAATGGAAAAAGTAGGCAGGATTTTTTTTGCTAGATAGTTTAAAGAAGAAAATGTTTTCAATGCTATGACTAAAAGGTTATATTCTTATAAGTCTTTAGGCTTCATATCCAGTTTGCAACTTTTTAGGTACTTTATGATGGGGCTTTTTAAATTTAATTTTTCTTGAACTATTCAGCGGTTTAATTTTTGCCTCTGTGCCATGATTGTTTATAAATTTTATTTTTTGTTCACTTAGCATTGTATTATGTTGAATTAATAGGAGGGGAAAAAAATCTCTATAGAGGTAGCAGTGTAGGAAACATACATGTATCTCAAGCAAACCATCTAGCCTTGGGAAAAGGAAAAGGTGAACCAGTATATACTGAGGACCACCTGCTGCTAGGCATTGTCATAGATGCTTTTATGCACTCTATATAATTTACTCTTTGGATATGGAATACTAAACCTCCTCCACTGCTCTCTCACAACTTACATCCCAACCTGCATGGTGATGCTTGCTTATAAATCCTTGTGGCTACTTGAATCATCCAAACATGGTTTATTGAAAAAATCATCCCTTTGTAAAAAGGGAAGAGTAGAGTGAGCATTCATTCATTTAGCAGATTTGAATGTACTTATCATATGTTAGGATGGATACACCACCTAGCAAAATGTAAAAATTTCTGTTCTCATGGAACTTACATTCTTGTCTGGAGAGACATAACAATAACCGATAAAGATAAGCAAATTGTCTAGTGTTATTTAAAGTTTATTGTCAGTGATGGATTATCCACTTAAATATAGCATCAAGGAGATATTTTATGTGCTGTGGAGAAAAAGTTGTTAGGTATTCAAAAACTTAGAAATTACAAGTAGATTTTTGGCTTGTCATTCTCCAAGTTATCTTAAATTCTTTAAGGTAGCTCAAATACAGACATTTTAGTAGAACTTGGAATCAAACAGGTAAAGAAATTAAATTTTTCTTTCAAGCCATCTGTCAATATTATTCTATGCCTACCTATAGAATACCGAAGGTTTGGCTTTTTTATAGATATTGCTTCAATCCTCAAAGATTGCTTTTTAAGCAGTCAGATATCAGTGTTTCTCAGCATGTAGTCTGTAGACTATCTGCATTAGGATTACCTGGATAGTCGTTGGTAATTCAGATTCTGAAGGCCTGCACCAGTCCTACCAAATGAAAATCGTTGAGATTGGGTCATGCAA
>NW_012151396.1:1069983-1071434 GCF_000956105.1 Propithecus coquereli | reverse complement strand
ACCCATAACTCTATAAGGTGAGTAGCATTCAGAAGAGGAATAGGATTAGAGAAGTTAAGAAACTTATCCAGAGTTGCATAGATGATAAATGAATTTGGAATCCTAACTCAAGTCATTGTATGTTTTTGTCGTTGTTGTTTTTAATATTGGACTGCCATTCCCCTTTAGGAAAAGCTAAGGCCGAAATTTTAGGAGTCACTGTTAATTAAAATTCTATCAGAAATGAATGTTAATGGTCAAGAAGCCAAGAGTCTGTAGGTTGGGTGATATCTCCATTTTCTAAATATGAAAACTGAGGTCAAGGAAATTAAGTGATAGGGCTGAGTATGGAACTGGGGTTTTTCTCTCTGAAACCTATTAAGAGATCCACAATATCAGGCTATGAAATACCACCAGTATATTTTCTCATTGCATACTTCATTTTCTTTGTTTGATTTGTGCGTAAGTAAATTTTAAGATAATTTAAATTATGTGAAGCGGTTGCTGTTGGGCTATAATTCCCTTTCCCAATCAATTAGTCTTTGTGTTTTGACAGTTTTTAATGAGTTTTAGTTGTAGGTATTAAAGGCTTGTATTTACCTGCCTCCTTAATTTGGCAAGGGGACATTAAGATCAGGCTTTACTGAAATGATCTCTCCATCATTTTTGTGTTTTTTCTTGGAAGAAGGCAAAACTATTCGGAGAAAGGACCTGTATCTTTGGAACTTGAGTTCTTGTTATCTCTTCTGTCTGTGCCACCTCTTATGAAAATAAGTATTGGTCATTGGTCACTCTGTAGGCTCTTTCAGTTACCTCTCTCCATATGTGTATGGTAGAAGCACTAGCTAGAGTTGACAAAGGAAGGCTGAGAGATTTTGGATATTATTTTGCCACAGATGCACTTTGTTGTTATTCTTGTGAATTGATGAGAAATGATAAGAAACCAAAAATTAATGAAGATTACTAAAATGATCCTTAAAAAGGATGCAGATATAGGAGTTTCCTGGTACCCAACTGTGATAAGAAAATATCCTGGAAATAAAGAACATTACAAAGGAAGAGATCACGTAATGCAGTGTACTTTGCAGTATACTATTGTAGTTTTGTAAATGTATTGTGTAAAGTCTATTAACTGAGAATATTTTATTTCTCCTTTCTTGTTCTAGTTGCCTTGAGTCTGTAAAGAAGTATATTATTAATTTGCTGTGTGATTTCCATACTCTTTAAAAGCCTAATTCCCTGTTGACCTTTGCTTGATTTTGTTACTATTTCTTCTTTCCCCTCAAAAGATGCCATTGTAGCAACTGTTTTTCATTTCAATTAATGTGAGGATTTCAGAATAATCTTTGAAATAATTGGAATTATTCTAGGTTATCACAAAAGCAGAAACTCCTAAAACAAGTAGATAAAGTTGCTTTTTGATTGTATGTTAACTGTAGTAATTAAGAAATTTTGCAAATACAATTTATGTT
>NW_012151396.1:1066341-1066797 GCF_000956105.1 Propithecus coquereli | reverse complement strand
TTAGTTTTATTACATTAATTTCCAGTCACTTCCTTGGAAGATTGAAGATTTGGGTTCAGCCATTCTGTTTAGGTGAAGTATGTGATCAAAGAAAGCGAACTGCATCTTTATGGTTTTCTTCATGTTTAAGTAATTGTGTTGTTTATGGCTAATTCAGTAAACGTGTTTTGAGTGCTTACTGTGTGACATGCACTATGCAGGACAAGGTATACAGTCATAAATTATGAAAGGTCTTTTATCCTTGAGGAGCACATGTATATATTCTGCTTTGTCATTGAAAATCTGTCTCTTAACAGATTTAACTTTTATGTAATTAAAATGGACTTATTTCATAAGAGATAAAAGAAGAATCAAAGTTGATGGGTGTTAATTCTAATCTGTTAGTGTTGATCAAGTCTAATAGAGTGTACAAATAGGAAGAAATGGCACAATAATTGTAAAGGATTTGTTTTATAA
>NW_012151396.1:1053364-1055766 GCF_000956105.1 Propithecus coquereli | reverse complement strand
TTCTTTGTGGCTTATCCAAATTATTTGTCTTCTGATACCGATTTTCAACTATAACTTTATTTTTACAAAATAAGTACTACATAGGTATAAGCAGCAGGTACTTTCTGAATGAATCCCTTATTAATTACGATCAAAGTTGTTTATAAAGCAGTTGACAGCTTAAGCAATACTTTCACTGATGTTATCTAGTATAACTCTCATAACTACCCTGTGAGGTAGGCTATCTCAGTGTCCTTATTTCACAGATGAGGAAGCAGACTTTCCTAGGTCAAGTGTTTGGCTCCTTATCACACGGCTGGTGAGCGGTGGGGAAGGACTCAAACCGAAATAGGCTGATTGATACCTTAGCCCTGCTGCTCTGTTACTCCTAGTACCTCCCGTTCTTCTCATGATGGTATCTTTAGGTCTTGTTATCAGGTCTAAGAATAATCCATGTTTTTTACCATAGCAAACAGAGCACTGAGCCAGGGGATGTATAAAGAGATTCAGATCCAATCCTTAGATAAGTTTGGGACTGACTGTTGTCTTTTTAATTGTTTATAACATTTTTTTTTGTTACTAGGGTGTGTGTGTGTGTTTTGATATCTTCGAATACTTTCAAACTCATCGCTACCAATTACAATTTTTTAATGATGAAAGTCATTTAAACTTATGATTTTTTGCAGTATGTGAAACTAAAAGAGATGCCTGCTGTACTTGTTTTCAAAGATGAAACGTACTTTGTTTACGATGGTAAGTTGCAAAGTTTTAACTCACAACATTTTAATTTTAAAGTTTTTATATCTATTGTAGGACTTAGGTGTAAAGATTTTGCAAATGCTGCTACTTCTTACAATTCCTCATTAATTGAATGATTGGTGGTTGGTTTTTTTACCCTTCAAATGCAGTTTTTACATCTAGTGTTCTTTAATTCTGAGTTTTATCTACAGTAAATTATTTTGTCAAATTATTTGCTTTTTGAAAAGTAAACTCTATGCAGTGTTTATGCATTACTTTAAAATGTTGAGAATTAATTTTTTTGACAGTATCTAACATTTCAGACACACAAAAAGATAAATAAAGCATGCTTAATAGTGTTGAAGCACCTGTGTATTCCTCCCTAGCTGCATTTCTCCCTTCTTGTCAGAAATAACCACTTACCTGGGATCCATCATTTCTTTATTGCTACGAATACTTGGTCTATTTTTGAAATATTTTATGCTGTCAAACATACGTCATAGTAAAGAGAATGGTAAATAAAACCCTACATATCCGTCACCTAGATTAAACAAGTACCAAGATCTTACCACATTTGCTTCAACTTCAACTCTTTTTTTTGTCAAAAGCAAATCCCAGTGGCATTTTACCACTGTGTGCTGTATTATGACTCTTTTAAAAAATGCAGACTTTTATTAGGTAACCACATGCTGTTATGACATCTAAGATAATTAACAATAATCTCTTGGTATTATCAAATATCTGCTCCCATGGTTCCCAAACTGTGTTCTGAGGTACTCAAGGGCAGTGCAACAAACTCACAGAGGTACCAGGATATATTTTAAATTTCAAGGGAGATGATAAAACTCAACATCTGTCAAACACCACACAGCCACTCAAAAAGCAAAAGTGAATGCCAAATCTTACCTAATAGCAGTGTTGGTAATATTATAAATTGCAATTTAATGAAATAAAAAATTCAGTTTCTCATTCTCACTAGCCACATTTTAAGTGTTCCGTAGCCTTATGTGCTTGTGCTTACCATGTTGGAGTGCTCAGATATGGAACATTCCATTCATTGCAGAAATATTCTAGAGTGTGGTTATTTTTCTTGTTGAATCTAATATATAACAGAGAGGAAACTAGGACTAGCTGAGCAGTAGACTTCGAATTGGTTAAACGATTCAGATAAATAGAAGACTGTCCAATAAAGGGAACATTTGATTGTTTTGTTTTAGTAAAAGGAGCATTTTAATTGTTTAGTCACGTTGTGAAGGGCAAGCATTTCTTATCTTTATAGTCTTTAAATGTGAGAACTGAATTTGATTTCTTGGTATAGAATAACTAACTACCATTTATTTTGTCATTATACAGAAGGTACTATCTATGTACTTGACATTTTCATTTTATTTTCAAAGTAATCTGTGAGGTAGGTAATAAGGCAGATAGATTAATATCCTAAGATTACAAAAGAGGTGAGAATGTTAGATAAGGAGACAGATGTATAACTAAATAGCATGTTCATTCATATGCTCACTTAGTCATTTATTCACTGGATGTTTATTGAATGTCTGAATTAGACATTGAGCTTAAAAAGGAACTTAAGAGGAACTTACATATATGAAAGTATGAGAAGGAAAAGAAGGAAGTTAGGAAGGAAAAGAATTTATATCTATACTTATTCTATCACCTGCTCTTACAGTACT
>NW_012151396.1:1048866-1049703 GCF_000956105.1 Propithecus coquereli | reverse complement strand
TGATAATGTTTAATTTATAAATTAGGTATATTAAGAGATTAACAATAACCAATAAAATAGAACAATTATGACAATGTACTGTAATAAAAGTTATGTGAATGTTTATTTCTAGAATTTCGTGGTTGACTGTGGGTAACTGAAACCAGTGGCCAAGTGGGGAGTACTGTAATATAGCATATTGAATTTTAGCATGAATTGTCTGAATCTTGAAATTCTTTATGGGATATCCTACAAGTTAAAAAAAAAACCTTTTATTAGTAATTTGTATCATACCTGCATCCTGAGAGAATTTGAGGTAAATTTTATGAAAAGAAAATCTGCGAATACACTTACAAATTTGAGGTAGTTAAATGAGCAATCAGAAGTCAGAAATAGATGATGATTATAACAGGAATTGGAAGAATAACTTAATATAAAAAGGGCATCAGCAATAAATATATTTTTGCTATGTGCTAAACTGTTGCTGCCATAAGAGACAGCCAATATAACTTTGTAATATTATTTGATTATTATTTCCTTCTGATTCTGAATTTTCTAATGATGGGTCAATATATGGTTTTCCTATTAAATAGTCTGTGGCATCTTCTGGTTAGTCCTTTCTTAAAGTAAATGGATAATTTTTCTAAACATATTTCAGCTAAAACTGTTGCTGCCATAAGAGACAGCCAGTATAACTTTGTAATATTATTTGATTATTATTTCCTTCTGATTCTGAATTTTCTAATGATGGGTCAATATATGGTTTTCCTATTAAACAGTCTGTGGCATCTTCTGGTTAGTCCTTTCTTAAAGTAAATGGATAATTTTTCTAAACATATTTCAGCTAAAAATGCTTAT
>NW_012151396.1:1042759-1044193 GCF_000956105.1 Propithecus coquereli | reverse complement strand
GAGAAGGTATATAATGTTGCTTACATAAAAGTCTTTATTAAGTACTTACCCTGTGGCCAATATTAGAGTAAGTGGTCAGTGTGTATTGTTTAATTTTTGTGGTAACTCAGACAGGCATAAGTACTATTATCTCCATTTTCTATAGCTGAGAAAATTAAAATTTTTCATGAGAAACTCAAGGAAGTTTATTAAATAATATGCCAGAGGATGCTCAACAATAAGTTAAAGAAGTCTAGTCCTCAAATTCATCTCTCTCTTATTTCAGTCCTCTTAGCTATAACATTAATACTTACAGACAAATTAGTGGAATAGATATTGATGCCTAAAATGTTTTTAAGGAAAATGCATGATATTATATAACATAAAATTATTGTAACATTGACTCTGCTTTTACTTTTCGTCAAGATAAATAGCGAACTATCAGACTGTTGAGCTGTTACATTGTATTCGGTATTTGTGAGTATAATTTAAGAGGGAATAGGATGTCTTAATTTCCACCATTATTCAAATTGAATTGTTTTAAACAAACATTTGCTTCCTAGTTCAATTGTGTATTTAATTTTTTCATAAGAGATTATTCAAAATCTTGTAAATTTTGTAGTTTCTGCATAATACACACTTTAAGAAATTTAGTGTTAATGAGTAAATATAACTTTTAAGTAGAAAATTTTTAGTGTTCAACTAATTGCTATCCTAGAAGAATTTATTTGAATAGACTAAAATAACTTTATAGGAAAAATACGCAGTTTTAAAATAATTTCAGTCTATTATGTTTATGATGTAAAGATCTAATTTGTCACTTGGAAAATTGATATTAGAAAACATTTACCAAACCCTGTACTGAATTAATAAATTTGAAACAAGAACCTACTCCATTTAATGGACATCGTGTTTGGCACTATTGATGAAAAAATGGAGTTTCTGTCTTGAAATGCTTATGGTCCATTGGGTAAGACCACACACATTAATTACAGAACTGGTTGAAAAGATCTGTGTAGTAGAGGGCTCTGGGACATGTAGATACTCCTGCAACGTTATCCCCCCCAGTGCACACTAAGGAGGAAGGGATCAGAAAATGTTTTCCAGAGGAGGCAATAATTAAGGCCAAAAGAATGAGAAGTTAACTGAATGAAGAATGCAGGGAGGTTATTTTAGGTGGAACATAATAGCAAACACAACAGGTAGTAGGGAAATGAGGCATAGGTGAGTGGTAGAGATTTAAAATAGCCTCTGAAATGAAGATGGGAAAATCTCACCAGAGACACACTAACTTGTCTGGCAGCATTGAAGGTCCAGTGGCAGTTCAACAACATTGTGCTTTGTTTTAGTTTTCTCTAGCTTTGCTTAATAACATAGATATAGCAAATGCCTTCATTCATTGTTGCAATGTATTAGATTAACTTAGCATCTTCGAATTTCTGAGAAAGAACAGTG